>NW_026047571.1:9527224-9834537 GCF_023864345.2 Schistocerca serialis cubense
TTGTAAGCTATTCTAATATAAGATATTTTATCTGTTTCATATGTGAAATAATTCGGAGAGCCACACTCGAGCCCTGAAAGTGAAAGATATGGACTTCCTTGTCGAAGCCATCACCAGTGGCCGCTCTACAATCCAAGTCTATCATAAATAGTGTATGTGCGACGAAAATAAATATATAATTAAGTGCGACGACGGACAAGGCAATCAATCGACAAGACGATGACAATATAATGAGTACTGTCAAAACAGAAAGTTGTGTACCAGCTGTGATAGTCAAATTACTTTTGCAACGATGAAAAATGAAGTGTGACTCTATTTCCTTATAAATTTTGTAAATATGTGTGCTTATAGCCTTAATTTTAAGAATCATCAAAAAAGACTGAATCCATGCAAACACTGACAGAAAAACAGAACAAATTCACAATGATCCACCGTCAGTAATTACAAATTGAAACGTTAATTCTTTTATTATGGAATGCATATGAAATGAAACTTTTAATAACCTGTGTGTTACATCCGAAAATTACAAATATTCCAGTGGGCATGAGGATGAAAGTAATACCTTCGGTATTCCTTCCCTCCTCATGGGAGGCAGTGTAATATTAGTAATTTTCGCCTCACAAACATTAATATACGCTCAATAGTAAACGCCTGATGGCCTAAAGTTATCGAACAATTGTAAAGTAAATGAAATGAACCATCGCATAGCAGCGACAGAATCTATTATTCTTTATCTCTGCCGTTCTTGCGCGGTGCCAGTAAATCTCTATGTACATGTATCGATTAACGATATAAAAAAGAATTCTGTTGTTTCAAGACAAATGAGGCTTTTGGCGCCTCACCTTTTACTGTTTGTGTTCCATGAGAGGCGGACGCAGACTTGCTGCGTTCCACAACTGTATTTTATATTTGATGTGAAAATATTGAGTGAATATGCTAATTGTTATTTTTTTTCCAATCACAAAAGATGTAGTTTCTTGTAACTGATATCGAACAGACAGAATCAAGAGGACATTTTGACTGTTATGTATAAAGTATTTAACCACAATGGTCATCTATTGTAATTTAATATGAAAAGGTACGTAGCATTAAAAAACGTGTGTTAAAGATAAGTGTGCTTATTTTCGTAAATTAACCTTGATGATTCCATCTCCTTATTTAACTGAATGATAATTATTTTTGTGTTACTTCATCAGAAATTACGATCACGCTGATGGGCCGAACGCAGCATGAGGCAGAAGGAACATTATCGTTTCCTATTATTTCTGATCCAATTTTTTTTTAATTGTGTAGTGTTGCATTTCTTTTAAAGTCTATAAATCTTCTGGTCCCTTAGTGTTGATCCGGGTATGACTACATCGCGACTATAAAAATGCACAGAAATGATAATGTTTCTTCCGAGCGATCTCAAATATATGTATCAATATGCTGCTCTTATTCAGGTATTTAATGGTCAACGTATGTTATTATAATAGCGTAATAAATCCCTGATTCTGTTGCCAAGTGGCCCACCAAAATATTCACTTTTTCGACGTTAAAAAAAAAAAAAGTAACAATTCTTTTTATTTTTTGTCCCCCAAGAGCAACGCTACAAGTCACCAAGAAAGAGGCACAGAAATTCAAGTTTTAGTTTTTGAAAATTCAGTTTTTGGCTGCTTTTGCTGCCTTGTAGTTTACCTAGGACCTTAAGATTTTGCATGAACCGAACTCTGGCAGCCACATTACACGAGAAAAATCGAGAAGTGGTAATTCGTAGTAAAAACCGCAGAAAACATAACGTTTTCAACATTTGTTTTCGAAATGACGTAACTGAAAATCTTCACATTGGACGCATTACTCTCACAAACGTTTACATTTATCGTCTGGCAAGTAATGCAGCGTGATGACGTTTGCGATCGCACCACTCTGTACGAAGTAGAAGCTTCTAAGTTGTTGCAGTCACCAAGAAAGAGGCACAGAAATTCAAGTTTTAGTTTTTGAAAATTCAGTTTTTGGCTGCTTTTGCTGCCTTGTAGGTGACCTAGGACCTTAAGATTTTGCATGAACCGAACTCTGGCAGCCACATTACACGAGAAAAAGCGAGAAGTATTAATTCGTAGTAAAAACCGCAGAAAACATAACGTTTTCAACATTTGTTTTCGAAATGACGTAACTGAAAATCTTCACATTGGACGCATTACTCTCAGAAACGTTTACATTTATCGTCTGGCAACTAATGCAGCGTGATGACGTTTGCGGTCGCACCACTCTGTACGAAGTAGAAGCTTCTAAGTTGTTGCAGTCACCAAGAAAGAGGCACAGAAATTCAAGTTTTAGTTTTTGAAAATTCAGTTTTTGGCTGCTTTTGCTGCCTTGTAGTTGACCTAGGACCTTAAGATTTTGCATGAACCGAACTCTGGCAGCCACATTACACGAGAAAAAGCGAGAAGTGGTAATTCGTAGTAAAAACCGCAGAAAACATAACGTTTTCAACATTTGTTTTCGAAATGACGTAACTGAAAATCTTCACATTGGACGCATTACTCTCAGAAACGTTTACATTTATCGTCTGGCAACTAATGCAGCGTGATGACGTTTGCGATCGCACCACTCTGTACGAAGTAGAAGCTTCGAAGTTGTTGCAGTCACCAAGAAAGAGGCACAGAAATTCAAGTTTTAGTTTTTGAAAATTCAGTTTTTGGCTGCTTTTGCTGCCTTGTAGTTGACCTAGGACCTTAAGATTTTGCATGAACCGAACTGTGGCAGCCACATTACACGAGAAAAATCGAGAAGTGGTAATTCGTAGTAAAAACCGCAGAAAACATAACGTTTTCAACATTTGTTTTCGAAATGACGTAACTGAAAATCTTCACATTGGACGCATTACTCTCACAAACGTTTACATTTATCGTCTGGCAACTAATGCAGCGTGATGACGTTTGCGATCGCACCACTCTGTACGAAGTAGAAGCTTCTAAGTTGTTGCAGTCACCAAGAAAGAGGCACAGAAATTCAAGTTTTTGAAAATTCAGTTTTTGGCTGCTTTTGCTGCCTTGTAGTTGACCTAGGACCTTAAGATTTTGCATGAACCGAACTCTGGCAGCCACATTACACGAGAAAAAGCGAGAAGTGGTAATTCGTAGTAAAAACCGCAGAAAACATAACGTTTTCAACATTTGTTTTCGTATCGACGTAACTGAAAATCTTCACATTGGACGCATTACTCTCAGAAACGTTTACATTTATCGTCTGGCAACTAATGCAGCGTGATGACGTTTGCGATCGCACCACTCTGTACGAAGTAGAAGCTTCGAAGTTGTTGCAGTCACTAAGAAAGAGGCACAGAAATTCAAGTTTTAGTTTTTGAAAATTCAGTTTTTGGCTGCTTTTGCTGCCTTGTAGTTGACCTAGGACCTTAAGATTTTGCATGAACCGAACTCTGGCAGCCACATTACACGAGAAAAAGCGTGAAGTATTAATTCGTAGTAAAAACCGCAGAAAACATAACGTTTTCAACATTTGTTTTCGAAATGACGTAACTGAAAATCTTCACATTGGACGCATTACTCTCCCAAACGTTTACATTTATCGTCTGGCAACTAATGCAGCGTGATGACGTTTGCGGTCGCAGCACTCTGTACGAAGTAGAAGCTTCTAAGTTGTTGCAGTCACCAAGAAACAGGCACAGAAATTCAAGTTTTAGTTTTTGAAAATTCAGTTTTTGGCTGCGTTTGCTGCCTTGTAGTTGACCTAGGAAATTAAGATTTTGCATGAACCGAACTCTGGCAGCCACATTACACGAGAAAAAGCGAGAAGTGGTAATTCGTAGTAAAAACCGCAGAAAACATAACGTTTTCAACATTTGTTTTCGTATCGACGTAACTGAAAATCTTCACATTGGACGCATTACTCTCAGAAACGTTTACATTTATCGTCTGGCAACTAATGCAGCGTGATGACGTTTGCGGTAGCACCACTCTGTACGAAGTAGAAGCTTCTAAGTTGTTGCAGTCACCAAGAAAGAGGCACAGAAATTCAAGTTTTAGTTTTTGAAAATTCAGTTTTTGGCTGCTTTTGCTGCCTTGTATTTGACCTAGGACCTTAAGATTTTGCATGAACCGAACTCTGGCAGCCACATTACACGAGAAAAAGCGAGAAGTGGTAATTCGTAGTAAAAACCGCAGAAAACATAACGTTTTCAACATTTGTTTTCGAAATGACGTAACTGAAAATCTTCACATTGGACGCATTACTCTCAGAAACGTTTACATTTATCGTCTGGCAACTAATGCAGCGTGATGACGTTTGCGATCGCACCACTCTGTACGAAGTAGAAGCTTCGAAGTTGTTGCAGTCACCAAGAAAGAGGCACAGAATTTCAAGTTTTAGTTTTTGAAAATTCAGTTTTTGGCTGCTTTTGCTGCCTTGTAGTTGACCTAGGACCTATAGATTTTGCATGAACCGAACTCTGGCAGCCACATTACACGAGAAAAATCGAGAAGTGGTAATTCGTAGTAAAAACCGCAGAAAACATAACGTTTTCAACATTTGTTTTCGAAATGACGTAACTGAAAATCTTCACATTGGACGCATTACTCTCAGAAACGTTTACATTTATCGTCTGGCAACTAATGCAGCGTGATGACGTTTGCGATCGCACCACTCTGTACGAAGTAGAAGCTTCGAAGTTGTTGCAGTCACCAAGAAAGAGGCACAGATATTCAAATTTTAGTTTTTGAAAATTCAGTTTTTGGCTGCTTTTGCTGCCTTGTAGTTGACCTAGGACCTTAAGATTTTGCATGAACCGAACTCTGGCAGCCACATTACACGAGAAAAAGCGTGAAGTATTAATTCGTAGTAAAAACCGCAGAAAACATAACGTTTTCAACATTTGTTTTCGAAATGACGTAACTGAAAATCTTCACGTTGGACGCATTACTCTCAGAAACGTTTACATTTATCGTCTGGCAACTAATGCAGCGTGATGACGTTTGCGGTCGCACCACTCTGTACGAAGTAGAAGCTTCTAAGTTGTTGCAGTCACCAAGAAAGAGGCACAGAAATTCAAGTTTTAGTTTTTGAAAATTCAGTTTTTGGCTGCTTTTGCTGCCTTGTAGTTGATCTAGGACCTTAAGATTTTGCATGAACCGAACTCTGGCAGCCACATTACACGAGAAAAAGCGAGAAGTTTTAATTCGTAGTAAAAACCGCAGAAAACATAACGTTTTCAACATTTGTTTTCGAAATGACGTAACTGAAAATCTTCACATTGGACGCATTACTCTCAGAAACGTTTACATTTATCGTCTGGCAACTAATGCAGCGTGATGACGTTTGCGATCGCACCACTCTGTACGAAGTAGAAGCTTCGAAGTTGTTGCAGTCACCAAGAAAGAGGCACAGAAATTGAAGTTTTAGTTTTTGAAAATTCAGTTTTTGGCTGCTTTTGCTGCCTTGTAGTTGACCTAGGACCTTAAGATTTTGCATGAACCGAACTCTGGCAGCCACATTACACGAGAAAAAGCGAGAAGTATTAATTCGTAGTAAAATCCGCAGAAAACATAACGTTTTCAACATTTGTTTTCGAAATGACGTAACTGAAAATCTTCACATTGGACGCATTACTCTCAGAAACGTTCACATTTATCGTCTGGCAACAAATGCAGCGTGATGACGTTAGCGGTCGCACCACTCTGTACGAAGTAGAAGCTTCGAAGTTGTTGCAGTCACCAAGAAAGAGGCACAGAAATTCAAGTTTTAGTTTTTGAAAATTCAGTTTTTGGCTGCTTTTGCTGCCTTGTAGTTGACCTAGGACCTTAAGATTTTGCATGAACCGAACTCTGGCAGCCACATTACACGAGAAAAAGCGAGAAGTTTTAATTCGTAGTAAAAACCACAGAAAACATAACGTTTTCAACATTTGTTTTCGAAATGACGTAACTGAAAATCTTCACATTGGACGCATTACTCTCAGAAACGTTTACATTTAACGTCTGGCAACTAATGCCGCGTGATGACGTTTGCGGTCGCACCACTCTGTACGAAGTAGAAGCTTCTAAGTTGTTGCAGTCACCAAGAAAGAGGCACAGAAATTCAAGTTTTAGTTTTTGAAAATTCAGTTTTTGGCTGCTTTTGCTGCCTTGTAGTTGACCTAGGACCTTAAGATTTTGCATGAACCGAACTCTGACAGCCACATTACACGAGAAAAAGCGAGAAGTGGTAATTCGTAGTCACAACCGCAGAAAACATAACGTTTTCAACATTTGTTTTCGAAATGACGTAACTGAAAATCTTCACATTGGACGCATTACTCTCAGAAACGGTTACATTTATCGTCTGGCAACTAATGCAGCGTGATGACGTTTGCGGTCGCACCACTCTGTACGAAGTAGAAGCTTCTAAGTTGTTGCAGTCACCAAGAAAGAGGCACAGAAATTCAAGTTTTAGTTTTTGAAAATTCAGTTTTTGGCTGCTTTTGCTGCCTTGTAGTTGACCTAGGACCTTAAGATTTTGCATGAACCGAACTCTGGCAGCCACATTACACGAGAAAAAGCGAGAAGTGGTAATTCGTAGTAAAAACCGCAGAAAACATAACGTTTTCAACATTTGTTTTCGAAATGACGTAACTGAAAATCTTCACATTGGACGCATTACTCGCAGAAACGTTTACATTTATCGTCTGGCAACTAATGCAGCGTGATGACGTTTGCGGTCGCACCACTCTGTACGAAGTAGAAGCTTCTAAGTTGTTGCAGTCACCAAGAAAGAGGCACAGAAATTCAAGTTTTAGTTTTTGAAAATTCAGTTTTTGTCTGCTTTTGCTGCCTTGTAGTTGACCTAGGACCTTAAGATTTTGCATGAACCGAACTCTGGCAGCCACATTACACGAGAAAAAGCGAGAAGTGGTAATTCGTAGCAAAAACCGCAGAAAACATAACGTTTTCAACATTTGTTTTCGAAATGACGTAACTGAAAATCTTCACATTGGACGCATTACTCTCAGAAACGTTTACATTTATCGTCTGGCAACTAATGCCGCGTGATGACGTTTGCGGTCGCACCACTCTGTACGAAGTAGAAGCTTCTAAGTTGTTGCAGTCACCAACAAAGAGGCACAGAAATTCAAGTTTTAGTTTTTGAAAATTCAGTTTTTGGCTGCTTTTGCTGCCTTGTAGTTGACCTAGGACCTTAAGATTTTGCATGAACCGAAGTCTGGCAGCCACATTACACGAGAAAAAGCGAGAAGTGGTAATTCGTCGTAAAAACCGCAGAAAACATAACGTTTTCAACATTTGTTTTCGTATCGACGTAACTGAAAATCTTCACATTGGACGCATTACTCTCAGAAACGTTTACATTTATCGTCTGGCAACTAATGCAGCGTGATGACGTTTGCGGTCGCACCACTCTGTACGAAGTAGAAGCTTCTAAGTTGTTGCAGTCACCAAGAAAGAGGCACAGAAATTCAAGTTTTAGTTTTTGTAAATTCAGTTTTTGGCTGCTTTTGCTGCCTTGTAGTTGACCTAGGACCTTAAGATTTAGCATGAACCGAACTCTGGCAGCCACATTGCACGAGAAAAAGCGAGAAGTGGTAATTCGTAGTAAAAACCGCACAAAACATCACGTTTCCAACATTTGTTTTCGTATCGACGTAACTGAAAATCTTCACATTGGACGCATTACTCTCAGAAACGTTTACATTTATCGTCTGGCAACTAATGCAGCGTGATGACGTTTGCGGTCGCACCACTCTGTACGAAGTAGAAGCTTCTAAGTTGTTGCAGTCACCAAGAAAGAGGCACAGAAATTCAAGTTTTAGTTTTTGAAAATTCAGTTTTTGGCTGCTTTTGCTGCCTTGTAGTTGACCTAGGACCTTAAGATTTTGCATGAACCGAACTCTGGCAGCCACATTACACGAGAAAAAGCGAGAAGTGGTAATTCGTCGTCAAAACCGCAGAAAACATAACGTTTTCAACATTTGTTTTCGTATCGACGTAACTGAAAATCTTCACATTGGACGCATTACTCTCAGAAACGTTTACATTTATCGTCTGGCAACTAATGCAGCGTGATGACGTTTGCGGTCGCACCACTCTGTACGAAGTAGAAGCTTCGAAGTTGTTGCAGTCACCAAGAAAGAGGCACAGAAATTGAAGTTTTAGTTTTTGAAAATTCAGTTTTTGGCTGCTTTTGCTGCCTTGTAGTTGACCTAGGACCTTAAGATTTTGCATGAACCGAACTCTGGCAGCCACATTACACGAGAAAAAGCTAGAAGTATTAATTCGTAGTAAAAACCGCAGAAAACATAACGTTTTCAACATTTGTTTTCGAAATGGCGTAACTGAAAATCTTCACATTCGACGCATTACTCTCAGAAACGTTCACATTTATCGTCTGGCAACTAATGCAGCGTGATGACGTTAGCGGTCGCACCACTCTGTACGAAGTAGAAGCTTCTAAGTTGTTGCAGTCACCAAGAAAGAGGCACAGAAATTCAAGTTTTAGTTTTTGAAAATTCAGTTTTTGGCTGCTTTTGCTGCCTTGTAGTTGACCTAGGACCTTAAGATTTTGCATGAACCGAACTCTGGCAGCCACATTACACGAGAAAAAGCGAGACGTTTTAATTCGTAGTAAAAACCACAGAAAACATAACGTTTTCAACATTTGTTTTCGAAATGACGTAACTGAAAATCTTCACATTGGACGCATTACTCTCAGAAACGTTTACATTTAATGTCTGGCAACTAATGCCGCGTGATGACGTTTGCGGTCGCACCACTCTGTACGAAGTAGAAGCTTCTAAGTTGTTGCAGTCACCAAGAAAGAGGCACAGAAATTCAAGTTTTAGTTTTTGAAAATTCAATTTTTGGCTGCTTTTGCTGCCTTGTAGTTGACCTAGGACCTTAAGATTTTGCATGAACCGAACTCTGACAGCCACATTACACGAGAAAAAGCGAGAAGTGGTAATTCGTAGTCACAACCGCAGAAAACATAACGTTTTCAACATTTGTTTTCGAAATGACGTAACTGAAAATCTTCACATTGGACGCATTACTCTCAGAAACGTTTACATTTATCGCCTGGCAACTAATGCAGCGTGATGACGTTTGCGGTCGCACCACTCTGTACGAAGTAGAAGCTTCTAAGTTGTTGCAGTCACCAAGAAAGAGGCACAGAAATTCAAGTTTTAGTTTTTGAAAATTCAGTTTTTGGCTGCTTTTGCTGCCTTGTAGTTGACCTAGGACCTTAAGATTTTGCATGAACCGAACTCTGGCAGCCACATTACACGAGAAAAAGCGAGAAGTGGTAATTCGTAGTAAAAACCGCAGAAAACATAACGTTTTCAACATTTGTTTTCGAAATGACGTAACTAAAAATCTTCACATTGGACGCATTACTCGCAGAAACGTTTACATTTATCGTCTGGCAACTAATGCCGCGTGATGACGTTTGCGGTCGCACCACTCTGTACGAAGTAGAAGCTTCTAAGTTGTTGCAGTCACCAAGAAAGAGGCACAGAAATTCAAGTTTTAGTTTTTGAAAATTCAGTTTTTGTCTGCTTTTGCTGCCTTGTAGTTGACCTAGGACCTTAAGATTTTGCATGAACCGAACTCTGGCAGCCACATTACACGAGAAAAAGCGAGAAGTGGTAATTCGTAGCAAAAACCGCAGAAAACATAACGTTTTCAACACTTGTTTTCGAAATGACGTAACTGAAAATCTTCACATTGGACCCATTACTCTCAGAAACGTTTACATTTATCGTCTGGCAACTAATGCCGCGTGATGACGTTTGCGGTCGCACCACTCTGCACGAAGTAGAAGCTTCTAAGTTGTTGCAGTCACCAACAAAGAGGCACAGAAATTTAAGTTTTAGTTTTTGAGAATTCAGTTTTTGGCTGCTTTTGCTGCCTTGTAGTTGACCTAGGACCTTAAGATTTTGCATGAACCGAAGTCTGGCAGCCACATTACACGAGAAAAAGCGAGAAGTGGTAATTCGTCGTAAAAACCGCAGAAAACATAACGTTTTCTACATTTGTTTTCGTATCGACGTAACTGAAAATCTTCACATTGGACGCATTACTCTCAGAAACGCTTACATTTATCGTCTGGCAACTAATGCAGCGTGATGACGTTTGCGGTCGCACCACTCTGTACGAAGTAGAAGCTTCTAAGTTGTTGCAGTCACCAAGAAAGAGGCACAGAAATTCAAGTTTTAGTTTTTGTAAATTCAGTTTTTGGCAGCTTTCGCTGCCTTGTAGTTGACCTAGGACCTTAAGATTTAGCATGAACCGAACTCTGGCAGCCACATTGCACGAGAAAAAGCGAGAAGTGGTAATTCGTAGTAAAAACCGCACAAAACATAACGTTTTCAACATTTGTTTTCGTATCGACGTAACTGAAAATCTTCACATTGGACGCATTACTCTCAGAAACGTTTACATTTATCGTCTGGCAACTAATGCAGCGTGATGACGTTTGCGGTCGCACCACTCTGTACGAAGTAGAAGCTTCTAAGTTGTTGCAGTCACCAAGAAAGAGGCACAGAAATTCAAGTTTTAGTTTTTGAAAATTCAGTTTTAGGCTGCTTTTGCTGCCTTGTAGTTGACCTAGGACCTTAAGATTTTGCATGAACCGAACTCTGGCAGCCACATTACACGAGAAAAAGCGAGACGTGGTAATTCGTAGTAAAAACCGCAGAAAACATAACGTTTTCAACATTTGTTTTCGAAATGACGTAACTGAAAATCTTCACATTGGACGCATTACTCTCAGAAACGTTTACATTTATCGTCTGGCAACTAATGCAGCGTGATGACGTTTGCGGTCGCACCACTCTGTACGAAGTAGAAGCTTCTAAGTGGTTGCAGTCACCAAGAAAGAGGCACAGAAATTCAAGTTTTAGTTTTTGAAAATTCAGTTTTTGGCTGCTTTTGCTGCCTTGTAGTTGACCTAGGACCTTAAGATTTTGCATGAACCGAACTCTGGCAGCCACATTACACGAGAAAAAGCGAGAAGTGGTAATTCGTAGTAAAAACCGCAGAAAACATAACGTTTTCAACATTTGTTTTCGAAATGACGTAACTGAAAATCTTCACATTGGACGCATTACTCTCAGAAACGTTTACATTTATCGTCTGGCAACTAATGCAGCGTGATGACGTTTGCGGTCGCACCACTCTGTACGAAGTAGAAGCTTCTAAGTTGTTGCAGTCACCAAGAAAGAGGCACAGAAATTCAAGTTTTAGTTTTTGAAAATTCAGTTTTTGGCTGCTTTTGCTGCCTTGTAGTTGACCAAGGACCTTAAGATTTTGCATGAACCGAACTCTGGCAGCCACATTACACGAGAAAAAGCGAGAAGTGGTAATTCGTAGTAAAAACCGCAGAAAACATAACGTTTTCAACATTTGTTTTCGTATCGACGTAACTGAAAATCTTCACATTGCACGCATTACTCTCAGAAACGTTTACATTTATCGTCTGGCAACTATTGCGGCGTGATGACGTTTGCGGTCGCACCACTCTGTACGAAGTAGACGCTTCTAAGTTGTTGCAGTCACCAAGAAAGAGGCACAGAAATTCAAGTTTTAGATTTGAAAATTCAGTTTTTGGCTGCTTTTGCTGCCTTGTAGTTGACCTAGGACCTTAAGATTTTGCATGAACCGAACACTGGCAGCCACATTACACGAGAAAAAGCGAGAAGTGGTAATTCGTGGTAAAAACCGCAGAAAACATAACGTTTTCAACATTTGTTTTCGTATCGACGTAACTGAAAATCTTCACATTGGACGCATTACTCTCAGAAACGTTTACATTTATCGTCTGGCAACTAATGCAGCGTGATAACGTTTGCGGTCGCACCACTCTGTACGAAGTAGAAGCTTCTAAGTTGTTGCAGTCACCAAGAAAGAGGCACAGAAATTCAAGTTTTAGTTTTTGAAAATTCAGTTTTTGGCTGCTTTTGCTGCCTTGTAGTTGACCTAGGACCTTAAGATTTTGCATGAACCGAACTCTGGCAGCCACATTACACGAGAAAAAGCGAGAAGTGGTAATTCGTAGTAAAAACCGCAGAAAACATAACGTTTTCAACATTTGTTTTCGAAATGACGTAACTGAAAATCTTCACATTGGACGCATTACTCTCAGAAACGTTTACATTTATCGTCTGGCAACTAATGCAGCGTGATGACGTTTGCGGTCGCACCAATCTGTACGAAGTAGAAGCTTCTAAGTTGTTGCAGTCACCAAGAAAGAGGCACAGAAATTCAAGTTTTAGTTTTTGAAAATTCAGTTTTTGGCTGCTTTTGCTGCCTTGTAGTTGACCTAGGACCTTAAGATTTTGCATGAACCGAACTCTGGCAGCCACATTACACGAGAAAAAGCGAGAAGTATTAATTCGTAGTAAAAACCGCAGAAAACATAACGTTTTCAACATTTGTTTTCGAAATGACGTAACTGAAAATCTTCACATTGGACGCATTACTCTCAGAAACGTTTACATTTATCGTCTGGCAACTAATGCCGCGTGATGACGTTTGCGGTCGCACCACTCTGTAAGAAGTAGAAGCTTCTAAGTTGTTGCAGTCACCAACAAAGAGGCACAGAAATTTAAGTTTTAGTTTTTGAGAATTCAGTTTTTGGCTGCTTTTGCTGCCTTGTAGTTGACCTAGGACCTTAAGATTTTGCATGAACCGAAGTCTGGCAGCCACATTACACGAGAAAAAGCGAGAAGTGGTAATTCGTCGTAAAAACCGCAGAAAACATAACGTTTTCTACATTTGTTTTCGTATCGACGTAACTGAAAATCTTCACATTGGACGCATTACTCTCAGAAACGCTTACATTTATCGTCTGGCAACTAATGCAGCGTGATGACGTTTGCGGTCGCACCACTCTGTACGAAGTAGAAGCTTCTAAGTTGTTGCAGTCACCAAGAAAGAGGCACAGAAATTCAAGTTTTAGTTTTTGTAAATTCAGTTTTTGGCAGCTTTCGCTGCCTTGTAGTTGACCTAGGACCTTAAGATTTAGCATGAACCGAACTCTGGCAGCCACATTGCACGAGAAAAAGCGAGAAGTGGTAATTCGTAGTAAAAACCGCACAAAACATAACGTTTTCAACATTTGTTTTCGTATCGACGTAACTGAAAATCTTCACATTGGACGCATTACTCTCAGAAACGTTTACATTTATCGTCTGGCAACTAATGCAGCGTGATGACGTTTGCGGTCGCACCACTCTGTACGAAGTAGAAGCTTCTAAGTTGTTGCAGTCACCAAGAAAGAGGCACAGAAATTCAAGTTTTAGTTTTTGAAAATTCAGTTTTAGGCTGCTTTTGCTGCCTTGTAGTTGACCTAGGACCTTAAGATTTTGCATGAACCGAACTCTGGCAGCCACATTACACGAGAAAAAGCGAGACGTGGTAATTCGTAGTAAAAACCGCAGAAAACATAACGTTTTCAACATTTGTTTTCGAAATGACGTAACTGAAAATCTTCACATTGGACGCATTACTCTCACAAACGTTTACATTTATCGTCTGGCAACTAATGCAGCGTGATGACGTTTGCGGTCGCACCACTCTGTACGAAGTAGAAGCTTCTAAGTGGTTGCAGTCACCAAGAAAGAGGCACAGAAATTCAAGTTTTAGTTTTTGAAAATTCAGTTTTTGGCTGCTTTTGCTGCCTTGTAGTTGACCTAGGACCTTAAGATTTTGCATGAACCGAACTCTGGCAGCCACATTACACGAGAAAAAGCGAGAAGTGGTAATTCGTAGTAAAAACCGCAGAAAACATAACGTTTTCAACATTTGTTTTCGAAATGACGTAACTGAAAATCTTCACATTGGACGCATTACTCTCAGAAACGTTTACATTTATCGTCTGGCAACTAATGCAGCGTGATGACGTTTGCGGTCGCACCACTCTGTACGAAGTAGAAGCTTCTAAGTTGTTGCAGTCACCAAGAAAGAGGCACAGAAATTCAAGTTTTAGTTTTTGAAAATTCAGTTTTTGGCTGCTTTTGCTGCCTTGTAGTTGACCAAGGACCTTAAGATTTTGCATGAACCGAACTCTGGCAGCCACATTACACGAGAAAAAGCGAGAAGTGGTAATTCGTAGTAAAAACCGCAGAAAACATAACGTTTTCAACATTTGTTTTCGTATCGACGTAACTGAAAATCTTCACATTGCACGCATTACTCTCAGAAACGTTTACATTTATCGTCTGGCAACTATTGCGGCGTGATGACGTTTGCGGTCGCACCACTCTGTACGAAGTAGACGCTTCTAAGTTGTTGCAGTCACCAAGAAAGAGGCACAGAAATTCAAGTTTTAGATTTGAAAATTCAGTTTTTGGCTGCTTTTGCTGCCTTGTAGTTGACCTAGGACCTTAAGATTTTGCATGAACCGAACACTGGCAGCCACATTACACGAGAAAAAGCGAGAAGTGGTAATTCGTGGTAAAAACCGCAGAAAACATAACGTTTTCAACATTTGTTTTCGTATCGACGTAACTGAAAATCTTCACATTGGACGCATTACTCTCAGAAACGTTTACATTTATCGTCTGGCAACTAATGCAGCGTGATAACGTTTGCGGTCGCACCACTCTGTACGAAGTAGAAGCTTCTAAGTTGTTGCAGTCACCAAGAAAGAGGCACAGAAATTCAAGTTTTAGTTTTTGAAAATTCAGTTTTTGGCTGCTTTTGCTGCCTTGTAGTTGACCTAGGACCTTAAGATTTTGCATGAACCGAACTCTGGCAGCCACATTACACGAGAAAAAGCGAGAAGTGGTAATTCGTAGTAAAAACCGCAGAAAACATAACGTTTTCAACATTTGTTTTCGAAATGACGTAACTGAAAATCTTCACATTGGACGCATTACTCTCAGAAACGTTTACATTTATCGTCTGGCAACTAATGCAGCGTGATGACGTTTGCGGTCGCACCACTCTGTACGAAGTAGAAGTTTCTAAGTTGTTGCAGTCACCAAGAAAGAGGCACAGAAATTCAAGTTTTAGTTTTTGAAAATTCAGTTTTTGGCTGCTTTTGCTGCCTTGTAGTTGACCTAGGACCTTAAGATTTTGCATGAACCGAACTCTGACAGCCACATTACACGAGAAAAAGCGAGAAGTGGTAATTCGTAGTAAAAACCGCAGAAAACATAACGTTTTCAACATTTGTTTTCGAAATGACGTAACTGAAAATCTTCACATTGGACGCATTACTCTCAGAAACGTTTACATTTAACGTCTGGCAACTAATGCAGCGTGATGACGTTTGCGGTCGCACCACTCTGTACGAAGTAGAAGCTTCTAGGTTGTTGCAGTCACCAAGAAAGAGGCACAGAAATTCAAGTTTTAGTTTTTGAAAATTCAGTTTTTGGCTGCTTTTGCTGCCTTGTAGTTGGCCTAGGACCTTAAGATTTTGCATGAACCGAACTCTGGCAGCCACATCACACGAGAAAAAGCGAGAAGTGGTAATTCGTAGTAAAAACCGCCGAAAACATAACGTTTTCAACATTTGTTTTCGAAATGACGTAACTGAAAATCTTCACATTGGACGCATTACTCTCAGAAACGTTTACATTTATCGCCTGGCAACTAATGCAGCGTGATGACGTTTGTGGTCGCACCACTCTGTACGAAGTAGAAGCTTCTAAGTTGTTGCAGTCACCAAGAAAGAGGCACAGAAATTCAAGTTTTAGATTTGAAAATTCAGTTTTTGTCTGCTTTTGCTGCCTTGTAGTTGACCTAGGACCTTACGATTTTGCATGAACCGAACTCTGGCAGCCACATTACACGAGAAAAAGCGAGAAGTGGTAATTCGTAGTAAAAACCGCAGAAAACATAACGTTTTCAACATTTGTTTTCGTATCGACGTAACTGAAAATCTTCACATTGGACGCATTACTCTCAGAAACGTTTACATTTATCGTCTGGCAACTAATGCAGCGTGATGACGTTTGCGGTCGCACCAATCTGTACGAAGTAGAAGCTTCTAAGTTGTTGCAGTCACCAAGAAAGAGGCACAGAAATTCAAGTTTTAGTTTTTGAAAATTCAGTTTTTGGCTGCTTTTGCTGCCTTGTAGTTGACCTAGGACCTTAAGATTTTGCATGAACCGAACTCTGGCAGCCACATTACACGAGAAAAAGCGAGAAGTATTAATTCGTAGTAAAAACCGCAGAAAACATAACGTTTTCAACATTTGTTTTCGAAATGACGTAACTGAAAATCTTCACATTGGACGCATTACTCTCAGAAACGTTTACATTTATCGTCTGGCAACTAATGCCGCGTGATGACGTTTGCGGTCGCACCACTCTGTAAGAAGTAGAAGCTTCTAAGTTGTTGCAGTCACCAAGAAAGAGGCACAGAAATTCAAGTTTTAGTTTTTGAAAATTCAGTTTTTGGCTGCTTTTGCTGCCTTGTAGTTGACCCAGTACCTTAAGATTTTGCATGAACCGAAGTCTGGCAGCCACATTACACGAGAAAAAGCGAGAAGTGGTAATTCGTAGTAAAAACCGCAGAAAACATAACGTTTTCAACATTTGTTTTCGTATCGACGTAACTGAAAATCTTCACATTGGACGCATTACTCTCAGAAACGCTTACATTTATCGTCTGGCAACTAATGCAGCGTGATGACGTTTGCGGTCGCACCACTCTGTACGAAGTAGAAGCTTCTAAGTTGTTGCAGTCACCAAGAAAGAGGCACAGAATTTCAAGTTTTAGTTTTTGAAAATTCAGTTTTTGGCTGCTTTTGCTTCCTTGTAGTTGACCTAGGACCTTAAGATTTAGCATGAACCGAACTCTGGCAGCCACATTGCACGAGAAAAAGCGAGAAGTGGTAATTCGTAGTAAAAACCGCAGAAAACATAACGTTTTCAACATTTGTTTTCGTATCGACGTAACTGAAAATCTTCACATTGGACGCATTACTCTCAGAAACGTTTACATTTATCGTCTGGCAACTAATGCAGCGTGATGACGTTTGCGGTCGCACCAATCTGTACGAAGTAGAAGCTTCTAAGTTGTTGCAGTCACCAAGAAAGAGGCACAGAAATTCAAGTTTTAGTTTTTGAAAATTCAGTTTTTGGCTGCTTTTGCTGCCTTGTAGTTGACCTAGGACCTTAAGATTTTGCATGAACCGAACTCTGGCAGCCACATTACACGAGAAAAAGCGAGAAGTATTAATTCGTAGTAAAAACCGCAGAAAACATAACGTTTTCAACATTTGTTTTCGAAATGACGTAACTGAAAATCTTCACATTGGACGCATTACTCTCAGAAACGTTTACATTTATCGTCTGGCAACTAATGCCGCGTGATGACGTTTGCGGTCGCACCACTCTGTACGAAGTAGAAGCTTCTAAGTTGTTGCAGTCACCAAGAAAGAGGCACAGAAATTCAAGTTTTAGTTTTTGAAAATTCAGTTTTTGGCTGCTTTTGCTGCCTTGTAGTTGACCCAGTACCTTAAGATTTTGCATGAACCGAAGTGTGGCAGCCACATTACACGAGAAAAAGCGAGAAGTGGTAATTCGTAGTAAAAACCGCAGAAAACATAACGTTTTCAACATTTGTTTTCGTATCGACGTAACTGAAAATCTTCACATTGGACGCATTACTCTCAGAAACGCTTACATTTATCGTCTGGCAACTAATGCAGCGTGATGACGTTTGCGGTCGCACCACTCTGTACGAAGTAGAAGCTTCTAAGTTGTTGCAGTCACCAAGAAAGAGGCACAGAATTTCAAGTTTTAGTTTTTGTAAATTCAGTTTTTGGCTGCTTTTGCTTCCTTGTAGTTGACCTAGGACCTTAAGATTTAGCATGAACCGAACTCTGGCAGCCACATTGCACGAGAAAAAGCGAGAAGTGGTAATTCGTAGTAAAAACCGCAGAAAACATAACGTTTTCAACATTTGTTTTCGTATCGACGTAACTGAAAATCTTCACATTGGACGCATTACTCTCAGAAACGTTTACATTTATCGTCTGGCAACTAATGCAGCGTGATGACGTTTGCGGTCGCACCACTCTGTACGAAGTAGAAGCTTCTAAGTTGTTGCAGTCACCAAGAAAGAGGCACAGAAATTCAAGTTTTAGTTTTTGAAAATTCAGTTTTTGGCTGCTTTTGCTGCCTTGTAGTTGACCTAGGACCTTAAGATTTTGCATGAACCGAACTCTGACAGCCACATTACACGAGAAATAGCGAGAAGTGGTAATTCGTAGTAAAAACCGCAGATAAAATAACGTTTTCAACATTTGTTTTCGTATCGACGTAACTGAAAATCTTCACATTGGACGCATTACTCTCAGAAACGTTTACATTTATCGTCTGGCAACTAATGCAGCGTGATGACGTTTGCGATCGCACCACTCTGTACGAAGTAGAAGCTTCTAAGTTGTTGCAGTCACCAACAAAGAGGCACAGAAATTCAAGTTTTAGTTTTTGAAAATTCAGTTTTTGGCTGCTTTTGCTGCCTTGTAGTTGACCTAGGACCTTAAGATTTTGCATGAACCGAACTCTGGCAGCCACATTACACGAGAAAAAGCGAGAAGTATTAATTCGTAGTAAAAACCGCAGAAAACATAACGTTTTCAACATTTGTTTTCGAAATGACGTAACTGAAAATCTTCACATTGGACGCATTACTCTCAGAAACGTTTACATTTATCGTCTGGCAACTAATGCCGCGTGATGACGTTTGCGGTCGCACCACTCTGTACGAAGTAGAAGCTTCTAAGTTGTTGCAGTCACCAAGAAAGAGGCACAGAAATTCAAGTTTTAGTTTTTGAAAATTCAGTTTTTGGCTGCTTTTGCTGCCTTGTAGTTGACCCAGTACCTTAAGATTTTGCATGAACCGAAGTCTGGCAGCCACATTACACGAGAAAAAGCGAGAAGTGGTAATTCGTAGTAAAAACCGCAGAAAACATAACGTTTTCAACATTTGTTTTCGTATCGACGTAACTGAAAATCTTCACATTGGACGCATTACTCTCAGAAACGCTTACATTTATCGTCTGGCAACTAATGCAGCGTGATGACGTTTGCGGTCGCACCACTCTGTACGAAGTAGAAGCTTCTAAGTTGTTGCAGTCACCAAGAAAGAGGCACAGAATTTCAAGTTTTAGTTTTTGTAAATTCAGTTTTTGGCTGCTTTTGCTTCCTTGTAGTTGACCTAGGACCTTAAGATTTAGCATGAACCGAACTCTGGCAGCCACATTGCACGAGAAAAAGCGAGAAGTGGTAATTCGTAGTAAAAACCGCAGAAAACATAACGTTTTCAACATTTGTTTTCGTATCGACGTAACTGAAAATCTTCACATTGGACGCATTACTCTCAGAAACGTTTACATTTATCGTCTGGCAACTAATGCAGCGTGATGATGTTTGCGGTCGCACCACTCTGTACGAAGTAGAAGCTTCTAAGTTGTTGCAGTCACCAAGAAAGAGGCACAGAAATTCAAGTTTTAGTTTTTGAAAATTCAGTTTTTGGCTGCTTTTGCTGCCTTGTAGTTGACCTAGGACCTTAAGATTTTGCATGAACCGAACTCTGACAGCCACATTACACGAGAAAAAGCGAGAAGTGGTAATTCGTAGTCACAACCGCAGAAAACATAACGTTTTCAACATTTGTTTTCGTATCGACGTAACTGAAAATCTTCACATTGGACGCATTACTCTCAGAAACGTTTACATTTATCGTCTGGCAACTAATGCAGCGTGATGACGTTTGCGGTCGCACCACTCTGTACGAAGTAGAAGCTTCTAAGTTGTTGCAGTCACCAAGAAAGAGGCACAGAAATTCAAGTTTTAGTTTTTGAAAATTCAGTTTTTGGCTGCTTTTGCTGCCTTGTAGTTGACCTAGGACCTTAAGATTTTGCATGAACCGAACTCTGGCAGTCACATTACACGAGAAAAAGCGAGACGTGGTAATTCGTAGTAAAAACCGCAGAAAACATAACGTTTTCAACATTTGTTTTCGAAATGACGTAACTGAAAATCTTCACATTGGACGCATTACTCTCAGAAACGTTTACATTTATCGTCTGGCAACTAATGCCGCGTGATGACGTTTGCGGTCGCACCACTCTGTACGAAGTAGAAGCTTCTAAGTTGTTGCAGTCACCAAGAAAGAGGCACAGAAATTCAAGTTTTAGTTTTTGAAAATTCAGTTTTTGGCTGCTTTTGCTGCCTTGTAGTTGACCTAGGACCTTAAGATTTTGCATGAACCGAACTCTGACAGCCACATTACACGCGAAAAAGCGAGAAGTGGTAATTCGTAGTAAAAACCGCAGAAAACATAACGTTTTCAACATTTGTTTTCGTATCGACGTAACTGAAAATCTTCACATTGGACGCATTACTCTCAGAAACGTTTACATTTATCGTCTGGCAACTAATGCAGCGTGATGACGTTTGCGGTCGCACCACTCTGTACGAAGTAGAAGCTTCTAAGTTGTTGCAGTCACCAAGAAAGAGGCACAGAAATTCAAGTTTTAGTTTTTGAAAATTCAGTTTTTGGCTGCTTTTGCTGCCTTGTAGTTGGCCTAGGACCTTAAGATTTTGCATGAACCGAACTCTGGCAGCCACATTACACGAGAAAAAGCGAGAAGTGGTAATTCGTAGTAAAAACCGCAGAAAACATAACGTTTTCAACATTTGTTTTCGTATCGACGTAACTGAAAATTTCACATTGGACGCATTACTCTCAGAAACGTTTACATTTATCGTCTGGCAACTAATGCAGCGTGATGACGTTTGTGGTCGCACCACTCTGTACGAAGTAGAAGCTTCTAAGTTGTTGCAGTCACCAAGAAAGAGGCACAGAAATTCAAGTTTTAGATTTGAAAATTCAGTTTTTGGCTGCTTTTGCTGCCTTGTAGTTGACCTAGGACCTTAAGATTTTCCATGAACCGAACTCTGGCAGCCACATTACACGAGAAAAAGCGAGAAGTGGTAATTCGTAGTAAAAACCGCAGAAAACATAACGTTTTCAACATTTGTTTTCGTATCGACGTAACTGAAAATCTTCACATTGGACGCATTACTCTCAGAAACGTTTACATTTATCGTCTGGCAACTAATGCAGCGTGATGACGTTTGCGGTCGCACTAATCT
This sequence comes from Schistocerca serialis cubense, assembly GCF_023864345.2. Lineage (NCBI taxonomy): Eukaryota > Metazoa > Arthropoda > Insecta > Orthoptera > Acrididae > Schistocerca > Schistocerca serialis. The sequence goes on from NW_026047571.1 coordinate 9,548,329, forward strand.
GTACGAAGTAGAAGCTTCTAAGTTGTTGCAGTCACCAAGAAAGAGGCACAGAAATTCAAGTTTTAGTTTTTGAAAATTCAGTTTTTGGCTGCTTTTGCTGCCTTGTAGTTGACCTAGGACCTTAAGATTTTGCATGAACCGAACTGTGGCAGCCACATTACACGAGAAAAAGCGAGAAGTATTAATTCGTAGTAAAAACCGCATCAAACATAACGTTTTCAACATTTGTTTTCGAAATGACGTAATTGAAAATCTTCACATTGGACGCATTACTCTCAGAAACGTTTACATTTATCGTCTGGCAACTAATGCCGCGTGATGACGTTTGCGGTCGCACCACTCTGTACGAAGTAGAAGCTTCTAAGTTGTTGCAGTCACCAAGAAAGAGGCACAGAAATTCAAGTTTTAGTTTTTGAAAATTCAGTTTTTGGCTGGTTGTGCTGCCTTGTAGTTGACCTAGGACCTTAAGATTTTGCATGAACCGAACTCTGACAGCCACATTACACGAGAAAAAGCGAGAAGTGGTAATTCGTAGTAAAAACCGCAGAAAACATAACGTTTTCAACATTTGTTTTCGTATCGACGTAACTGAAAATCTTTACATTGGACGCATTACTCTCAGAAACGTTTACATTTATCGTCTGGCAACTAATGCAGCGTGATCACGTTTGCGGTCGCACCACTCTGTACGAAGTAGAAGCTTCTAAGTTGTTGCAGTCACCAAGAAAGAGGCACAGAAATTCAAGTTTTAGTTTTTGAAAATTCAGTTTTCGGCTGCTTTTGCTGCCTTGTAGTTGGCCTAGGACCGTAAGATTTTGCATGAACCGAACTCTGGCAGCCACATTACACGAGAAAAAGCGAGAAGTGGTAATTCGTAGTAAAAACCGCCGAAAACATAACGTTTTCAACATTTGTTTTCGTATCGACGTAACTGAAAATCTTCACATTGGACGCATTACTCTCAGAAACGTTTACATTTATCGTCTGGCAACTAATGCAGCGTGATGACGTTTGTGGTCGCACCACTCTGTACGAAGTAGAAGCTTCTAAGTTGTTGCAGTCACCAAGAAAGAGGCACAGAAATTCAAGTTTTAGATTTGAAAATTCAGTTTTTGGCTGCTTTTGCTGCCTTGTAGTTGACCTAGGACCTTAAGATTTTGCATGAACCGAACTCTGGCAGCCACATTACACGAGAAAAAGCGAGAAGTGGTAATTCGTAGTAAAAACCGTAGAAAGCATAACGATTTCAACATTTGTTTTCGAAATGACGTAACTGAAAATCTTCACATTGGACGCATTACTCTCAGAAACGTTTACATTTTTCGTCTGGCAACTATTGCAGCGTGATGACGTTTGCGGTCGCACCACTCTGTACGAAGTAGAAGCTTCTAAGTTGTTGCAGTCACCAAGAAAGAGGCACAGAAATTCAAGTTTTAGTTTTTGAAAATTCAGTTTTTGGCTGCTTTTGCTGCCTTGTAGTTGACCTAGGACCTTAAGATTTTGCATGAACCGAACTCTGGCAGCCACATTACACGAGAAAAAGCGAGAAGTGGTAATTCGTAGTAAAAACCGCAGAAAACATAACGTTTTCAACATTTGTTTTCGAAATGACGTAACTGAAAATCTTCACATTGGACGCATTACTCTCAGAAACGTTTACATTTATCGTCTGGCAACTAATGCAGCGTGATAACGTTTGCGGTCGCACCACTCTGTACGAAGTAGAAGCTTCTAAGTTGTTGCAGTCACCAAGAAAGAGGCACAGAAATTCAAGTTTTAGTTTTTGAAAATTCAGTTTTTGGCTGCTTTTGCTGCCTTGTAGTTGACCTAGGACCTTAAGATTTTGCATGAACCGAACTCTGGCAGCCACATTACACGAGAAAAAGCGAGAAGTGGTAATTCGTAGTAAAAACCGCAGAAAACATAACGTTTTCTACATTTGTTTTCGTATCGACGTAACTGAAAATCTTCACATTGGACGCATTACTCTCAGAAACGTTTACATTTATCGTCTGGCAACTAATGCAGCGTGATGACGTTTGCGGTCGCACCACTCTGTACGAAGTAGAAGCTTCTAAGTTGTTGCAGTCACCAAGAAAGAGCCACAGAAATTCAAGTTTTAGTTTTTGAAAATTCAGTTTTTGGCTGCTTTTGCTGCCTTGTAGTTGACCTAGGACCTTAAGATTTTGCATGAACCGAACTCTGGCAGCCACATTACACGAGAAAAAGCGAGAAGTGGTAATTCGTAGTAAAAACCGCAGAAAACATAACGTTTTCAACATTTGTTTTCGAAATGACGTAACTGAAAATCTTCACATTGGACGCATTACTCTCAGAAACGTTTACATTTATCGTCTGGCAACTAATGCAGCGTGATGACGTTTGCGGTCGCACCACTCTGTACGAAGTAGAAGCTTCTAAGTTGTTGCAGTCACCAAGAAAGAGGCACAGAAATTCAAGTTTTAGTTTTTGAAAATTCAGTTTTTGGCTGCTTTTTCTGCCTTGTAGTTGACCTAGGACCTTAAGATTTTGCATGAACCGAACTCTGGCAGCCACATTACACGAGAAAAAGCGAGAAGTGGTAATTCGTAGTAAAAACCGTAGAAAACATAACGTTTTCAACATTTGTTTTCGAAATGACGTAACTGAAAATCTTCACATTGGACGCATTACTCTCAGAAACGTTTACATTTTTCGTCTGGCAACTATTGCAGCGTGATGACGTTTGCGGTCGCACCACTCTGTACGAAGTAGAAGCTTCTAAGTTGTTGCAGTCACCAAGAAAGAGGCACAGAAATTCAAGTTTTAGTTTTTGAAAATTCAGATTTTGGCTGCTTTTGCTGCCTTGTAGTTGACCTAGGACCTTAAGATTTTGCATGAACCGAACTCTGGCAGCCACATTACACGAGAAAAAGCGAGAAGTGGTAATTCGTAGTAAAAACCGCAGAAAACATAACGTTTTCAACATTTGTTTTCGTATCGACGTAACTGAAAATCTTCACATTGGACGCATTACTCTCAGAAACGTTTACATTTATCGTCTGGCAACTAATGCAGCGTGATAACGTTTGCGGTCGCACCACTCTGTACGAAGTAGAAGCTTCTAAGTTGTTGCAGTCACCAAGAAAGAGGCACAGAAATTCAAGTTTTAGTTTTTGAAAATTCAGTTTTTGGCTGCTTTTGCTGCCTTGTAGTTGACCTAGGACCTTAAGATTTTGCATGAACCGAACTCTGGCAGCCACATTACACGAGAAAAAGCGAGAAGTGCTAATTCGTAGTAAAAACCGCAGAAAACATAACGTTTTCAACATTTGTTTTCGAAATGACGTAACTGAAAATCTTCACATTGGACGCATTAATCTCACAAACGTTTACATTTATCGTCTGGCAACTAATGCCGCGTGATGACGTTTGCGGTCGCACCACTCTGTACGAAGTAGAAGCTTCTAAGTTGTTGCAGTCACCAAGAAAGAGGCACAGAAATTCAAGTTTTAGTTTTTGAAAATTCAGTTTTTGGCTGCTTTTGCTGCCTTGTAGTTGACCTAGGACCTTAAGATTTTACATGAACCGAACCCTGGCAGCCACATTACACGAGAAAAAGCGAGAAGTGGTAATTCGTAGTAAAAACCGCAGAAAACATAACGTTTTCAACATTTGTTTTCGAAATGACGTAACTGAAAATCTTCACATCGGACGCATTACTCTCAGAAACGTTTACATTTATCGTCTGGCAACTAATGCAGCGTGATGACGTTTGCGGTCGCACCACTCTGTACGAAGTAGAAGCTTCTAAGTTGTTGCAGTCACCAAGAAAGAGGCACAGAAATTCAAGTTTTAGTTTTTGAACATTCAGTTTTTGGCTGCTTTTGCTGCCTTGTAGTTGACCTAGGACCTTAAGATTTTGCATGAACCGAACTCTGGCAGCCACATTACACGAGAAAAAGCGAGAAGTGGTAAAATCGTAGTAAAAACCGCAGAAAACATAACGTTTTCAACATTTGTTTTCGTATCGACGTAACTGAAAATCTTCACATTGCACGCATTACTCTCAGAAACGTTTACATTTATCGTCTGGCAACTAATGCAGCGTGATGACGTTTGCGGTCGCACCACTCTGTACGAAGCAGAAGCTTCTAAGTTGTTGCAGTCACCAAGAAAGAGGCACAGAAATTCAAGTTTTAGTTTTTGAAAATTCAGTTCTTGGCTGCTTTTGCTGCCTTGTAGCTGACCTAGGACCTTAAGATTTTGCATGAACCGAACTCTGGCGGCCACATTACACGAGAAAAAGCGAGAAGTGGTAATTCGTAGTAAAAACCGCAGAAAACATAACGTTTTCAACATTTGTTTTCGAAATGACGTAACTGAAAATCTTCACATTGGACGCATTACTCTCAGAAACGTTTACATTTATCGTCTGGCAACTATTGCAGCGTGATGACGTTTGCGGTCGCACCACTCTGTACTAAGTAGAAGCTTCTAAGTTGTTGCAGTCACCAAGAAAGAGGCACAGAAATTCAAGTTTTAGTTTTTGAACATTCAGTTTTTGGCTGCTTTTGCTGCCTTGTAGTTTACCTAGGACCTTAAGATTTTGCATGAACCGAACTCTGGCAGCCACATTACACGAGAAAAAGCGAGAAGTGGTAATTCGTAGTAAAAACCGCAGAAAACATAACGTTTTCAACATTTGTTTTCGTATCGACGTAACTGAAAATCTTCACATTGGACGCATTACTCTCAGAAACGTTTACATTTATCGTCTGGCAACTAATGCAGCGTGATAACGTTTGCGGTCGCACCAATCTGTACGAAGTAGAAGCTTCTAAGTTGTTGCAGTCACCAAGAAAGAGGCACAGAAATTCAAGTTTTAGTTTTTGAAAATTCAGTTTTTGGCTGCTTTTGCTGCCTTGTAGTTGACCTAGGACCTTAAGATTTTGCATGAACCGAACTCTGGCAGCCACATTACACGAGAAAAAGCGAGAAGTGGTAATTCGTAGTAAAAACAGCAGAAAACCTAACGTTTTCAACATTTGTTTTCGAAATGACGTAACTGAAAATCTTCACATTGGACGCATTACTCTCAGAAACGTTTACATTTATCGTCTGGCAAATAATGCAGCGTGATGACGTTTGCGGTTGCACCACTCTGTACGAAGTAGAAGCTTCTAAGTTGTTGCAGTCACCAAGAAAGAGGCACAGAAATTCAAGTTTTAGTTTTTGAAAATTCAGTTTTTGGCTGCTTTTGCTGCCTTGTAGTTGACCTAAGACCTTAAGATTTTGCATGAACCGAACTCTGGCAGCCACATTACACGAGAAAAAGCGACAAGTGGTAATTCGTAGTAAAAACCGCAGAAAACATAACGTTTTCAACATTTGTATTCGTATCGACGTAACTGAAAATCTTCACATTGGACGCGTTACTCTCAGAAACGTTTACATTTATCGTCTGGCAACTAATGCCGCGTGATGACGTTTGCGGTCGCACCACACTGTACGAAGTAGAAGCTTCTAAGTTGTTGCAGTCACCAAGATTGAGGCACAGAAATTCAAGTTTTAGTTTTTGAAAATTCAGTTTTTGGCTGCTTTTGCTGCCTTGTAGTTGACCTAGGACCTTAAGATTTTGCATGAACTGAACTCTGGCAGTCACATTACACGAGAAAAAGCGAGAAGTGGTAATTCGTAGTAAAAACCGCAGAAAACATAACGTTTTCAACATTTGTTTTCGAAATGACGTAACTGAAAATCTTCACATTGGACGCATTACTCTCAGAATCGTTTACATTTATCGTCTGGCAACTAATGCCGCGTGATGACGTTTGCGGTCGCACCACTCTGTACGAAGTAGAAGCTTCTAAGTTGTTGCAGTCACCAAGAAAGAGGCACAGAAATTCAAGTTTTAGTTTTTGAAAATTCAGTTTTTGGCTGCTTTTGCTGCCTTGTAGTTGACCTAGGACCTTAAGATTTTGCATGAACCGAACTCTGGCAGCCACATTACACGAGAAAAAGCGAGAAGTGGTAATTCGTAGTAAAAACCGCTGAAAACATAACGTTTTCAACATTTGTTTTCGAAATGACGTAACTGAAAATCTTCACATTGGACGCATTACTCTCAGAAACGTTTACATTTATCGTCTGGCAACTAATGCCGCGTGATGACGTTTGCGGTCGCACCACTCTGTACGAAGTAGAAGCTTCTAAGTTGTTGCAGTCACCAAGAAAGAGGCACAGAAATTCAAGTTTTAGTTTTTGAAAATTCAGTTTTTGGCTGCTTTTGCTGCCTTGTAGTTGACCTAGGACCTTAAGATTTTGCATGAACCGAACTCTGGTAGCCACATTACACGAGAGAAAGCGAGAAGTGGTAATTCGTAGTAAAAACCGCAGAAAACATAACGTTTTCAACATTTGTTTTCGTATCGACGTAACTGAAAATCTTCACATTGGACGCATTACTCTCAGAAACGTTTACATTTATCGTCTGGCAACTAATGCAGCGTGATGACGTTTGCGGTCGCACCACTCTGTACGAAGTAGAAGCTTCTAAGTTGTTGCAGTCACCAAGAAAGAGGCACAGAAATTCAAGTTTTAGTTTTTGAAAATTCAGTTTTTGGCTGCTTTTGCTGCCTTGTAGTTGACCTAGGACCTTAAGATTTTGCATCAACCGAACTCTGGCAGCCACATTACACGAGAAAAAGCGTGAAGTGGTAATTCGTAGTAAAAACCGCAGAAAACATAACGTTTTCAACATTTGTTTTCGAAATGACGTAACTGAAAATCTTCACATTGGACGCATTACTCTCGGAAACGTTTACATTTATCGTCTGGCAACTACTGCAGCGTGATAACGTTTGCGGTCGCACCACTCTGTACGAAGTAGAAGCTTCTAAGTTGTTGCAGTCACCAAGAAAGAGGCACAGAAATTCAAGTTTTAGTTTTTGAAAATTCAGTTTTTGGCTGCTTTTGCTGCCTTGTAGTTGACCTAGGACCTTAAGATTTTGCATGAACCGAACTCTGGCAGCCACATTACACGAGAAAAAGCGAGAAGTGGTAATTCGTAGTAAAAACCGCAGAAAACATAACGTTTTCAACATTTGTTTTCGTATCGACGTAACTGAAAATCTTCACATTGGTCGCGTTACTCTCAGAAACGTTTACATTTATCGTCTGGCAACTAATGCCGCGTGATGACGTTTGCGGTCGCACCACACTGTACGAAGTAGAAGCTTCTAAGTTGTTGCAGTCACCAAGATTGAGGCACAGAAATTCAAGTTTAAGTTTTTGAAAATTCAGTTTTTGGCTGCTTTTGCTGCCTTGTAGTTGACCTAGGACCTTAAGATTTTGCATGAACTGAACTCTGGAAGCCACATTACACGAGAAAAAGCGAGAAGTGGTAATTCGTAGTAAAAACCGCAGAAAAAATAACGTTTTCAACATTTGTTTTCGAAATGACGTAACTGAAAATCTTCACATTTAACGCATTACTCTCAGAAACGTTTACATTTATCGTCTGGCAACTAATGCCGCGTGATGACGTTTGCGGTCGCACCACTCTGTACGAGGTAGAAGCTTCTAAGTTGTTGCAGTCACCAAGAAAGAGGCACAGAAATTCAAGTTTTAGTTTTTGAAAATTCAGTTTTTGGCTGCTTTTGCTGCCTTGTAGTTGACCTAGGACCTTAAGATTTTGCATGAACCGAACTCTGGCAGCCATATTACACGAGAAAAAGCGAGAAGTGGTAATTCGTAATAAAACCGCAGAAAACATAACGTTTTCAACATTTGTTTTCGAAATGACGTAACTGAAAATCTTCACATTGGACGCATTACTCTCAGAAACGTTTACATTTATCGTCTGGCAACTAATGCAGCGTGATGACGTTTGCGGTCGCACCACTCTGTACGAAGTAGAAGCTTCTAAGTTGTTGCAGTCACCAAGAAAGAGGCACAGAAATTCAAGTTTTAGTTTTTGAAAATTCAGTTTTTGGCTGCTTTTGCTGCCTTGTAGTTGACCTAGGACCTTAAGATTTTGCATCAACCGAACTCTGGCAGCCACATTACACGAGAAAAAGCGTGAAGTGGTAATTCGTTGTAAAAACCGCAGAAAACATAACGTTTTCAACATTTGTTTTCGAAATAACGTAACAGAAAATCTTCACATTGGACGCATTACTCTCAGAAACGTTTACATTTATCGTCTGGCAACTACTGCAGCGTGATAACGTTTGCGGTCGCACCACTCTGTACGAAGTAGAAGCTTCTAAGTTGTTGCAGTCACCAAGAAAGAGGCACAGAAATTCAAGTTTTAGTTTTTGAAAATTCAGTTTTTGGCTGCTTTTGCTGCCTTGTAGTTGACCTAGGACCTTAAGATTTTGCATGAACCGAACTCTGGCAGCCACATTACACGAGAAAAAGCGAGAAGTGGTAATTCGTAGTAAAAACCGCAGAAAACATAACGTTTTCAACATTTGTTTTCGTATCGACGTAACTGAAAATCTTCACATTGGACGCGTTACTCTCAGAAACGTTTACATTTATCGTCTGGCAACTAATGCCGCGTGATGACGTTTGCGGTCGCACCACACTGTACGAAGTAGAAGCTTCTAAGTTGTTGCAGTCACCAAGATTGAGGCACAGAAATTCAAGTTTTAGTTTTTGAAAATTCAGTTTTTGGCTGCTTTTGCTGCCTTGTAGTTGACCTAGGACCTTAAGATTTTGCATGAACTGAACTCTGGAAGCCACATTACACGAGAAAAAGCGAGAAGTGGTAATTCGTAGTAAAAACCGCAGAAAACATAACGTTTTCAACATTTGTTTTCGAAATGACGTAACTGAAAATCTTCACATTGGACGCATTACTCTCAGAAACGTTTACATTTATCGTCTGGCAACTAATGCCGCGTGATGACGTTTGCGGTCGCACCACTCTGTACGAGGTAGAAGCTTCTAAGTTGTTGCAGTCACCAAGAAAGAGGCACAGAAATTCAAGTTTTAGTTTTTGAAAATTCAGTTTTTGGCTGCTTTTGCTGCCTTGTAGTTGACCTAGGACCTTAAGATTTTGCATGAACCGAACTCTGGCAGCCACATTACACGAGAAAAAGCGAGAAGTGGTAATTCGTAGTAAAAACCGCAGAAAACATAACGTTTTCAACATTTGTTTTCGAAATGACGTAACTGAAAATCTTCACATTGGACGCATTACTCTCAGAAACGTTTACATTTATCGTCTGGCAACTAATGCCGCGTGATGACGTTTGCGGTCGCACCACTCTGTACGAAGTAGATGCTTCTAAGTTGTTGCAGTCACCAAGAAAGAGGCACAGAAATTCAAGTTTTAGTTTTTTAAAATTCTGTTTTTGGCTGCTTTTGCTGCCTTGTAGTTGACCTAGGACCTTAAGATTTTGCATGAACCGAACTCTGGCAGCCATATTACACGAGAAAAAGCGTGAAGTGGTAATTCGTAGTAAAAACCGCAGAAAACATAACGTTTTCAACATTTGTTTTCGAAGTGACGTAACTGAAAATCTTCACATTGGACGCATTACTCTCAGAAACGTTTACATTTATCGTCTGGCAACTACTGCAGCGTGATAACGTTTGCGGTCGCACCACTCTGTACGAAGTAGAAGCTTCTAAGTTGTTGCAGTCACCAAGAAAGAGGCACAGAAATTCAAGATTTAGTTTTTGAAAATTCAGTTTTTGGCTGCTTTTGCTGCCTTGTAGTTGACCTAGGACCTTACGATTTTGCATGAACCGAACTCTGGCAGCCACATTACACGAGAAAAAGCGAGAAGTGGTAATTCGTAGTAAAAACCGCAGAAAACATAACGTTTTCAACATTTGTTTTCGAAATGACGTAACTGAAAATCTTCAGATTGAACGCATTACTCTCAGAAACGTTTACATTTATCGTCTGGCAACTAATGCAGCGTGATGACGTTTGCGGTCGCAGCACTCTGTACGAAGTAGAAGCTTCTAAGTTGTTGCAGTCACCAAGAAAGAGGCACAGAAATTCAAGTTTTAGTTTTTGAAAATTCAGTTTTTGGCTGCTTTTGCTGCCTTGTAGTTGACCTAAGACCTTAAGATTTTGCATGAACCGGAATCTGGCAGCCACATTACACGAGAAAAAGCGAGAAGTGGTAATTCGTAGTAAAAACCGCAGAAAACATAACGTTTTCAACATTTGTTTTCGAAATGACGTAACTGAAAATCTTCACATTGGACGCATTACTCTCAGAAACGTTTACATTTATCGTCTGGCAACTAATGCCTCGTGATGACGTTTGCGGTCGCACCACTCTGTTCGAAGTAGAAGCTTCTAAGTTGTTGCAGTCACCAAGAAAGAGGCACAGAAATTCAAGTTTTAGTTTTTGAAAATTCAGTTTTTGGCTGCTTTTGCTGCCTTGTAGTTGACCTAGGACCTTAAGATTTTGCATGAACCGAACTCTGTCAGCCACATTACACGAGAAAAAGCGAGAAGTGGTAATTCGTAGTAAAAACCGCAGAAAACATAACGTTTTCAACATTTGTTTTCGTATCGACGTAACTGAAAATCTTCACATTGGACGCATTACTCTCAGAAACGTTTACATTTATCGTCTGGCAACTAATGCAGCGTGGTGACGTTTGCGGTCGCACCACTCTGTACGAAGTAGAAGCTTCTAAGTTGTTGCAGTCACCAAGAAAGAGGCACAGAAATTCAAGTTTTATTTTTTGAAAATTCAGTTTTTGGCTGCTTTTGCTGCCTTGTAGTTGACCTAGGACCTTAAGATTTTGCATGAACCGAACTCTGGCAGCCACATTACACGAGAAAAAGCGAGAAGTGGTAATTCGTAGTAAAAACCGCAGAAAACATAACGTTTAAACATTTGTTTTCGAAATGACGTAACTGAAAATCTTCACATTGGACGCATTACTCTCAGAAACGTTTACATTTATCGTCTGACAACTAATGCAGCGTGATGACGTTTGCGGTCGCCACACTCTGTACGAAGTAGAAGCTTCTAAGTTGTTGCAGTCACCAAGAAAGAGGCACAGAAATTCAAGTTTTAGTTTTTGAAAATTCAGTTTTTGGCTGCTTTTGCTGCCTTGTAGTTGACCTAGGCCCTTAAGATTTTGCATTAACCGAACCCTGGCAGCCACATTACACGAGAAAAAGCGAGAAGTGGTAATTCGTAGTAAAAACCGCAGAAAACATAACGTTTTCAACATTTGTTTTCTAAATGACGTAACTGAAAATCTTCACATTGGACGCATTACTCTCAGAAACGTTTACATTTATCGTCTGGCAACTAATGCAGCGTGATGACGTTTGCGGTCGCACCACTCTGTACGAAGTAGAAGCTTCTAAGTTGTTGCAGTCACCAAGAAAGAGGCACAGAAATTCAAGTTTTAGTTTTTGAAAATTCAGTTTTTGGCTGCTTTTGCTGCCTTGTAGTTGACCTAGGACCTTAAGATTTTGCATGAACCGAACTCTGGCAGCCACATTACACGAGAAAAAGCGAGAAGTGGTAATTCGTAGTAAAAACCGCAGAAAACATAACGTTTTCAACATTTGTTTTCGTATTGACGTAACTGAAAATCTTCACATTGGACCCATTACTCTCAGAAACGTTTACATTTATCGTCTGGCAACTAATGCAGCGTGATGACGTTTGCGGTCGCAGCACTCTGTACGAAGTAGAAGCTTCTAAGTTGTTGCAGTCACCAAAGAAAGAGGCACAGAAATTCAAGTTTTAGTTTTTTAAAATTCAGTTTTTGGCTGCTTTTGCCGCCTTGTAGTTGACCTAGGACCTTAAGATTTTGCATGAACCGAACTCTGGCAGCCACATTCCACGCGAAAAAGCGAAAAGTGTTAATTCGTAATAAAAACCGCAGAAAGCATAACGTTTTCAACATTTGTTTTCAAAATGACGTAACTGAAAATCTTCACATTGGACGCATTACTCTCAGAAACGTCTACATTTATCGTCTGGCAACTAATGCAGCGTGATGACGTTTGCGGTCGCACCACTCTGTACGAAGTAGAAGATTCTAAGTTGTTGCAGTCACCAAGAAAGAGGCACAGAAATTCAAGTTTTAGTTTTTGAAAATTCAGTTTTTGGCTGCTTTTGCTGCCTTGTAGTTGACCCAGGACCTTAAGATTTTGCATGAACCGAACTCTGGCAGCCACATTACACGAGAAAAAGCGAGAAGTGGTAATTGGTAGTAAAAACCGCAGAAAACATAACGTTTTCAACATTTGTTTTCGTATCGACGTAACTGAAAATCTTCACATTGGACGCATTACTCTCAGAAACGTTTACATTTATCGTCTGGCAACTAATGCAGCGTGATGACGTTTGCGGTCGCACCACTCTGTACGAAGTAGAAGCTTCTAAGTTGTTGCAGTCACCAAGAAAGAGGCACAGAAATTCAAGTTTTAGTTTCTGAAAATTCAGTTTTTGGCTGCTTTTGCTGTCTTGTAGTTGACCGAGGACCTTAAGATTTTGCATGAACCGAACTCTGGCAGCCACATTACACGAGAAAAAGCGAGAAGTGGTAATTCGTAGTAAAAACCGCAGAAAACATAACGTTTTCAACATTTGTTTTCGTATCGACGTAACTGAAAATCTTCACATTGGACGCATTACTCTCAGAAACGTTTACATTTATCGTCTGGCAACTAATGCAGCGTGAAGACGTTTGCGGTCGCACCACTCTGTACGAAGTAGAAGCTTCTAAGTTGTTGCAGTCACCAAGAAAGAGGCACAGAAATTCAAGTTTTAGTTTCTGAAAATTCAGTTTTTGGCTGCTTTTGCTGCCTTGTAGTTGACCTAGGACCTAAAGATTTTGCATGAACCGAACTCTGGCAGCCACATTACACGAGAAAAAGCGAGAAGTGGTAATTCGTAGTAAAAACCGCAGAAAACATAACGTTTAAGCATTTGTTTTCGAAATGACGTAACTGAAAATCTTCACATTGGACGCATTACTCTCACAAACGTTTACATTTATCGTCTGGCAACTACTGCAGCGTGATGACGTTTGCGGTCGCCACACTCTGTACGAAGTAGAAGCTTCTAAGTTGTTGCAGTCACCAAGAAAGAGGCACAGAAATTCAAGTTTTAGTTTTTGAAAATTCAGTTTTTGGCTGCTTTTGCTGCCTTGTAGTTGACCTAGGACCTTAAGATTTTGCATGAACCGAACTCTTGCAGCCACATTACACGAGAAAAAGCGAGAAGTGGTAATTCGTCGTAAAAACCGCAGAAAACATTACGTTTTCAACATTTGTTTTCGAAATGACGTAACTGAAAATCTTCACATTGGACGCATTACTCTCAGAAACGTTTACATTTATCGTCTGGCAACTAATGCAGCGTGATGACGTTTGCGGTCGCACCACTCTGTACGAAGTAGAAGCTTCTAAGTTGTTGCAATCACCAAGAAAGAGGCACAGAAATTCAAGTTTTAGTTTTTGGAAATTCAGTTTTTGGCTGCTTTTGCTGACTTGTAGCTGACCTAGGACCATAAGAGTTTGCATGAACCGAACTCTGGCAGCCACATTACACGAGAAAAAGCGAGAAGTGGTAATTCGTAGTAAAAACCGCAGAAAACATAACGTTTTCAACATTTGTTTTCGTATTGACGTAACTGAAAATCTTCACATTGGACGCATTACTCTCACAAACGTTTACATTTATCGTCTGGCAACTAATGCAGCGTGATGACGTTTGCGGTCGCACCACTCTGTACGAAGTAGAAGCTTCTAAGTTGTTGCAGTCACCAAGAAAGAGGCACAGAAATTCAAGTTTAAGTTTTTTAAAATTCAGTTTTTGGCTGCTTTTGCTGCCTTGTAGTTGACCTAGGACCTTAAGATTTTGCATGAACCGAACTCTGGCAGCCACATTACACGAGAAAAAGCGAGAAGTGGTAATTCGTAGTAAAAACCGCAGAAAACATAACGTTTTCAACATTTGTTTTCGTAATGACGTAACTGAAAATCTTCACATTGGACGCATTACTCTCAGAAACGTTTACATTTATCGTCTGGCAACTAATGCAGCGTGATGACGTTTGCGGTCGCACCACTCTGTACGAAGTAGAAGCTTCTAAGTTGTTGCAGTCACCAAGAAAGAGGCACAGAAATTCAAGTTTTAGTTTTTGAAAATTCAGTTTTTGGCTGCTTTTGCTGCCTTGTAGTTGACCTAGGACCTTAAGATTTAGCATGAACCGAACTCTGGCAGCCACATAACACGCGAAAAAGCGAGAAGTGTTAATTCGTAAAAAAACCGCAGAAAACATAACGTTTTCAACATTTGTTTTCGTATCGACGTAACTGAAAATCTTCACATTGGACGCATTACTCTCAGAAACGTTTACATTTATCGTCTGGCAACTAATGCAGCGTGATGACTTTTGCGGTCGCACCACTCTGTACGAAGTAGAAGCTTCTAAGTTGTTGCAGTCACCAAGAAAGAGGCACAGAAATTCAAGTTTTAGTTTTTGAAAATTCAGTTTTTGGCTGCTTTTGCTGCCTTGTAGTTGACCTAGGACCTTAAGATTTTGCATGAACCGAACTCTGGCAGCCACATTAAACGAGAAAAAGCGAGAAGTGGTAATTCGTAGTAAAAACCGCAGAAAACATAACGTTTTCAACATTTGTTTTCGTATCGACGTAACTGAAAATCTTCACATTGGACGCATTACACTCAGAAACGTTTACATTTATCGTCTGGCAACTAATGCCGCGTGATGACGTTTGCGGTCGCACCACTCTGTACGAAGTAGAAGCTTCTAAGTTGTTGCAGTCACCAAGAAAGAGGCACAGAAATTCAAGTTTTAGTTTTTGAAAATTCAGTTTTTGGCTGCTTTTGCTGCCTTGTAGTTGACCTAGGACCTTAAGATTTTGCATGAACCGAACTCTGGCAGCCACATTACACGAGAATAAGCGAGAAGTGGTAATTCGTGGTAAAAACCGCAGAAAACATAACGTTTTCAACATTTGTTTTCGAAATGACGTAACTGAAAATCTTCACATTGGACGCATTACTCTCAGAAACGTTTACATTTATCGTCTGGCAACTAATGCAGCGTGATGACGTTTGCGGTCGCACCACTCTGTACGAAGTAGAAGCTTCTAAGTTGTTGCAGTCACCAAGAAAGAGGCACAGAATTTCAAGTTTTAGTTTTTGAAAATTCAGTTTTTGGCTGCTTTTGCTGCCTTGTAGTTGACCTAGGACCTTAAGATTTTGCATGATCCGAACTCTGGCAGCCACATTACACGAGAAAAAGCGAGAAGTGGTAATTCGTAGTAAAAACCGCAGAAAACATAACGTTTTCAACATTTGTTTTCGTATCGACGTAACTGAAAATCTTCACATTGGACGCATTACTCTCAGAAACGTTTACATTTATCGTCTGGCAACTAATGCAGCGTGATTACGTTTGCGGTCGCACCACTCTGTACGAAGTAGAAGCTTCTAAGTTGTTGCAGTCACCAAGAAAGAGGCACAGAAATTCAAGTTTTAGTTTTTGAAAATTCAGTTTTTGGCTGCTTTTGCTGCCTTGTAGTTGACCTAGGACCTTAAGATTTTGCATGAACCGAACTCTGGCGGCCACATTACACGAGAAAAAGCGAGAAGTGGTAATTCGTAGTAAAAACCGCAGAAAACATACCGTTTTCAACATTTGTTTTCGTATCGACGTAACTGCAAATCTTCACATTGGACGCATTACTCTCAGAAACGTTTACATTTATCGTCTGGCAACTAATGCAGCGTGATGACGTTTGCGGTCGCACCACTCTGTACGAAGTAGAAGCTTCTAAGTTGTTGCAGTCACCAAGAAAGAGGCACAGAAATTCAAGTTTTAGTTTTGAAAATTCACTTTTTGTCTGCTTTTGCTGCCTTGTAGTTGACCTAGGACCTTAAGATTCTGCATGAACCGAACTCTGGCAGCCACATTACACGAGAAAAAGCGAGAAGTGGTAATTCGTAGTAAAAACCGCAGAAAACATACCGTTTTCAACATTTGTTTTCGTATCGACGTAACTGAAAATCTTCACATTGGACGCATTACTCTCAGATACGTTTACATTTATCGTCTGGCAACTAATGCAGCGTGATGACGTTTGCGGTCGCACCACTCTGTACGAAGTAGAAGCTTCTAAGTTGTTGCAGTCACCAAGAAAGAGGCACAGAAATTCAAGTTTTAGTTTTTGAAAATTCAGTTTTTGGCTGCTTTTGCTGCCTTGTAGTTGACCTAGGACCTTAAGATTTTGCATGAACCGAACTCTGGCAGCCACATTACACGAGAAAAAGCGAGAAGTGGTAATTCGTAGTAAAAACCGCAGAAAACATAACGTTTTCAACATTTGTTTTCGTAATGACGTAACTGAAAATCTTCACATTGGACGCATTACTCTCAGAAACGTTTACATTTATCGTCTGGCAACTAATGCAGCGTGATGACGTTTGCGGTCGCACCACTCTGTACGAAGTAGAAGCTTCTAAGTTGTTGCAGTCACCAAGAAAGAGGCACAGAAATTCAAGTTTTAGTTTTTGAAAGTTCAGTTTTTGGCTGCTTTTGCTGCCTTGTAGTTGACCCAGGACCTTAAGATTTAGCATGAACCGAACCCTGGCAGCCACATAACACGCGAAAAAGCGAGAAGTGTTAATTCGTAATAGAAACCGCAGAAAACATAACGTTTTCAACATTTGTTTTCGTATCGACGTAACTGAAAATCTTCACATTGGACGCATTACTCTCAGAAACGTTTACATTTATCGTCTGGCAACTAATGCAGCGTGAAGACGTTTGCGGTCGCACCACTCTGTACGAAGTAGAAGCTTCTAAGTTGTTGCAGTCACCAAGAAAGAGGCACAGAAATTCAAGTTTTAGTTTTTGAAAATTCAGTTTTTGGCTGCTTTTGCTGCCTTGTAGTTGACCTAGGACCTTAAGATTTTGCATGAACCGAACTCTGGCAGCCACATTACACGAGAAAAAGCGAGAAGTGGTAATTCGTCGTAAAACCCGCAGAAAACACAACGTTTTCAACATTTGTTTTCGAAATGACGTAACTGAAAATCTTCACATTGGACGCATTACTCTCAGAAACGTTTACATTTATCATCTGGCAACTAATGCAGCGTGA
Organism: Schistocerca serialis cubense; assembly: GCF_023864345.2. Taxonomy (NCBI): domain Eukaryota; kingdom Metazoa; phylum Arthropoda; class Insecta; order Orthoptera; family Acrididae; genus Schistocerca; species Schistocerca serialis. Next base: position 9,565,451 of record NW_026047571.1, read on the forward strand.
TGACGTTTGCGGTCGCACCACTCTGTACGAAGTAGAAGCTTCTAAGTTGTTGCAGTCACCAAGAAAGAGGCACAGAAATTCAAGTTTTAGTTTTTGAAAATTCAGTTTTTGGCAGCTTTTGCTGCCTTGTAGTTGACCTAGGACCTTAAGATTTTGCATGATCCGAACTCTGGCAGCCACATTACACGAGAAAAAGCGAGAAGTGGTAATTCGTAGTAAAAACCGCAGAAAACATAACGTTTTCAACATTTGTTTTCCTATCGACGTAACCGAAAATCTTCACATTGGACGCATTACTCTCAGAAAAGTTTACATTTATCGTCTGGCAACTAATGCTGCGTGATGACGTTTGCGGTCGCACCACTCTGTACGAAGTAGAAGCTTCTAAGTTGTTGCAGTCACCAAGAAAGAGGCACAGAAATTCAAGTTTTAGTTTTTGAAAGTTCAGTTTTTGGCTGCTTTTGCTGCCTTGTAGTTGACCTAGGACCCTAAGATTTTGCATGAACCGAACTCTGGCAGCCACATTACACGAGAAAAAGCGAGAAGTGGTAATTCGTAGTAAAAACCGCAGAAAACATAACGTTTTCAACATTTGTTTTCGTAATGACGTAACTGAAAATCTTCACATTGGACGCATTACTCTCAGAAACGTTTACATTTATCGTCTGGCAACTAATGCAGCGTGATGACGTTTGCGGTCGCACCACTCTGTACGAAGTAGAAGCTTCTAAGTTGTTGCAGTCACCAAGAAAGAGGCACAGAAATTCAAGTTTTAGTTTTTGAAAGTTCAGTTTTTTGCTGCTTTTGCTGCCTTGTAGTTGACCTAGGACCTTAAGATTTAGCATGAACCGAACTCTGGCAGCCACATAACACGCGAAAAAGCGAGAAGTGTTAATTCGTAATCGAAACCGCAGAAAACATAACGTTTTCAACATTTGTTTTCGTATCGACGTAACTGAAAATCTTCACATTGGACGCATTACTCTCAGAAACATTTACATTTATCGTCTGGCAACTAATGCAGCGTGAAGACGTTTGCGGTCGCACCACTCTGTACGAAGTAGAAGCTTCTAAGTTGTTGCAGTCACCAAGAAAGAGGCACAGAAATTCAAGTTTTAGTTCTTGAAAATTCAGTTTTTGGCAGCTTTTGCTGCCTTGTAGTTGACCTAGGACCTTAAGATTTTGCATGATCCGAACTCTGGCAGCCACATTACACGAGAAAAAGCGAGAAGTGGTAATTCGTAGTAAAAACCGCAGAAAACATAACGTTTTCAACATTTGTTTTCCTATCGACGTAACCGAAAATCTTCACATTGGACGCATTACTCTCAGAAAAGTTTACATTTATCGTCTGGCAACTAATGCCGCGTGATGACGTTTGCGGTCGCACCACTCTGTACGAAGTAGAAGCTTCTAAGTTGTTGCAGTCACCAAGAAAGAGGCACAGAAATTCAAGTTTTAGTTTTTGAAAATTCAGTTTTTGGCTGCTTTTGCTGCCTTGTAGTTGACCTAGGACCTTAAGATTTTGCATGAACCGAACTCTGGCAGCCACATTACACGAGAAAAAGCGAGAAGTGGTAATCCGTAGTAAAAACCGCAGAAAACATAACGTTTTCAACATTTGTTTTCGAAATGACGTAACTGAAAATCTTCACATTGGACGCATTACTCTCAGAAACGTTTACATTTATCGTCTGGCAACTAATGCAGCGTGATGACGTTTGCGGTCGCACCACTCTGTACGAAGTAGAAGCTTCTAAGTTGTTGCAGTCACCAAGAAAGAGGCACAGAAATTCAAGTTTTAGATCTTGAAAATTCAGTTTTTGGCTGCTTTTGCTGCCTTGTAGTTGACCTAGGACCTTAAGATTTTGCATGAACCGAACTCTGGCGGCCACATTACACGAGAAAAAGCGAGAAGTGGTAATTCGTAGTAAAAACCGCAGAAAACATACCGTTTTCAACATTTGTTTTCGTATCGACGTAACTGAAAATCTTCACATTGGACGCATTACTCTCAGAAACGTTTACATTTATCGTCTGGCAACTAATGCAGCGTGATGACGTTTGCGGTCGCACCACTCTGTACGAAGTAGAAGCTTCTAAGTTGTTGCAGTCACCAAGAAAGAGGCACAGAAATTCAAGTTTTAGTTTTTGAAAATTCAGTTTTTGGCTGCTTTTGCTGCCTTATAGTTGACCTAGGACCTTAAGATTTTGCATGAACCGAACTCTGGCAGCCACATTACACGAGAAAAAGCGAGAAGTGGTAATTCGTAGTAAAAACCGCAGAAAACATAACGTTTTCAACATTTGTTTTCGAAATGACGTAAGTGAAAATCTTCACATTGGACGCATTACTCTCAGAAACGTTTACATTTATCGTCTGGCAACTAACGCAGCGTGATGGCGTTTGCGGTCGCACTACTCTGTACGAAGTAGAAGCTTCTAAGTTGTTGCATTCACCAAGAAAGAGGCATAGAAATTCAAGTTTTAGTTTTTGAAAATTCAGTTTTTGTCTGCTTTTGCTGCCTTGTAGTTGACCTAGGACCTTAAGATTTTGCATGAACCGAACTCTGGCAGCCACATTACACCAGAAAATGCGAGAAGTGGTAATTCGTAGTAAAAACCGCAGAAAACGTAACGTTTTCAACATTTGTTTTCGTATCGACGTAACTGAAATCTTCACATTGGACGCATTACTCTCAGAAACGTTTACATTTATCGTCTGGCAACTAATGCAGCGTGATGACGTTTGCGGTCGCACCACTCTGTACGAAGTAGAAGCTCCTAAGATGTTGCAGTCACCAAGAAAGAGGCACAGAAATTCAAGTTTTAGTTTTAGAAAATTCAGTTTTTGTCTGCTTTTGCTGCCTTGTAGTTGACCTAGGACCTTAAGATTTTGCATGAACCGAACTCTGGCAGCCACATTACACGAGAAAAAGCGAGAAGTGGTAATTCGTAGTAAAAACCGCAGAAAACATACCGTTTTCAACATTTATTTTCGTATCGACGTAACTGAAAATCTTCACATTGGACGCATTACTCTCAGATACGTTTACATTTATCGTCTGGCAACTAATGCAATGTGATGACGTTTGCGGTCGCACCACTCTGTACGAAGTAGAAGCTTCTAAGTTGTTGCAGTCACCAAGAAAGAGGCACAGAAATTCAAGTTTTAGTTTTTGAAAATTCAGTTTTTGGCTGCTTTTGCTGCCTTGTAGTTGACCTAGGACCTTAAGATTTTGCATGAACCGAACTCTGGCAGCCACATTACACGAGAAAAAGCGAGAAGTGGTAATTCGTAGTAAAAACCGCAGAAAACATAACGTTTTCAACATTTGTTTTCGTAAGGACGTAACTGAAAATCTTCACATTGGACGCATTACTCTCAGAAACGTTTACATTTATCGTCTGGCAACTAATGCAGCGTGATGACATTCGCGGTCGCACCACTCTGTACGAAGTAGAAGCTTCTAAGTTGTTGCAGTCACCAAGAAAGAGGCACAGAAATTCAAGTTTTAGTTTTTGAAAATTCAGTTTTTGGCTGCTTTTGCTGCCTTGTAGTTGACCTAGGACCTTAAGATTTAGCATGAACCGAACTCTGGCAGCCACATAACACGCGAAAAAGCGAGAAGTGTTAATTCGTAATAGAAACCGCAGAAAACATAACGTTTTCAACATTTGTTTTCGTATCGACGTAACTGAAAATCTTCACATTGGACGCATTACTCTCAGAAACGTTTACATTTATCGTCTGGCAACTAATGCAGCGTGAAGACGTTTGCGGTCGCACCACTCTGTACGAAGTAGAAGCTTCTAAGTGGTTGCAGTCACCAAGAAAGAGGCACAGAAATTCAAGTTTTAGTTTTTGAAAATTCAGTTTTTGTCTGCTTTTGCTGCCTTGTAGTTGACCTAGGACCTTAAGATTTTGCATGAACCGAACTCTGGCAGCCACATTAAACGAGAAAAAGCGAGAAGTGGTAATTCGTAGTAAAAACCGCAGAAAACATAACGTTTTCAACATTTGTTTTCGTATCGACGTAACTGAAAATCGTCACATTGGACGCATTACTCTCAGAAACGTTTACATTTATCGTCTGGCAACTAATGCAGCGTGATGACGTTTGCGGTCGCACCACTCTGTACGAAGTAGAAGCTTCTAAGTTGTTGCAGTCACCAAGAAAGAGGCACAGAAATTCAAGTTTTAGTTTTTGAAAATTCAGTTTTTGGCTGCTTTTGCTGCCTTGTAGTTGACCTAGGACCTTAAGATTTTGCATGAACCGAACTCTGGCAGCCACATTACACGAGAAAAAGCGAGAAGTGGTAATTCGTCGTAAAACCCGCAGAAAACACAACGTTTTCAACATTTGTTTTCGAAATGACGTAACTGAAAATCTTCACATTGGACGCATTACTCTCAGAAACGTTTACATTTATCGTCTGGCAACTAATGCAGCGTGATGACGTTTGCGGTCGCACCACTCTGTACGAAGTAGAAGCTTCTAAGTTGTTGCAGTCACCAAGAAAGAGGCACAGAAATTCAAGTTTTAGTTTTTGAAAATTCAGTTTTTGGCTGCTTTTGCTGCCTTGTAGTTGACCTAGGACCTTAAGATTTTGCATGATCCGAACTCTGGCAGCCACATTACACGAGAAAAAGCGAGAAGTGGTAATACGTAGTAAAAACCGCAGAAAACATAACGTTTTCAACATTTGTTTTCCTATCGACGTAACCGAAAATCTTCACATTGGACGCATTACTCTCAGAAAAGTTTACATTTATCGTCTGGCAACTAATGCCGCGTGATGACGTTTGCGGTCGCACCACTCTGTACGAAGTAGAAGCTTCTAAGTTGTTGCAGTCACCAAGAAAGAGGCACAGAAATTCAAGATTTAGTTTTTGAAAATTCAGTTTTTGGCTGCTTTTGCTGCCTTGTAGTTGACCTAGGACCTTAAGATTGTGCATGAACCGAACTCTGGCAGCCACCTTGCACGAGAAAAAGCGAGAAGTGGTGATTCGTAGTAAAACCCGCAGAAAACATAACGTTTTCAACATTTGTTTTCGAAATGACGAAACTGAAAATCTTCACATTGGACGCATTACTCTCAGAAACGTTTGCATTCATCGTCTGGCAACTAATGCAGCGTGATGACGTTTGCGGTCGCACCACTCTGTACGAAGTAGAAGCTTCTAAGTTGTTGCAGTCACCAAGAAAGAGGCACAGAAATTCAAGTTTTAGTTTTTGAAAATTCAGTTTTTGGCTGCTTTTGCTGCCTTGTAGTTGACCTAGGACCTTAAGATTTTGCATGAACCGAACTCTGGCAGCCACATTACACGAGAAAAAGCGAGAAGTGGTAATTCGTAGTAAAAACCGCAGAAAACATAACGTTTTCAACATTTGTTTTCGAAATGACGTAACTGAAAATCTTCACATTGGACGCATTACTCTCAGAAACGTTTACATTTATCGTCTGGCAACTAATGCAGCGTGATGACGTTTGCGGTCGCACCACTCTGTACGAAGTGGAAGCTTCTAAATTGTTGCAGTCACCAAGAAAGAGGCACAGAAATTCAAGTTTTAGTTTTTGAAAATTCGGTTTTTGGCTGCTTTTGCTGCCTTGTAGTTGACCTAGGACCTTAAGATTTTGCATGAACCGAACTCTGGCAGCCAAATTACACGAGAAAAAGCGAGAAGTGGTAATTCGTAGTAAAAACCGCAGAAAACATAACGTTTTCAACATTTGTTTTCGTATCGACGTAACTGAAAATCTTCACATTGGACGCATTACTCTCAGAAACGTTTACATTTATCGTCTGGCAACTAATGCAGCGTGATTACGTTTGCGGTCGCACCACTCTGTACGAAGTAGAAGCTTCTAAGTTGTTGCAGTCACCAGGAAAGAGGCACAGAAATTCAAGTTTTAGTTTTTGAAAATTCAGTTTTTGGCTGCTTTTGCTGCCTTGTAGTTGACCTAGGACCTTAAGATTTTGCATGAACCGAACTCTGGCAGCCACATTACACGAGAAAAAGCGAGAAGTGGTAATTCGTAGTAAAAACCGCAGAAAACATAACGTTTTCAACATTTGTTTTCGAAATGACGTAACTGAAAATCTTCACATTGGACGCATTACTCTCAGAAACGTTTACATTTATCGTCTGGCAACTAATGCAGCGTGATGACGTTTGCGGTCGCACCACTCTGTACGAAGTAGAAGCTTCTAAGTTGTTGCAGTCACCAAGAAAGAGGCACAGAAATTCAAGTTTTAGATTTTGAAAATTCAGTTTTTGGCTGCTTTTGCTGCCTTGTAGTTGACCTAGGACCTTAAGATTTTGCATGAACCGAACTCTGGCGGCCACATTACACGAGAAAAAGCGAGAAGTGGTAATTCGTAGTAAAAACCGCAGAAAACATACCGTTTTCAACATTTGTTTTCGTATCGACGTAACTGAAAATCTTCACATTGGACGCATTACTCTCAGAAACGTTTACATTTATCGTTTGGCAACTAATGCAGCGTGATGACGTTTGCGGTCGCACCACTCTGTACGATGTAGAAGCTTCTAAGTTGTTGCAGTCACCAAGAAAGAGGCACAGAAGTTCAAGGTTTAGTTTTTGAAAATTCAGTTTTTGGCTGCTTTTGCTGCCTTGTAGTTGACCTAGGACCTTAATATTTTGCATGAACCGAACTCTGGCAGCCACATTACACGAGAAAAAGCGAGAAGTGGTAATTCGTAGTAAAAACCGCAGAAAACATAACGTTTTCAACATTTGTTTTCGTATCGACGTAACTGAAAATCTTCACATTGGACGCATTACTCTCAGAAACGTTTACATTTATCGTCTGGCAACTAATGCAGCGTGATGACGTTTGCGGTCGCACCACTCTGTACGAAGTAGAAGCTTCTAAGTTGTTGCAGTCACCAAGAAAGAGGCACAGAAATTCAAGTTTTAGTTTTTGAAAATTCAGTTTTTGTCTGCTTTTGCTGCCTTGTAGTTGACCTAGGACCTTAAGATTTTGCATGAGCCGAACTCTGGCAGCCACATTACACGAGAAAATGCGAGAAGTGGTAATTCGTAGTAAAAACCGCAGAAAACGTAACGTTTTCAACATTTGTTTTCGTATCGACGTAACTGAAAATCTTCACATTGGACGCATTACTCTCAGAAACGTTTGCATTCATCGTCTGGCAGCTAATGCAGCGTGATGACGTTTGCGGTCGCACCACTCTGTACGAAGTAGAAGCTTCTAAGTTGTTGCAGTCACCAAGAAAGAGGCACAGAAATTCAAGTTTTAGTTTTTGAAAATTCAGTTTTTGGCTGCTTTTGCTGCCTTGTAGTTGACCTAGGACCTTAAGATTTTGCATGAACCGAACTCTGGCAGCCACATTACACGAGAAAAAGCGAGAAGTGGTAATTCGTAGTAAAAACCGCAGAAAACATAACGTTTTCAACATTTGTTTTCGAAATGACGTAACTGAAAATCTTCACATTGGACGCATTACTCTCAGAAACGTTTACATTTATCGTCTGGCAACTAATGCAGCGTGATGACGTTTGCGGTCGCACCACTCTGTACGAAGTGGAAGCTTCTAAATTGTTGCAGTCACCAAGAAAGAGGCACAGAAATTCAAGTTTTAGTTTTTGAAAATTCGGTTTTTGGCTGCTTTTGCTGCCTTGTAGTTGACCTAGGACCTTAAGATTTTGCATGAACCGAACTCTGGCAGCCAAATTACACGAGAAAAAGCGAGAAGTGGTAATTCGTAGTAAAAACCGCAGAAAACATAACGTTTTCAACATTTGTTTTCGTATCGACGTAACTGAAAATCTTCACATTGGACGCATTACTCTCAGAAACGTTTACATTTATCGTCTGGCAACTAATGCAGCGTGATTACGTTTGCGGTCGCACCACTCTGTACGAAGTAGAAGCTTCTAAGTTGTTGCAGTCACCAGGAAAGAGGCACAGAAATTCAAGTTTTAGTTTTTGAAAATTCAGTTTTTGGCTGCTTTTGCTGCCTTGTAGTTGACCTAGGACCTTAAGATTTTGCATGAACCGAACTCTGGCAGCCACATTACACGAGAAAAAGCGAGAAGTGGTAATTCGTAGTAAAAACCGCAGAAAACATAACGTTTTCAACATTTGTTTTCGAAATGACGTAACTGAAAATCTTCACATTGGACGCATTACTCTCAGAAACGTTTACATTTATCGTCTGGCAACTAATGCAGCGTGATGACGTTTGCGGTCGCACCACTCTGTACGAAGTAGAAGCTTCTAAGTTGTTGCAGTCACCAAGAAAGAGGCACAGAAATTCAAGTTTTAGATTTTGAAAATTCAGTTTTTGGCTGCTTTTGCTGCCTTGTAGTTGACCTAGGACCTTAAGATTTTGCATGAACCGAACTCTGGCGGCCACATTACACGAGAAAAAGCGAGAAGTGGTAATTCGTAGTAAAAACCGCAGAAAACATACCGTTTTCAACATTTGTTTTCGTATCGACGTAACTGAAAATCTTCACATTGGACGCATTACTCTCAGAAACGTTTACATTTATCGTTTGGCAACTAATGCAGCGTGATGACGTTTGCGGTCGCACCACTCTGTACGAAGTAGAAGCTTCTAAGTTGTTGCAGTCACCAAGAAAGAGGCACAGAAGTTCAAGGTTTAGTTTTTGAAAATTCAGTTTTTGGCTGCTTTTGCTGCCTTGTAGTTGACCTAGGACCTTAAGATTTTGCATGAACCGAACTCTGGCAGCCACATTACACGAGAAAAAGCGAGAAGTGGTAATTCGTAGTAAAAACCGCAGAAAACATAACGTTTTCAACATTTGTTTTCGTATCGACGTAACTGAAAATCTTCACATTGGACGCATTACTCTCAGAAACGTTTACATTTTTCGTCTGGCAACTAATGCAGCGTGATGACGTTTGCGGTCGCACCACTCTGTACGAAGTAGAAGCTTCTAAGTTGTTGCAGTCACCAAGAAAGAGGCACAGAAATTCAAGTTTTAGTTTTTGAAAATTCAGTTTTTGTCTGCTTTTGCTGCCTTGTAGTTGACCTAGGACCTTAAGATTTTGCATGAGCCGAACTCTGGCAGCCACATTACACGAGAAAATGCGAGAAGTGGTAATTCGTAGTAAAAACCGCAGAAAACGTAACGTTTTCAACATTTGTTTTCGTATCGACGTAACTGAAAATCTTCACATTGGACGCATTACTCTCAGAAACGTTTGCATTCATCGTCTGGCAGCTAATGCAGCGTGATGACGTTTGCGGTCGCACCACTCTGTACGAAGTAGAAGCTTCTAAGTTGTTGCAGTCACCAAGAAAGAGGCACAGAAATTCAAGTTTTAGATTTTGAAAATTCACTTTTTGTCTGCTTTTGCTGCCTTGTAGTTGACCTAGGACCTTAAGATTTTGCATGAACCGAACTCTGGCGGCCACATTACACGAGAAAAAGCGAGAAGTGGTAATTCGTAGTAAAAACCGCAGAAAACATACCGGTTTCAACATTTGTTTTCGTATCGACGTAACTGAAAATCTTCACATTGGACGCATTACTCTCAGAAACGTTTACATTTATCGTCTGGCAACTAATGCAGCGTGATGACGTTTGCGGTCGCACCACTCTGTACGAAGTAGAAGCTTCTAAGTTGTTGCAGTCACCAAGAAAGAGGCACAGAAATTCAAGTTTTAGTTTTTGAAAATTCGGTTTTTGGCTGCTTTTGCTGCCTTGTAGTTGACCTAGGACCTTAAGATTTTGCATGAACCGAACTCTGGCAGCCACATTACACGAGAAAAAGCGAGAAGTGGTAATTCGTAGTAAAAACCGCAGAAAACATAACGTTTTCAACATTTGTTTTCGAAATGACGTAACTGAAAATCTTCACATTGGACGCATTACTCTCAGAAACGTTTACATTTATCGTCTGGCAACTAATGCAGCGTGATGACGTTTGCGGTCGCACCACTCTGTACGAAGTAGAAGCTTCTAAGTTGTTGCAGTCACCAAGAAAGAGGCACAGAAATTCAAGTTTTAGTTTTTGAAAATTCAGTTTTTGTCTGCTTTTGCTGCCTTGTAGTTGACCTAGGACCTTAAGATTTTGCATGAACCGAACTCTGGCAGCCACATTACACGAGAAAATGCGAGAAGTGGTAATTCGTAGTAAAAACCGCAGAAAACGTCACGTATTCAACATTTGTTTTCGTATCGACGTAACTAAAAATCTTCACATTGGACGCATTACTCTCAGAAACGTTTACATTTATCGTCTGGCAACTAATGCAGCGTGATGACGTTTGCGGTCGCACCACTCTGTACGAAGTAGAAGCTCCTAAGTTGTTGCAGTCACCAAGAAAGAGGCACAGAAATTCAAGTTTTAGTTTTTGAAAATTCAGTTTTTGGCTGCTTTTGCTGCCTTGTAGTTGACCTAGGACCTTAAGATTTTGCATGAACCGAACTCTGGCAGCCACATTACACGAGAAAAAGCGAGAAGTGGTAATTCGTAGTAAAAGCCGCAGAAAACATAACGTTTTCAACATTTGTTTTCGTATCGACGTAACTGAAAATCTTCACATTGGACGCATTACTCTCAGAAACGTTTACATTTATCGTCTGGCAACTAATGCCGCGTGATGACATTTGCGGTCGCACCACTCTGTACGAAGTAGAAGCTTCTAAGTTGTTGCAGTCACCAAGAAAGAGGCACAGAAATTCAAGTTTTAGTTTTTGAAAATTCAGTTTTTGTCTGCTTTTGCTGCCTTGTAGTTGACCTAGGACCTTAAGATTTGGCATGAACCGAACTCTGGCAGCCACATTACACGAGAAAAAGCGAGAAGTGGTAATTCGTAGTAAAAACCGCAGAAAACATAACGTTTTCAACATTTGTTTTCGAAATGACGTAACTGAAAATCTTCACATTGGACGCATTACTCTCAGAAACGATTACATTTATCGTCTGGCAACTAATGCAGCGTGATGACGTTTGCGGTCGCACCACTCTGTACGAAGTAGAAGCTTCTAAGTTGTTGCAGTCACCAAGAAAGGGGCACAGAAATTCAAGTTTTAGTTTTTGAAAATTCAGCTTTTGTCCGCTTTTGCTGCCTTGTAGTTGACCTAGGACCTTAAGATTTTGCATGAACCGAACTCTGGCAGCCACATTACACGAGAAAATGCGAGAAGTGGTAATTCGTAGCAAAAACCGCAGAAAACGTAACGTTTTCAACATTTGTTTTCGTATCGACGTAACTGAAAATCTTCACATTGGACGCATTACTCTCAGTAACGTTTACATTTATCGTCTGGCAACTAATGCAGCGTGATGACGTTTGCGGTCGCACCACTCTGTACGAAGTCGATGCTCCTAAGTTGTTGCAGTCACCAAGAAAGAGGCACAGAAATTCACGTTTTAGTTTTTGAAAATTCAGTTTTTGGCTGCTTTTGCTGCCTTGTAGTTGACCTAGGACCTTAAGATTTTGCATGAACCGAACTCTGGCAGCCACATTACACGAGAAAAAGCGAGAAGTGGTAATTCGTAGTAAAAGCCGCAGAAAACACAACGTTTTCAACATTTGTTTTCGTATCGACGTAACTGAAAATCTTCACATTGGACGCATTACTCTCAGAAACGTTTACATTTATCGTCTGGCAACTAATGCCGCGTGATGACATTTGCGGTCGCACCACTCTGTACGAAGCAGAAGCTTCTAAGTTGTTGCAGTCACCAAGAAAGAGGCACAGAAATTCAAGTTTTAGTTTTTGAAAATTCAGTTTTTGGCTGCTTTTGCTGCCTTGTAGTTGACCTAGGACCTTAAGATTTTGCATGAACCGAACTCTGGCAGCCACATTACACGAGAAAAAGCGAGAAGTGGTAATTCGTAGTAAAAACCGCATAAAACATACCGTTTTCGACATTTGTTTTCGTATCGCCGTATTTGAAAATCTTCACACTGGACGCATTACTCTCAGAAACGTTTACATTTATCGTCTGGCAACTAATGCAGCGTGATGACGTTTGCGTTCGCACCACTCTGTACGAAGTAGAAGCTTCTAAGTTGTTGCAGTCACCAAGAAAGAGGCACAGAAATTCAAGTTTTAGATTTTGAAAATTCAGTTTTTGTCTGCTTTTGCTGCCTTGTAGTTGACCTAGGACCTTAAGATTTTGCATGAACCGAACTCTGGCAGCCACATTACACGAGAAAAAGCGAGAAGTGGTAATTCGTAGTAAAAACCGCAGAAAACATACCGTTTTCGACATTTGTTTTCGTATCGACGTAACTGAAAATCTTCACATTGGACGCATTACTCTCAGAAACGTTTACATTTATCGTCTGGCAACTAATGCAGCGTGATGACGTTTGCGGTCGCACCACTCTGTACGAAGTAGAAGCTTCTAAGTTGTTGCAGTCACCAAGAAAGAGGCACAGAAATTCAAGTTTTAGTTTTTGAAAATTCAGTTTTTGGCTGCTTTTGCTGCCTTGTAGTTGACCTAGGACCTTAAGATTTTGCATGAACCGAACTCTGGCAGCCACATTACACGAGAAAAAGCGAGAAGTGGTAATTCGTAGTAAAAACCGCAGAAAACATAACGTTTTCAACATTTGTTTTCGAAATGACGTAACTGAAAATCTTCACATTGGATGCATTACTCTCAGAAACGTTTACATTTATCGTCTGGCAAATAATGCAGCGTGATGACGTTTGCGGTCGCACGACTCTGTACGAAGTAGAAGCTTCTAAGTTGTTGCAGTCACCAAGAAAGAGGCACAGAAATTCAAGTTTTAGTTTTTGAAAATTCACTTTTTGTCTGCTTTTGCTGCCTTGTAGTTGACCTAGGACCTTAAGATTTTGCATGAACCGAACTCTGGCAGCCACATTACACGAGAAAAAGCGAGAAGTGGTAATTCGTAGTAAAAACCGCAGAAAACGTAACGTTTTCAACATTTGTTTTCGTATCGACGTAACTGAAAATCTTCACATTGGACGCATTACTCTTAGAAACGTTTACATTTATCGTCTGGCAACTAATGCAGCGTGATGACGTTTGCGGTCGCACCACTCTGTACGAAGTAGAAGCTTCTAAGTTGTTGCAGTCACCAAGAAAGAGGCACAGAAATTCAAGTTTTAGTTTTTGAAAATTCAGTTTTTGGCTGCTTTTGCTGTCTTGTAGTTGACCTAGGACCTTAAGATTTTGCATGAACCGAAGTCTGGCAGCCACATTACACAAGAAAAAGCGAGAAGTGGTAATTCGTAGTAAAAACCGCAGAAAACATAACGTTTTCAACATTTGTTTTCGAAATGACGTAACTGAAAATCTTCACATTGGACGCATTACTCTCAGAAACGTTTACATTTATCGTCTGGCAACTAATGCAGCGTGATGACGTTTGCGGTCGCACCACTCTGTACGAAGTAGAAGCTTCTAAGTTGTTGCAGTCACCAAGAAAGAGGCACAGAAATTCAAGTTTTAGTTTTTGTAAATTCAGTTTTTGGCTGCTTTTGCTGCCTTGTAGTTGACCTAGGACCTTAAGATTTTGCATGAACCGAACTCTGGCAGCCACATTACACGAGAAAAAGCGAGAAGTGGTAATTCGTAGTAAAAACAGCAGAAAACATAACGTTTTCAACATTTGTTTTCGTATCGACGTAACTGAAAATCTTCACATTGGACGCATTACTCTCAGAAACGTTTACATTTATCGCCTGGCAACTAATGCAGCGTGATGATGTTTGCGGTCGCACCACTCTGTACGAAGTAGAAGCTTCTAAGTCGTTGCAGTCACCAAGAAAGAGGCACAGAAATTCAAGTTTTAGTTTTTGAAAATTCAGTTTTTGGCTGCTTTTGCTGCCTTGTAGTTGACCTAGGACCTTAAGATTTTGCATGAACCGAACTCTGGCAGCCACATTACACGAGAAAAAGCGAGAAGTGGTAATTCGTAGTCACAACCGCAGAAAACATAACGTTTTCAACATTTGTTTTCGTATCGACGTAACTGAAAATCTTCACATTGGACGCATTACTCTCAGAAACGTTTACATTTATCGTCTGGCAACTAATGCAGCGTGATGACGTTTGCGGTCGCACCACTCTGTACGAAGTAGAAGCTTCTAAGTTGTTGCAGTCACCAAGAAAGAGGCACAGAAATTCAAGTTTTAGTTTTAGAAAATTCAGTTTTTGTCTGCTTTTGCTGCCTTGTAGTTGACCTAGGACCTTAAGATTTTGCATGAACCGAACTCTGGCAGCCACATTACACGAGAAAAAGCGAGACGTGGTAATTCGTAGTAAAAACCGCAGAAAACATAACGTTTTCAACATTTGTTTTCGAAATGACGTAACTGAAAATCTTCACATTGGATGCATTACTCTCAGAAACGTTTACATTTATCGTCTGGCAACTAATGCAGCGTGATGACGTTTGCGGTCGCACCACTCTGTACGAAGTAGAAGCTTCTAAGTTGTTGCAGTCACCAAGAAAGAGGCACAGAAATTCAAGTTTTAGTTTTTGAAAATTCAGTTTTTGGCTGCTTTTGCTGCCTTGTAGTTGACCTAGGACCTTCAGATTTTGCATGAACCGAACTCTGGCACCCACATTACACGAGAAAAAGCGAGAAGTGGTAATTCGTCGTAAAAACCGCAGAAAACATAACGTTTTCAACATTTGTTTTCGAAATGACGTAACTGAAAATCTTCACATTGGACGCATTACTCTCAGAAACGTTTACATTTATCGTCTGGCAACTAATGCAGCGTGATGACGTTTGCGGTCGCACCACTCTGTACGAAGTAGAAGCTTCTAAGTTGTTGCAGTCACCAAGAAAGAGGCACAGAAATTCAAGTTTTAGTTTTTGAAAATTCAGTTTTTGGCTGCTTTTGCTGCCTTGTAGTTGACCTAGGACCTTAAGATTTTGCATGAACCGAACTCTGGCAGCCACATTACACGAGAAAAAGCGAGAAGTGGTAATTCGTAGTAAAAACCGCAGAAAACATAACGTTTTCAACATTTGTTTTCGAAATGACGTAACTGAAAATCTTCACATTGGACGCATTACTCTCAGAAACGTTTACATTTATCGTTTGGCAACTAATGCAGCGTGATGACGTTTGCGATCGCAGCACTCTGTACGAAGTAGAAGCTTCTAAGTTGTTGCAGTCACCAAGAAAGAGGCACAGAAATTCAAGTTTTAGTTTTTGAAAATTCAGTTTTTGTCTGCTTTTGCTGCCTTGTAGTTGACCTAGGACCTTAAGATTTTGCATGAACCGAACTCTGGCAGCCACATTACACGAGAAAAAGCGAGAAGTGGTAATTCGTAGTAAAAACCGCAGAAAACATACCGTTTTCAACATTTGTTTGCGTATCGACGTAACTGAAACTCTTCACATTGGACGCATTACTCTCAGAAACGTTTACATTTATCGTCTGGCAACTAATGCAGCGTGATGACGTTTGCGGTCGCACCACTCTGTACGAAGTAGAAGCTTCTAAGTTGTTGCAGTCACCAAGAACGAGGCACAGAAATTCAAGTTTTAGTTTTTGAAAATTCAGTTTTTGGCTGCTTTTGCTGCCTTGTAGTTGACCTAGGACCTTAAGATTTTGCATGAAGCGAACTCTGGCAGCCACATTACACGAGAGAAAGCGAGAAGTGGTAATTCGTCGTAGAAACCGCAGAAAACATAACGTTTTCAACATTTGTTTTCGAAATGACGTAACTGAAAATCTTCACATTGGACGCATTACTCTCAGAAACGTTTACATTTATCGTCTGGCAACTAATGCAGCGTGATGACATTTGCGGTCGCACCACTCTGTACGAAGTAGAAGCTTCTAAGTTGTTGCAGTCACCAAGAAAGAGGCACAGAAATTCAAGTTTAGTTTTTGAAAATTCAGTTTTTGGCTGCTTTTGCTGCCTTGTAGTTGACCTAGGACCTTAAGATTTTGCATGAACCGAACGCTGGGAGCCACATTACACGAGAAAAAGCGAGAAGTGGTAATTCGTAGTAAAAACCGCAGAAAACATAACGTTTTCAACATTTGTTTTCGTATCGACGTAACTGAAAATCTTCACATTGCACGCATTACTCTCAGAAACGTTTACATTTATCGTCTGGCAACAAATGCAGCGTGATGACGTTTGCGGTCGCACCACTCTGTACGAAGTAGAAGCTTCTAAGTTGTTGCAGTCACCAAGAAAGAGGCACAGAAATTCAAGTTTTAGTTTTTGAAAATTCAGTTTTTGGCTGCTTTTGCTGCCTTGTAGTTGACCTAGGACCTTAAGATTTTGCATGAACCGAACTCTGGCACCCACATTACACGAGAAAAAGCGAGACGTGGTAATTCGTAGTAAAAACCGCAGAAAACATAACGTTTTCAACATTTGTTTTCGAAATGACGTAACTGAAAATCTTCACATTGGACGCATTACTCTCAGAAACGTTTACATTTATCGTCTGGCAACTAATGCAGCGTGATGACGTTTGCGGTCGCACCACTCTGTACGAAGTAGAAGCTTCTAAGTTGTTGCAGTCACCAAGAAAGAGGCACAGAAATTCAAGTTTTAGTTTTTGAAAATTCAGTTTTTGGCTGCTTTTGCTGCCTTGTATTTGACCTAGGACCTTCAGATTTTGCATGAACCGAACTCTGGCACCCACATTACACGAGAAAAAGCGAGAAGTGGTAATTCGTCGTAAAAACCGCAGAAAACATAACGTTTTCAACATTTGTTTTCGAAATGACGTAACTGAAAATCTTCACATTGGACGCATTACTCTCAGAAACGTTTACATTTATCGTCTGGCAACTAATGCAGCGTGATGACGTTTGCGGTCGCACCACTCTGTACGAAGTAGAAGCTTCTAAGTTGTTGCAGTCACCAAGAAAGAGGCACAGAAATTCAAGTTTTAGTTTTTGAAAATTCAGTTTTTGGCTGTTTTTGCTGCCTTGTAGTTGACCTAGGACCTTAAGATTTTGCATGAACCGAACTCTGGCAGCCACATTACACGAGAAAAAGCGAGAAGTGGTAATTCGTAGTAAAAACCGCAGAAAACATACCGTTTTCAACATTTGTTTTCGTATCGACGTAACTGAAAATCTTCACATTGGACGCATTACTCTCAGAAACGTTTACATTTATCGTCTGGCAACTAATGCAGCGTGATGACGTTTGCGGTCGCACCACTCTGTACGAAGTAGAAGCCTCTAAGTTGTTGCAGTCACCAAGAAAGAGGCACAGAATTTCAAGTTTTAGTTTTTGAAAATTCAGTTTTTGGCTGCTTTTGCTGCCTTGTAGTTGACCTAGGACCTTAAGATTTTGCATGAACCGAACTCTGGCAGCCACATTACACGAGAAAAAGCGAGAAGTGGTAATTCGTAGTAAAAACCGCAGAAAACATAACGTTTTCAACATTTGTTTTCGTATCGACATAACTGAAAATCTTCACATTGGACGCATTACTCTCAGAAACGTTTACATTTATCATCTGGCAACTAATGCAGCGTGATGACGTTTGCGGTCGCACCACTCTGTACGAAGTAGAAGCTTCTAAGTTGTTGCAGTCACCAAGAAAGAGGCACAGAAGTTCAAGTTTTAGTTTTTGAAAATTCAGTTTTTGGCTGCTTTTGCTGCCTTGTAGTTGACCTAGGACCTTAAGATTTTGCATGAACCGAACTCTGGCAGCCACATTACACGAGAAAAAGCGAGAAGTGGTAATTCGTAGTAAAAACCGCAGAAAACATAACGTTTTCAACATTTGTTTTCGAAATGACGTAACTGAAAATCTTCACATTGGACGCATTACTCTCAGAAATGTTTACATTTATCGTCTGGCAACTAATGCAGCGTGATGACGTTTGCGGTCGCACCACTCTGTACGAAGTAGAAGCTTCTAAGTTGTTGCAGTCACCAAGAAAGAGGCACAGAAATTCAAGTTTTAGTTTTTGAAAATTCAGTTTTTGGCTGCTTTTGCTGCCTTGTAGTTGACCTAGGACCTTAAGATTTTGCATGAACCGAACTCTGGCAGCCACATTACACGAGAAAAAGCGAGAAGTGGTAATTCGTAGTAAAAACCGCAGAAAACATACCGTTTTCAACATTTGTTTTCGTATCGACGTAACTGAAACTCTTCACATTGGACGCATTACTCTCAGAAACGTTTACATTTATCGTCTGGCAACTAATGCAGCGTGATGACGTTTGCGGTCGCACCACTCTGTACGAAGTAGAAGCTTCTAAGTTGTTGCAGTCACCAAGAACGAGGCACAGAAATTCAAGTTTTAGTTTTTGAAAATTCAGTTTTTGGCTGCTTTTGCTGCCTTGTAGTTGACCTAGGACCTTAAGATTTTGCATGAACCGAACTCTGGCAGCCACATTACACGAGAGAAAGCGAGAAGTGGTAATTCGTCGTAGAAACCGCAGAAAACATAACGTTTTCAACATTTGTTTTCGAAATGACGTAACTGAAAATCTTCACATTGGACGCATTACTCTCAGAAACGTTTACATTTATCGTCTGGCAACTAATGCAGCGTGATGACGTTTGCGGTCGCACCACTCTGTACGAAGTAGAAGCTTCTAAGTTGTTGCAGTCACCAAGAAAGAGGCACAGAAATTCAAGTTTTAGTTTTTGAAAATTCAGTTTTTGGCTGCTTTTGCTGCCTTGTAGCTGACCTAGGACCTTAAGATTTTGCATGACCCGAACTCTGGCAGCCCCATTACACGAGAAAAAGCGAGAAGTGGTAATTCGTAGTAAAAACCGCAGAAAACATAACGTTTTCAACATTTGTTTTCGTAATGACGTAACTGAAAATCTTCACATTGGACGCATTACTCTCAGAAACGTTTACATTTATCGTCTGGCAACTAATGCAGCGTGATGACGTTTGCGGTCGCACCACTCTGTACGAAGTAGAAGCTTCTAAGTTGTTGCAGTCACCAAGAAAGAGGCACAGAAATTCAAGTTTTAGTTTTTGAAAATTCAGTTTTTGGCTGCTTTTGCTGCCTTGTAGTTGATCTAGGACCTTAAGATTTTGCATGAACCGAACTCTGGCAGCCACATTACACGCGAAAAAGCGAGAAGTGTTAATTCGTAATAAAAACCGCAGAAAACATAACGTTTTCAACATTTGTTTTCGTATCGACGTAACTGAAAATCTTCACATTGGACGCATACTCTCAGAAACGTTTACATTTATCGTCTGGCAACTAATGCAGCGTGAAGACGTTTGCGGTCGCACCACACTGTACGAAGTAGAAGCTTCTAAGTTGATGCAGTCACCAAGAAAGAGGCACAGAATTTCAAGTTTTAGTTTTTGAAAATTCAGTTTTTGGCTGCTTTTGCTGCCTTGTAGTTGACCTAGGACCTTAAGATTTTGCATGAACCGAACTCTGGCAGCCACATTAAAGGAGAAAAAGCGAGAAGTGGTAATTCGTAGTAAAAACCGCAGAAAACATAACGTTTTCAACATTTGTTTTCGTATCGACGTAACTGAAAATCTTCACATTGGACGCATTACTCTCAGAAACGTTTACATTTATCGTCTGGCAACTAATGCAGCGTGATGACGTTTGCGGTCGCACCACTCTGTACGAAGTAGAAGCTTCTAAGTTGTTGCAGTCACCAAGAAAGAGGCACAGAAATTCAAGTTTTAGTTTTTGAAAATTCAGTTTTTGGCTGCTTTTGCTGCCTTGTAGTTGACCTAGGACCTTAAGATTTTGCATGAACCGAACTCTGGCAGCCACATTACACGCGAAAAAGCGAGAAGTGTTAATTCGTAATAAAAACCGCAGAAAACATAACGTTTTCAACATTTGTTTTCGTATCGACGTAACTGAAAATCTTCACATTGGACGCATACTCTCAGAAACGTTTACATTTATCGTCTGGCAACTAACGCAGCGTGAAGACGTTTGCGGTCGCACCACACTGTACGAAGTAGAAGCTTCTAAGTTGATGCAGTCACCAAGAAAGAGGCACAGAATTTCAAGTTTTAGTTTTTGAAAATTCAGTTTTTGGCTGCTTTTGCTGCCTTGTAGTTGACCTAGGACCTTAAGATTTTGCATGAACCGAACTCTGGCAGCCACATTACACGAGAAAAAGCGAGAAGTGGTAATTCGTAGTAAAAACCGCAGAAAACATAACGTTTTCAACATTTGTTTTCGAAATGACGTAACTGAAAATCTTCACATTGGACGCATTACTCTCAGAAACGTTTACATTTATCGTCTGGCAACTAATGCAGCGTGATGACGTTTGCGATCGCACCACTCTGTACGAAGTAGAAGCTTCTAAGTTGTTGCAGTCACCAAGAAAGAGGCACAGAAATGCAAGTTTTAGTTTTTGAAAATTCAGTTTTTGTCTGCTTTTGCTGCCTTGTAGTTGACCTAGGACCTTAAGATTTTGCATGAACCGAACTCTGGCAGCCACATTACACGAGAAAAAGCGAGAAGTGGTAATTCGTAGTAAAAACCGCAGAAAACATTACGTTTTCAACATTTGTTTTCGTATCGACGTAACTGAAAATCTTCACATTGGACGCATTACTCTCAGAAACGTTTACATTTATCGTCTGGCAACTAATGCAGCGTGATGACGTTTGCGGTCGCACCACTCTGTACGAAGTAGAAGCTTCTAAGTTGTTGCAGTCACCAAGAACGAGGCACAGAAATTCAAGTTTTAGTTTTTGAAAATTCAGTTTTTGGCTGCTTTTGCTGCCTTGTAGTTGACCTAGGACCTTCAGATTTTGCATGAACCGAACTCTGGCACCCACATTACACGAGAAAAAGCGAGAAGTGGTAATTCGTCGTAAAAACCGCAGAAAACATAACGTTTTCAACATTTGTTTTCGAAATGACGTAACTGAAAATCTTCACATTGGACGCATTACTCTCAGAAACGTTTACATTTATCGTCTGGCAACTAATGCAGCGTGATGACGTTTGCGGTCGCACCACTCTGTACGAAGTAGAAGCTTCTAAGTTGTTGCAGTCACCAAGAAAGAGGCACAGAAATTCAAGTTTTAGTTTTTGAAAATTCAGTTTTTGGCTGCTTTTGCTGCCTTGTAGTTGACCTAGGACCTTAAGATTTTGCATGAACCGAACTCTGGCAGCCACATTACACGAGAAAAAGCGAGAAGTGGTAATTCGTAGTAAAAACCGCAGAAAACATAACGTTTTCAACATTTGTTTTCGAAATGACGTAACTGAAAATCTTCACATTGGACGCATTACTCTCAGAAACGTTTACATTTATCGTCTGGCAACTAATGCAGCGTGATGACGTTTGCGATCGCACCACTCTGTACGAAGTAGAAGCTTCTAAGTTGTTGCAGTCACCAAGAAAGAGGCACAGAAATTCAAGTTTTAGTTTTTGAAAATTCAGTTTTTGTCTGCTTTTGCTGCCTTGTAGTTGACCTAGGACCTTAAGATTTTGCATGAACCGAACTCTGGCAGCCACATTACACGAGAAAAAGCGAGAAGTGGTAATTCGTAGTAAAAACCGCAGAAAACATACCGTTTTCAACATTTGTTTTCGTATCGACGTAACTGAAACTCTTCACATTGGACGCATTACTCTCAGAAACGTTTACATTTATCGTCTGGAAACTAATGCAGCGTGATGACGTTTGCGGTCGCACCACTCTGTACGAAGTAGAAGCTTCTAAGTTGTTGCAGTCACCAAGAAAGAGGCACAGAAATGCAAGTTTTAGTTTTTGAAAATTCAGTTTTTGGCTGCTTTTGCTGCCTTGTAGTTGACCTAGGACCTTAAGATTTTGCATGAACTGAACTCTGCCAGCCACATTACACGAGAGAAAGCGAGAAGTGGTAATTCGTCGTAGAAACCGCAGAAAACATAACGTTTTCAACATTTGTTTTCGAAATGACGTAACTGAAAATCTTCACATTGGACGCTTTACTCTCAGAAACGTTTACATTTTTCGTCTGGCAACTAATGCAGCGTGATGACGTTTGCGGTCGCACCACTCTGTACGAAGTAGAAGCTTCTAAGTTGTTGCAGTCACCAAGAAAGAGGCACAGAAATTCAAGTTTTAGTTTTTGAAAATTCAGTTTTTGGCTGCTTTTGCTGCCTTGTAGTTGACCTAGGACCTTAAGATTTTGCATGAACCGAACTCTGGCAGCCACATTACACGCGAAAAAGCGAGAAGTGTTAATTCGTAATAAAAACCGCAGAAAACATAACGTTTTCAACATTTGTTTTCGTATCGACGTAACTGAAAATCTTCACATTGGACGCATACTCTCAGAAACGTTTACATTTATCGTCTGGCAACTAATGCAGCGTGAAGACGTTTGCGGTCGCACCACACTGTTCGACGTAGAAGCTTCTAAGTTGATGCAGTCACCAAGAAAGAGGCACAGAATTTCAAGTTTTAGTTTTTGAAAATTCAGTTTTTGGCTGCTTTTGCTGCCTTGTAGTTGACCTAGGACCTTAAGATTTTGCATGAACCGAACTCTGGCAGCCACATTAAAGGAGAAAAAGCGAGAAGTGGTAATTCGTAGTAAAAACCGCAGAAAACATAACGTTTTCAACATTTGTTTTCGTATCGACGTAACTGAAAATCTTCACATTGGACGCATTACTCTCAGAAACGTTTACATTTATCGTCTGGCAACTAATGCAGCGTGATGACGTTTGCGGTCGCACCACTCTGTACGAAGTAGAAGCTTCTAAGTTGTTGCAGTCACCAAGAAAGAGGCACAGAAATTCAAGTTTTAGTTTTTGAAAATTCAGTTTTTGGCTGCTTTTGCTGCCTTGTAGTTGACCTAGGACCTTAAGATGTTGCATGAACCGAACTCTGGCAGCCACATTACACGAGAAAAAGCGAGAAGTGGTAATTCGTAGTAAAGACCGCAGAAAACATAACGTTTTCAACATTTGTTTTCGTATCGACGTAACTGAAAATCTTCACATTGGACGCATTACTCTCAGAAACGTTTACATTTATCGTCTGGCAACTAATGCAGCTTGATGACGTATGCGGTCGCACCACTCTGTACGAAGTAGAAGCTTCTAAGTTGTTGCAGTCACCAAGAAAGAGGCACAGAAATTCAAGTTTTAGTTTCTGAAAATTCAGTTTTTGGCTGCTTTTGCTGGCTTGTAGTTGACCTAGGACCTTAAGATTTTGCATGAACCGAACTCTGGCAGCCACATTACACGAGAAAAAGCGAGAAGTGGTAATTCGTAGTAAAAACCGCAGAAAACATAACGTTTTCAACATTTGTTTTCGTATCGACGTAACTGAAAATCTTCACATTGGACGCATTACTCTCAGAAACGTTTACATTTATCGTCTGGCAACTAATGCAGCGTGATGACGTTTGCGGTCGCACCACTCTGTACGAAGTAGAAGCTTCTAAGTTGTTGCAGTCACCAAGAAAGAGGCACAGAAATTCAAGTTTTAGTTTTTGAAAATTCAGTTTTTGGCTGCTTTTGCTGCCTTGTAGTTGACCTAGGACCTTAAGATTTTGCATGAACCGAACTCTGGCAGCCACATTACACGAGAAAAAGCGAGAAGTGGTAATTCGTAGTAAAAACCGCAGAAAACATAACGTTTTCAACATTTGTTTTCGAAATGACGTAACTGAAAATCTTCACATAGGACGCATTACTCTCAGAAACGTTTACATTTATCGTCTGGCAACTAATGCAGCGTGATGACGTTTGCGGTCGCACCACTCTGTACGAAGTAGAAGCTTCTAAGTTGTTGCAGTCACCAAGAAAGAGGCACAGAAATTCAAGTTTTCAGATTTTGAAAATTCAGTTTTTGTCTGCTTTTGCTGCCTTGTAGTTGACCTAGGACCTTAAGATTTTGCATGAACCGAACTCTGGCAGCCACATAACACGAGAAAAAGCGAGAAGTGGTAATTCGTAGTAAAAACCGCAGAAAACATACCGTTATCAACATTTGTTTTCGTATCGACGTAACTGAAAATCTTCACATTGGACGCATTACTCTCAGAAACGTTTACATTTATCGTCTGGCAACTAATGCAGCGTGATGACGTTTGCGGTCGCACCACTCTGTACGAAGTAGAAGCTTCTAAGTTGTTGCAGTCACCAAGATTGAGGCACAAAAATTCAAGTTTTAGTTTTTGAAAATTCAGTTTTTGGCTGCTTTTGCTGCCTTGTAGTTGACCTAGGACCTTAAGATTTTGCATGAACCGAACTCTGGCAGCCACATTACACGAGAAAAAGCGAGAAGTGGTAATTCGTAGTAAAACCCGCAGAAAACATAACGTTTTCAACATTTGTTTTCGAAATGACGTAACTGAAAATCTTCACATTGGACGCATTACTCTCAGAAACGTTTACATTTATCGTCTGACAACTAATGCAGCGTGATGACGTTTGCGGTCGCACCACTCTGTACGAAGTAGAAGCTTCTAAGTTGTTGCAGTCACCAAGAAAGAGGCACAGAAATTCAAGTTTTAGTTTTTGAAAATTCAGTTTTTGGCTGCTTT
Source organism: Schistocerca serialis cubense (assembly GCF_023864345.2). Lineage (NCBI taxonomy): Eukaryota > Metazoa > Arthropoda > Insecta > Orthoptera > Acrididae > Schistocerca > Schistocerca serialis. Next base: position 9,589,919 of record NW_026047571.1, read on the forward strand.
TGCTGCCTTGTAGTTGACCTAGGACCTTAAGATTTTGCATGAACCGAACTCTGGCAGCCACATTACACGAGAAAAAGCGAGAAGTGGTAATTCGTAGTAAAAACCGCAGAAAACATAACGTTTTCAACATTTGTTTTCGTATCGACGTAACTGAAAATCTTCACATTGGACGCATTACTCTCAGAAACGTTTACATTTATCGTCTGGCAACTAATGCAGCTTGATGACGTATGCGGTCGCACCACTCTGTACGAAGTAGAAGCTTCTAAGTTGTTGCAGTCACCAAGAAAGAGGCACAGAAATTCAAGTTTTAGTTTCTGAAAATTCAGTTTTTGGCTGCTTTTGCTGGCTTGTAGTTGACCTAGGACCTTAAGATTTTGCATGAACCGAACTCTGGCAGCCACATTACACGAGAAAAAGCGAGAAGTGGTAATTCGTAGTAAAAACCGCAGAAAACATAACGTTTTCAACATTTGTTTTCGTATCGACGTAACTGAAAATCTTCACATTGGACGCATTACTCTCAGAAACGTTTACATTTATCGTCTGGCAACTAATGCAGCGTGATGACGTTTGCGGTCGCACCACTCTGTACGAAGTAGAAGCTTCTAAGTTGTTGCAGTCACCAAGAAAGAGGCACAGAAATTCAAGTTTTAGTTTTTGAAAATTCAGTTTTTGGCTGCTTTTGCTGCCTTGTAGTTGACCTAGGACCTTAAGATTTTGCATGAACCGAACTCTGGCAGCCACATTACACGAGAAAAAGCGAGAAGTGGTAATTCGTAGTAAAAACCGCAGAAAACATAACGTTTTCAACATTTGTTTTCGAAATGACGTAACTGAAAATCTTCACATAGGACGCATTACTCTCAGAAACGTTTACATTTATCGTCTGGCAACTAATGCAGCGTGATGACGTTTGCGGTCGCACCACTCTGTACGAAGTAGAAGCTTCTAAGTTGTTGCAGTCACCAAGAAAGAGGCACAGAAATTCAAGTTTTCAGATTTTGAAAATTCAGTTTTTGTCTGCTTTTGCTGCCTTGTAGTTGACCTAGGACCTTAAGATTTTGCATGAACCGAACTCTGGCAGCCACATAACACGAGAAAAAGCGAGAAGTGGTAATTCGTAGTAAAAACCGCAGAAAACATACCGTTATCAACATTTGTTTTCGTATCGACGTAACTGAAAATCTTCACATTGGACGCATTACTCTCAGAAACGTTTACATTTATCGTCTGGCAACTAATGCAGCGTGATGACGTTTGCGGTCGCACCACTCTGTACGAAGTAGAAGCTTCTAAGTTGTTGCAGTCACCAAGATTGAGGCACAAAAATTCAAGTTTTAGTTTTTGAAAATTCAGTTTTTGGCTGCTTTTGCTGCCTTGTAGTTGACCTAGGACCTTAAGATTTTGCATGAACCGAACTCTGGCAGCCACATTACACGAGAAAAAGCGAGAAGTGGTAATTCGTAGTAAAACCCGCAGAAAACATAACGTTTTCAACATTTGTTTTCGAAATGACGTAACTGAAAATCTTCACATTGGACGCATTACTCTCAGAAACGTTTACATTTATCGTCTGACAACTAATGCAGCGTGATGACGTTTGCGGTCGCACCACTCTGTACGAAGTAGAAGCCTCTAAGTTGTTGCAGTCACCAAGAAAGAGGCACAGAAATTCAAGTTTTAGTTTTTGAAAATTCAGTTTTTGGCTGCTTTTGCTGCCTTGTAGTTGACCTAGGACCTTAAGATTTTGCATGAACCGAACTCTGGCAGCCACATTACACGAGAAAAAGCGAGAAGTGGTAATTCGTAGTAAAAACCGCAGAAAACATAACGTTTTCAACATTTGTTTTCGTATCGACGTAACTGAAAATCTTCACATTGGACGCATTACTCTCAGAAAAGTTTACATTTATCGTCTGGCAACTAATGCCGCGTGATGACGTTTGCGGTCGCACCACTCTGTACGAAGTAGAAGCTTCTAAGTTGTTGCAGTCACCAAGAAAGAGGCACAGAAATTCAAGTTTTAGTTTTTGAAAATTCAGTTTTTGGCTGCTTCTGCTGCCTTGTAGTTGACCTAGGACCTTAAGATTTTGCATGAACCGAACTCTGGCAGCCACCTTGCACGAGAAAAAGCGAGAAGTGGTAATTCGTAGTAAAAACCGCAGAAAACATAACGTTTTCAACATTTGTTTTCGAAATGACGTAACTGAAAATCTTCACATTGGACGCATTACTCTCAGAAACGTTTGCATTCATCGTCTGGCAACTAATGCAGCGTGGTGACGTTTGCGGTCGCACCACTCTGTACGAAGTAGAAGCTTCTAAGTTGTTGCAGTCACCAAGAAAGAGGCACAGAAATTTAAGTTTTAGTTTTTGAAAATTCAGTTTTTGGCTGCTTTAGCTGCCTTGTAGTTGACCTAGGACCTTAAGATTTTGCATGAACCGAACTCTGGCAGCCACATTACACGAGAAAAAGCGAGAAGTGGTAATTCGTAGTAAAAACCACAGAAAACATAACGTTTTCAACATTTGTTTTCGAAATGACGTAACTGAAAATCTTCACATTGGACGCATTACTCTCAGAAACGTTTACATTTATCGTCTGGCAACTAATGCAGCGTGATGACGTTTGCGGTCGCACCACTCTGTATGAAGTAGAAGCTTCTAAGTTGTTGCAGTCACCAAGAAAGAGGCACAGAAATTCAAGTTTTAGTTTTTGAAAATTCAGTTTTTGGCTGCTTTTGCTGCCTTGTAGTTGACCTAGGACCTTAAGATTTTGCATGAACCGAACTCTGGCAGCCACATTACACGAGAAAAAGCCAGAAGTGGTAATTCGTAGTAAAAACCGCAGAAAACATAACGTTTTCAACATTTGTTTTCGTATCGACGTAACTGAAAATCTTCACATTGGACGCATTACTCTCAGAAACGTTTACATTTATCGTCTGGCAACTAATGCAGCGTGATGACGTTTGCGGTCGCACCACTCTGTACGAAGTAGAAGCTTCTAAGTTGTTGCAGTCACCAAGAAAGAGGCACAGAAATTCAAGTTTTAGTTTTTGAAAATTCAGTTTTTGGCTGCTTTTGCTGCCTTGTAGTTGACCTAGGACCTCAAGATTTTGCATGAACCGAACTCTGGCAGCCACATTACACGAGAAAAAGCGAGAAGTGGTAATTCGTAGTAAAAACCGCAGAAAACATAACGTTTTCAACATTTGTTTTCGAAATGACGTAACTGAAAATCTTCACATTGGACGCATTACTCTCAGAAACGTTTACATTTATCGTCTGGCAACTAATGCAGCGTGATGACGTTTGCGGTCGCACCACTCTGTACGAAGTAGAAGCTTCTAAGTTGTTGCAGTCACCAAGAAAGAGGCACAGAAATTCAAGTTTTAGATTTTGAAAATTCAGTTTTTGTCTGCTTTTGCTGCCTTGTAGTTGACCTAGGACCTTAAGATTTTGCATGAACCGAACTCTCTCTGGCAGCCACATTACACGAGAAAAAGCGAGAAGTGGTAATTCGTAGTAAAAACCGCAGAAAACATACCGTTTTCAACACTTGTTTTCGTATCGACGTAACTGAAAATCTTCACATTGGACGCATTACTCTCAGAAACGTTTACATTTATCGTCTGGCAACTAATGCAGCGTGATGACGTTTGCGGTCGCACCACTCTGTACGAAGTAGAAGCTTCTAAGTTGTTGCAGTCACCAAGAAAGAGGCACAGAAATTCAAGTTTTAGTTTTTGAAAATTCAGTTTTTGGCTGTTTTGCTGCCTTGTAATTGACCTAGGACCTTAAGATTTTGCATGAACCGAACTCTGGCAGCCACATTACACGAGAAAAAGCGAGAAGTGGTAATTCGTAGTAAAACCCGCAGAAAACATAACGTTTTCAACATTTGATTTCGAAATGACGTAACTGAAAATCTTCACATTGGACGCATTACTCTCAGAAACGTTTACATTTATCGTCTGGCAACTAATGCAGCGTGATGACGTTTGCGGTCGCACCACTCTGTACGAAGTAGAAGCTTCTAAGTTGTTGCAGTCACCAAGAAAGAGGCACAGAAATTTAAGTTTTAGTTTTTGAAAATTCAGTTTTTGGCTGCTTTTGCTGCCTTGTAGTTGACCTAGGACCTTAAGATTTTGCATGAACCGAACTCTGGCAGCCACATTACACGAGAAAAAGCGAGAAGTGGTAATTCGTAGTAAAAACCGCAGAAAACATAACGTTTTCAACATTAGTTTTCGTATCGACGTAACTGAAAATCTCCACATTGGACGCATTACTCTCAGAAACGTTTACATTTATCGTCTGGCAACTAATGCAGCGTGATGACGTTTGCGGTCGCACCACTCTGTACGAAGTAGAAGCTTCTAAGTTGTTGCAGTCACCAAGAAAGAGGCACAGAAATTCAAGTTTTAGTTTTTGAAAATTCAGTTTTTGGCTGCTTTTGCTGCCTTGTAGTTCACCTAGGACCTTAAGATTTCGCATGAACCGAACTCTGGCAGCCACATTACACGAGAAAAAGCGAGAAGTGGTAATTCGTAGTAAAAACCGCAGAAAACATAACGTTTTCAACATTTGTTTTCGTATCGACGTATTTGAAAATCTTCACATTGGACGCATTACTCTCAGAAACGTTTACATTTATCGTCTGGCAACTAATGCAGCGTGATGACGTTTGCGGTCGCACCACTCTGTACGAAGTAGAAGCTTCTAAGTTGTTGCAGTCACCAAGAAAGAGGCACAGAAATTCAAGTTTTAGTTTTTGAAAATTCTGTTTTTGGCTGCTTTTACTGCCTTGTAGTTGACCTAGGACCTTACGATTTTGCATGAACCGAACTCTGGCAGCCACATTACACGAGAAAAAGCGAGAAGTGGTAATTCGTAGTAAAAACCGCAGAAAACATAACGTTTTCAACATTTGTTTTCGTATCGACGTAACTGAAAATCTTCACATTGGACGCATTACTCTCAGAAACGTTTGCATTCATCGTCTGGCAACTAATGCAGCGTGATGACGTTTGCGGTCGCACCACTCTGTACGAAGTAGAAGCTTCTAAGTTGTTGCAGTCACCAAGAAAGAGGCACAGAAATTCAAGTTTTTGTTTTTGAAAATTCAGTTTTTGGCTGCTTTTACTGCCTTGTAGTTGACCTAGGACCTTAAGATTTTGCATGAACCGAACTCTGGCAGCCACATTACGCGAGAAAAAGCGAGAAGTGGTAATTCGTAGTAAAAACCGCAGAAAACATAACGTTTTCAACATTTGTTTTCGTATCGACGTAACTGAAAATCTTCACATTGGACGCATTACTCTCAGAAACGTTTACATTTATCGTCTGGCAACTAATGCAGCGTGATGACGTTTGCGGTCGCACCACTCTGTACGAAGTAGAAGCTTCTAAGTTGTTGCAGTCACCAAGAAAGAGGCACAGAAATTCAAGTTTTAGTTTTTGAAAATTCAGTTTTTGGCTGCTTTTGCTACCTTGTAGTTGACCTAGGACCTTAAGATTTTGCATGAACCGAACTCTGGCAGCCACATTACACGAGAAAAAGCGAGAAGTGGTAATTCGTAGTAAAAACCGCAGAAAACATAACGTTTTAAACATTTGTTTTCGTATCGACGTAACTGAAAATCTTCACATTGGACGCATTACTCTCAGAAACGTTTGCATTCATCGTCTGGCAACTAATGCAGCGTGATGACGTTTGCGGTCGCACCACTCTGTACGAAGTAGAAGCTTCTAAGTTGTTGCAGTCACCAAGAAAGAGGCACAGAAATTCAAGTTTTTGTTTTTGAAAATTCAGTTTTTGGCTGCTTTTACTGCCTTGTAGTTGACCTAGGACCTTAAGATTTTGCATGAACCGAACTCTGGCAGCCACATTACACGAGAAAAAGCGAGAAGTGGTAATTCGTAGTAAAAACCGCAGAAAACATAACGTTTTCAACATTTGTTTTCGTATCGACGTATTTGAAAATCTTCACATTGGACGCATTACTCTCAGAAACGTTTACATTTATCGTCTGGCAACTAATGCAGCGTGATGACGTTTGCGGTCGCACCACTCTGTACGAAGTAGAAGCTTCTAAGTTGTTGCAGTCACCAAGAAAGAGGCACAGAAATTCAAGTTTTTGTTTTTGAAAATTCAGTTTTTGGCTGCTTTTACTGCCTTGTAGTTGACCTAGGACCTTAAGATTTTGCATGAACCGAACTCTGGCAGCCACATTACACGAGAAAAAGCGAGAAGTGGTAATTCGTAGTAAAAACCGCAGAAAACATAACGTTTTCAACATTTGTTTTCGTATCGACGTAACTGAAAATCTTCACATTGGACGCATTACTCTCAGAAACGTTTACGTTTATCGTCTGGCAACTAATGCAGCGTGATGACGTTTGCGGTCGCACCACTCTGTACGAAGTAGAAGCTTCTAAGTTGTTGCAGTCACCAAGAAAGAGGCACAGAAATTCAAGTTTTAGTTTTTGAAAATTCAGTTTTTGGCTGCTTTTGCTACCTTGTAGTTGACCTAGGACCTTAAGATTTTGCATGAACCGAACTCTGGCAGCCACATAACACGAGAAAAAGCGAGAAGTGGTAATTCGTAGTAAAAACCGCAGAAAACATAACGTTTTCAACATTTGTTTTCGAAATGACGTAACTGAAAATCTTCACATTGGACGCATTACTCTCAGAAACGTTTACATTTATCGTCTGGCAACTAATGCAGCGTGATGACGTTTGCGGTCGCACCACTATGTACGAAGTAGAAGATTCTAAGTTGTTGCAGTCACCAAGAAAGAGGCACAGAAATTCAAGTTTTAGTTTTTGAAAATTCAGTTTTTGGCTGCTTTTGCTGCCTTGTAGTTGACCTAGGACCTTAAGATTTTGCATGAACCGAACTCTGGCAGCCACATTACACGAGAAAAAGCGAGAAGTGGTAATTCGTAGTAAAAACGGCAGAAAACATAACGTTTTCAACATTTGTTTTCGTATCGACGTAACTGAAAATCTTCACATTGGACGCATTACTCTCAGAAACGTTTACATTTATCGTCTGGTAACTAATGCAGCGTGATGACGTTTGCGGTCGCACCACTCTGTACGAAGTAGAAGCTTCTAAGTTGTTGCAGTCACCAAGAAAGAGGCACAGAAATTCAAGTTTTAGTTTTTGAAAATTCAGTTTTTGGCTGCTTTTGCTGCCTTGTAGTTGACCTAGGACCTTAAGATTTTGCATGAACCGAACTCTGGCAGCCACATTACACGAGAAAAAGCGAGAAGTGGTAATTCGTAGTAAAAACCGCAGAAAACATAACGTTTTCAACATTTGTTTTCGTATCGACGTAACTGAAAATCTTCACATTGGACGCATTACTCTCAGAGACGTTTACATTTATCGTCTGGCAACTAATGCAGCGTGATGACGTTTGCGGTCGCACCACTCTGTACGAAGTAGAAGCTTCTAAGTTGTTGCAGTCACCAAGAAAGAGGCACAGAAATTCAAGTTTTAGTTTTTGAAAATTCAGTTTTTGGCTGCTTTTGCTGTCTTGTAGTTGACCTAGGACCTTAAGATTTTGCATGAACCGAACTCTGGCAGCCACATTACACGAGAAAAAGCGAGAAGTGGTAATTCGTAGTAAAAACCGCAGAAAACATAACGTTTTCAACATTTGTTTTCGTATCGACGTAACTGAAAATCTTCACATTGGACGCATTACTCTCAGAAACGTTTACATTTATCGTCTGGCAACTAATGCAGCGTGATGACGTTTGCGGTCGCACCACTCTGTACGAAGTAGAAGATTCTAAGTTGTTGCAGTCACCAAGAAAGAGGCACAGAAATTCAAGTTTTAGTTTTTGAAAATTCAGTTTTTGGCTGCTTTTGCTGCCTTGTAGTTGACCTAGGACCTTAAGATTTTGCATGAACCGAACTCTGGCAGCCACATTACACGAGAAAAAGCGAGAAGTGGTAATTCGTAGTAAAAACGGCAGAAAACATAACGTTTTCAACATTTGTTTTCGTATCGACGTAACTGAAAATCTTCACATTGGACGCATTACTCTCAGAAACGTTTACATTTATCGTCTGGTAACTAATGCAGCGTGATGACGTTTGCGGTCGCACCACTCTGTACGAAGTAGAAGCTTCTAAGTTGTTGCAGTCACCAAGAAAGAGGCACAGAAATTCAAGTTTTAGTTTTTGAAAATTCAGTTTTTGGCTGCTTTTGCTGCCTTGTAGTTGACCTAGGACCTTAAGATTTTGCATGAACCGAACTCTGGCAGCCACATAACACGAGAAAAAGCGAGAAGTGGTAATTCGTAGTAAAAACCGCAGAAAACATAACGTTTTCAACATTTGTTTTCGTAATGACGTAACTGAAAATCTTCACATTGGACGCATTACTCTCAGAAACATTTACATTTATCGTCTGGCAACTAATGCAGCGTGAAGACGTTTGCGGTCGCACCACTCTGTACGAAGTAGAAGCTTCTAAGTTGTTGCAGTCACCAAGAAAGACTCACAGAAATTCAAGTTTTAGTTTTTGAAAATTCAGTTTTTGGCTGCTTTTGCTGCCTTGTAGTTGAGCTAGGACCTTAAGATTTTGCATGAACGGAATTCTGGCAGCCACATTACACGAGAAAAAGCGAGAAGTGGTAAGTCGTAGTAAAAACCGCAGAAAACATAACGTTTTCCACATTTGTTTTCGAAATGACGTAACTGAAAATCTTCACATTGGACGGATTACTCTCAGAAACGTTTACATTTATCGTCTGGCAACTAATGCAGCGTGATGACGTTTGCGGTCGCACCACTCTGTACGAAGTAGAAGCTTCTAAAATGTTGCAGTCACCAAGAAAGAGGCACAGAAATTCAAGTTTTATTTTTTGAAATTTCAGTTTTTGGCTGCTTTTGCTGCCTTGTAGTTGACCTAGGACCTTAAGATTTTGCATGAACAGAACTCTGGCAGCCACATTACACGAGAAAAAGCGAGAAGTGGTAATTCGTAGTAAAAACCGCAGAAAACATAACGTTTTCAACATTTGTTTAAGCATCGACGTAACTGAAAATCTTCACATTGGACGCATTACTCTCAGAAACGTTTACATTTATCGTCTGGCAACTAATGCCGCGTGATGACGTTTGCGGTCGCACCACTCTGTACGAAGTAGAAGCTTCTAAGTTGTTGCAGTCACCAAGAAAGAGGCACAGAAATTCAAGTTTTAGTTTTTGAAAATTCAGTTTTTGGCTGCTTTTGCTGCCTTGTAGTTGACCTAGGACCTTAAGATTTTGCATGAACCGAACTCTGGCAGCCACATAACACGAGAAAAAGCGAGAAGTGGTATTTCGTCGTAAAAACCGCAAAAAACATAACGTTTTCAACATTTGTTTTCGAAATGACGTAACTGAATATCTTCACATTGGACGCATTACTCTCAGAAACGTTTACATTTATCGTCTGGCAACTAATGCAGCGTGATGACGTTTGCGGTCGAACCACTCTGTACGAAGTAGAAGCTTCTAAGTTGTTGCAGTCACCAAGAAAGAGGCACAGAAATTCAAGTTTTAGTTTTTGAAAATTCAGTTTTTGGCTGCTTTTGCTGCCTTGTAGTTGACCTAGGACCTTAAGATTTTGCATGAACCGAACTCTCTCTGGCAGCCAAATTACACGAGAAAAAGCGAGAAGTGGTAATTCGTAGTAAAAACCGCAGAAAACATAACGTTTTCATCATTTGTTTTCGAAATGACGTAACTGAAAATCTTCACATTGGACGCATTACTCTCAGAAACGTTTACATTTATCGTCTGGCAACTAATGCAGCGTGATGACGTTTGCGGTCGCACCACTCTGTACGAAGTAGAAGCTTCTAAGTTGTTGCAGTCACCAAGAAAGAGGCACAGAAATTCAAGTTTTAGTTTTTGAAAATTCAGTTTTTGGCTGCTTTTGCTGCCTTGTAGTTGACCTAGGACCTTAAGATTTTGCATGAACCGAACTCTGGTAGCCACATTACACGAGAAAAAGCGAGAAGTGGTAATTCGTAGTAAAAACGGCAGAAAACATAACGTTTTCAACATTTGTTTTCGTATCGACGTAACTGAAAATCTTCACATTGGACGCATTACTCTCAGAAACGTTTACATTTATCGTCTGGCAACTAATGCAGCGTGATGACGTTTGCGTTCGCACCACTCTGTACGAAGTAGAAGCTTCTAAGTTGTTGCAGTCACCAAGAAAGAGGCACAGAAATTCAAGTTTTAGTTTTTGAAAATTCAGTTTTTGGCTGCTTTTGCTGCCTTGTAGTTGACCTAGGACCTTAAGATTTTGCATGAACCGAACTCTGGCAGCCACATTACACGAGAAAAAGCGAGAAGTGGTAATTCGTAGTAAAAACCGCAGAAAACATAACGTTTTCAACATTTGTTTTCGAAATGACGTAACTGAAAATCTTCACATTGGACGCATTACTCTCAGAAACGTTTACATTTATCGTCTGGCAACTAATGCAGCGTGATGACGTTTGCGGTCGCACCACTCTGTACGGAGTAGAAGATTCTAAGTTGTTGCAGTCACCAAGAAAGAGGCACAGAAATTCAAGTTTTAGTTTTTGAAAATTCAGTTTTTGGCTGCTTTTGCTGCCTTGTAGTTGACCTAGGACCTTAAGATTTTGCATGAACCGAACTCTGGCAGCCACATTACACGAGAAAAAGCGAGAAGTGGTAATTCGTAGTAAAAACCGCAGAAAACATAACGTTTTCAACATTTGTTTAAGCATCGACGTAACTGAAAATCTTCACATTGGACGCATTACTCTCAGAAACGTTTACATTTATCGTCTGGCAACTAATGCCGCGTGATGACGTTTGCGGTCGCACCACTCTGTACGAAGTAGAAGCTTCTAAGTTGTTGCAGTCACCAAGAAAGAGGCACAGAAATTCAAGTTTTAGTTTTTGAAAATTCAGTTTTTGGCTGCTTTTGCTGCCTTGTAGTTGACCTAGGACCTTAAGATTTTGCATGAACCGAACTCTGGCAGCCACATAACACGAGAAAAAGCGAGAAGTGGTATTTCGTCGTAAAAACCGCAAAAAACATAACGTTTTCAACATTTGTTTTCGAAATGACGTAACTGAATATCTTCACATTGGACGCATTACTCTCAGAAACGTTTACATTTATCGTCTGGCAACTAATGCAGCGTGATGACGTTTGCGGTCGAACCACTCTGTACGAAGTAGAAGCTTCTAAGTTGTTGCAGTCACCAAGAAAGAGGCACAGAAATTCAAGTTTTAGTTTTTGAAAATTCAGTTTTTGGCTGCTTTTGCTGCCTTGTAGTTGACCTAGGACCTTAAGATTTTGCATGAACCGAACTCTCTCTGGCAGCCAAATTACACGAGAAAAAGCGAGAAGTGGTAATTCGTAGTAAAAACCGCAGAAAACATAACGTTTTCATCATTTGTTTTCGAAATGACGTAACTGAAAATCTTCACATTGGACGCATTACTCTCAGAAACGTTTACATTTATCGTCTGGCAACTAATGCAGCGTGATGACGTTTGCGTTCGCACCACTCTGTACGAAGTAGAAGCTTCTAAGTTGTTGCAGTCACCAAGAAAGAGGCACAGAAATTCAAGTTTTAGTTTTTGAAAATTCAGTTTTTGGCTGCTTTTGCTGCCTTGTAGTTGACCTAGGACCTTAAGATTTTGCATGAACCGAACTCTGGCAGCCACATTACACGAGAAAAAGCGAGAAGTGGTAATTCGTAGTAAAAACCGCAGAAAACATAACGTTTTCAACATTTGTTTTCGAAATGACGTAACTGAAAATCTTCACATTGGACGCATTACTCTCAGAAACGTTTACATTTATCGTCTGGCAACTAATGCAGCGTGATGACGTTTGCGGTCGCACCACTCTGTACGGAGTAGAAGATTCTAAGTTGTTGCAGTCACCAAGAAAGAGGCACAGAAATTCAAGTTTTAGTTTTTGAAAATTCAGTTTTTGGCTGCTTTTGCTGCCTTGTAGTTGACCTAGGACCTTAAGATTTTGCATGAACCGAACTCTGGCAGCCACATTACACGAGAAAAAGCGAGAAGTGGTAATTCGTAGTAAAAACCGCAGAAAACATAACGTTTTCAACATTTGTTTTCGAAATGACGTAACTGAAAATCTTCACATTGGACGCATTACTCTCAGAAACGTTTACATTTATCGTCTGGTAACTAATGCAGCGTGATGACGTTTGCAGTCGCACCACTGTGTACGAAGTAGAAGCTTCTAAGTTGTTGCAGTCACCAAGAAAGAGGCACAGAAATTCAAGTTTTAGTTTTTGAAAATTCAGTTTTTGGCTGCTTTTGCTGCCTTGTAGTTGACCTAGGACCTTAAGATTTTGCATGAACCGAACTCTGGCAGCCACATTACACGAGAAAAAGCGAGAAGTGGTAATTCGTAGTAAAAACCGCAGAAAACATAACGTTTTCAACATTTGTTTTCGTATCGACGTAACTGAAAATCTTCACATTGGACGCATTACTCTCAGAAACGTTTACATTTATCGTCTGGCAACTAATGCAGCGTGATGACGTTTGCCGTCGCACCACTCTGTACGAAGTAGAAGCTTCTAAGTTGTTGCAGTCACCAAGAAAGAGGCACAGAAATTAAAGTTTTAGTTTTTGAAAATTCAGTTTTTGGCTGCTTTTGCTGCCTTGTAGTTGACCTAGGACCTTAAGATTTTGCATGAACCGAACTCTGGCAGCCACATTACACGAGAAAAAGCGAGAAGTGGTAATTCGTAGTAAAAACCGCAGAAAACATAACGTTTTCAACATTTGTTTTCGAAATGACGTACCTGAAAATCTTCACTTTGGACGCATTACTCTCAGAAACGTTTACATTTATCGTCTGGCAACTAATGCCGCGTGATGACGTTTGCGGTCGCACCACTCTGTACGAAGTAGAAGATTCTAAGTTGTTGCAGTCACCAAGAAAGAGGCACAGAAATTCAAGTATTAGTTTTTGAAAATTCAGTTTTTGGCTGCTTTTGCTGCCTTGTAGTTGACCTAGGACCTTAAGATTTTGCATGAACCGAACTCTGGCAGCCACATTACACGAGAAAAAGCGAGAAGTGGTAATTCGTAGTAAAAACCGCAGAAAACATAACGTTTTCAACATTTGTTTTCGTATCGACGTAACTGAAAATCTTCACATTGGACGCATTACTCTCAGAAACGTTTACATTTGTCGTCTGGTAACTAAAGCAGCGTGATGACGTTTGCGGTCGCACCACTCTGTACGAAGTAGAAGCTTCTAAGTTGTTGCAGTCACCAAGAAAGAGGCACAGAAATTCAAGTTTTAGTTTTTGAAAATTCAGTTTTTGGCTGCTTTTGCTGCCTTGTAGTTGACCTAGGACCTTAAGATTTTGCATGAACCGAACTCTGGCAGCCACATTACACGAGAAAAAGCGAGAACTGGTAATTCGTAGTAAAAACCGCAGAAAACATAACGTTTTCAACATTTGTTTTCGTATCGACGTATCTGAAAATCTTCACATTGGACGCATTACTCTCAGAAACGTTTACATTTATCGTCTGGCAACTAATGCACCGTGATGACGTTTGCGGTCGCACCACTCTGTACGAAGTAGAAGCTTCTAAGTTGTTGCAGTCACCAAGAAAGAGGCACAGAAATTCAAGTTTTAGTTTTTGAAAATTCAGTTTTTGGCTGCTTTTGCTGCCTTGTAGTTGACCTAGGACCTTAAGATTTTGCATGAACCGAACTCTGGCAGCCACATAACACGAGAAAAAGCGAGAAGTGGTAATTCGTAGTAAAAACCGCAGAAAACATAACGTTTTCAACATTTGTTTTCGAAATGACGTACCTGAAAATCTTCACTTTGGACGCATTACTCTCAGAAACGTTTACATTTATCGTCTGGCAACTAATGCCGCGTGATGACGTTTGCGGTCGCACCACTCTGTACGAAGTAGAAGATTCTAAGTTGTTGCAGTCACCAAGAAAGAGGCACAGAAATTCAAGTTTTAGTTTTTGAAAATTCAGTTTTTGGCTGCTTTTGCTGCCTTGTAGTTGACCTAGGACCTTAAGATTTTGCATGAACCGAACTCTGGCAGCCACATTACACGAGAAAAAGCGAGAAGTGGTAATTCGTAGTAAAAACCGCAGAAAACATAACGTTTTCAACATTTGTTTTCGTATCGACGTAACTGAAAATCTTCACATTGGACGCATTACTCTCAGAAACGTTTACATTTGTCGTCTGGTAACTAATGCAGCGTGATGACGTTTGCGGTCGCACCACTCTGTACGAAGTAGAAGCATCTAAGTTGTTGCAGTCACCAAGAAAGAGGCACAGAAATTCAAGTTTTAGTTTTTGAAAATTCAGTTTTTGGCTGCTTTTGCTGCCTTGTAGTTGACCTAGGACCTTAAGATTTTGCATGAACAGAACTCTGGCAGCCACATTACACGAGAAAAAGCGAGAACTGGTAATTCGTAGTAAAAACCGCAGAAAACATAACGTTTTCAACATTTGTTTTCGTATCGACGTATCTGAAAATCTTCACATTGGACGCATTACTCTCAGAAACGTTTACATTTATCGTCTGGCAACTAATGCAGCGTGATGACGTTTGCGGTCGCACCACTCTGTACGAAGTAGAAGCTTCTAAGTTGTTGCAGTCACCAAGAAAGAGGCACAGAAATTCAAGTTTTAGTTTTTGAAAATTCAGTTTTTGGCTGCTTTTGCTGCCTTGTAGTTGACCTAGGACCTTAAGATTTTGCATGAACCGAACTCTGGCAGCCACATTACACGAGAAAAAGCGAGAAGTGGTAATTCGCAGTAAAAACCGCAGAAAACATAACGTTTTCAACATTTGTTTTCGTATCGACGTAACTGAAAATCTTCACATTGGACGCATTACTCTCAGAAACGTTTACATTTATCGTCTGGTAACTAATGCAGCGTGATGACGTTTACAGTCGCACCACTCTGTACGAAGTAGAAGCTTCTAAGTTGTTGCAGTCACCAAGAAAGAGGCACAGAAATTCAAGTTTTAGTTTTTGAAAATTCAGTTTTTGGCTGCTTTTGCTGCCTTGTAGTTGACCTAGGACCTTAAGATTTTGCATGAACCGAACTCTGGCAGCCACATTACACGAGAAAAAGCGAGAACTGGTAATTCGTAGTAAAAACCGCAGAAAACATAACGTTTTCAACATTTGTTTTCGAATTGACGTAACTGAAAATCTTCACATTGGACGCATTACTCTCAGAAACGTTTACATTTATCGTCTGGCAACTAATGCAGCGTGATGACGTTTGCGGTCGCCTCACTCTGTACGAAGTAGAAGCTTCTAAGTTGTTGCAGTCACCAAGATAGAGGCACAGAAATTCAAGTTTTAGTTTTTGAAAATTCAGTTTTTGGCTGCTTTTGCTGCCTTGTAGTTGACCTAGGACCTTAAGATTTTGCATGAACCGAACTCTGGCAGCCACATTACACGAGAAAAAGCGAGAAGTGGTAATTCGTAGTAAAAACCGCAGAAAACATAACGTTTTCAACATTTGTTTTCGTATCGACGTAACTAAAAATCTTCACATTGGACGCATTACTCTCAGAAACGTTTACATTTATCGTATGGCAACTAATGCCGCGTGATGACGTTTGCGGTCGCACCACTCTGTACGAAGTAGAAGCTTCTAAGTTGTTGCAGTCACCAAGAAAGGGGCACAGAAATTCAAGTTTTAGTTTTTGAAAATTCAGTTTTTGGCTGCTTTTGCTGCCTTGTAGTTGACCTAGGACCTTAAGATTTTGCATGAACCGAACTCTGGTAGCCACATTACACGAAAAAAGCGAGAAGTGGTAATTCGTAGTAAAAACCGCAGAAAACATAACGTTTTCAACATTTGTTTTCGTATCGACGTAACTGAAAATCTTCACATTGGACGCATTACTCTCAGAAACGTTTACATTTATCGTCTGGCAACTAATGCAGCGTGATGACGTTTGCCGTCGCACCACTCTGTACGAAGTAGAAGCTTCTAAGTTGTTGCAGTCACCAAGAAAGAGGCACAGAAATTCAAGTTTTAGTTTTTGAAAATTCAGTTTTTGGCTGCTTTTGCTGCCTTGTAGTTGACCTAGGACCTTAAGATTTTGCATGAACCGAACTCTGGCAGCCACATTACACGAGAAAAAGCGAGAAGTGGTAATTCGTAGTAAAAACCGCAGAAAACATAACGTTTTCAACATTTGTTTTCGAAATGACGTACCTGAAAATCTTCACTTTGGACGCATTACTCTCAGAAACGTTTACATTTATCGTCTGGCAACTAATGCCGCGTGATGACGTTTGCGGTCGCACCACTCTGTACGAAGTAGAAGATTCTAAGTTGTTGCAGTCACCAAGAAAGAGGCACAGAAATTCAAGTATTAGTTTTTGAAAATTCAGTTTTTGGCTGCTTTTGCTGCCTTGTAGTTGACCTAGGACCTTAAGATTTTGCATGAACCGAACTCTGGCAGCCACATTACACGAGAAAAAGCGAGAAGTGGTAATTCGTAGTAAAAACCGCAGAAAACATAACGTTTTCAACATTTGTTTTCGTATCGACGTAACTGAAAATCTTCACATTGGACGCATTACTCTCAGAAACGTTTACATTTGTCGTCTGGTAACTAAAGCAGCGTGATGACGTTTGCGGTCGCACCACTCTGTACGAAGTAGAAGCTTCTAAGTTGTTGCAGTCACCAAGAAAGAGGCACAGAAATTCAAGTTTTAGTTTTTGAAAATTCAGTTTTTGGCTGCTTTTGCTGCCTTGTAGTTGACCTAGGACCTTAAGATTTTGCATGAACCGAACTCTGGCAGCCACATTACACGAGAAAAAGCGAGAACTGGTAATTCGTAGTAAAAACCGCAGAAAACATAACGTTTTCAACATTTGTTTTCGTATCGACGTATCTGAAAATCTTCACATTGGACGCATTACTCTCAGAAACGTTTACATTTATCGTCTGGCAACTAATGCACCGTGATGACGTTTGCGGTCGCACCACTCTGTACGAAGTAGAAGCTTCTAAGTTGTTGCAGTCACCAAGAAAGAGGCACAGAAATTCAAGTTTTAGTTTTTGAAAATTCAGTTTTTGGCTGCTTTTGCTGCCTTGTAGTTGACCTAGGACCTTAAGATTTTGCATGAACCGAACTCTGGCAGCCACATAACACGAGAAAAAGCGAGAAGTGGTAATTCGTAGTAAAAACCGCAGAAAACATAACGTTTTCAACATTTGTTTTCGAAATGACGTACCTGAAAATCTTCACTTTGGACGCATTACTCTCAGAAACGTTTACATTTATCGTCTGGCAACTAATGCCGCGTGATGACGTTTGCGGTCGCACCACTCTGTACGAAGTAGAAGATTCTAAGTTGTTGCAGTCACCAAGAAAGAGGCACAGAAATTCAAGTTTTAGTTTTTGAAAATTCAGTTTTTGGCTGCTTTTGCTGCCTTGTAGTTGACCTAGGACCTTAAGATTTTGCATGAACCGAACTCTGGCAGCCACATTACACGAGAAAAAGCGAGAAGTGGTAATTCGTAGTAAAAACCGCAGAAAACATAACGTTTTCAACATTTGTTTTCGTATCGACGTAACTGAAAATCTTCCCATTGGACGCATTACTCTCAGAAACGTTTACATTTGTCGTCTGGTAACTAATGCAGCGTGATGACGTTTGCGGTCGCACCACTCTGTACGAAGTAGAAGCTTCTAAGTTGTTGCAGTCACCAAGAAAGAGGCACAGAAATTCAAGTTTTAGTTTTTGAAAATTCAGTTTTTGGCTGCTTTTGCTGCCTTGTAGTTGACCTAGGACCTTAAGATTTTGCATGAACAGAACTCTGGCAGCCACATTACACGAGAAAAAGCGAGAACTGGTAATTCGTAGTAAAAACCGCAGAAAACATAACGTTTTCAACATTTGTTTTCGTATCGACGTATCTGAAAATCTTCACATTGGACGCATTACTCTCAGAAACGTTTACATTTATCGTCTGGCAACTAATGCAGCGTGATGACGTTTGCGGTCGCACCACTCTGTACGAAGTAGAAGCTTCTAAGTTGTTGCAGTCACCAAGAAAGAGGCACAGAAATTCAAGTTTTAGTTTTTGAAAATTCAGTTTTTGGCTGCTTTTGCTGCCTTGTAGTTGACCTAGGACCTTAAGATTTTGCATGAACCGAACTCTGGCAGCCACATTACACGAGAAAAAGCGAGAAGTGGTAATTCGCAGTAAAAACCGCAGAAAACATAACGTTTTCAACATTTGTTTTCGTATCGACGTAACTGAAAATCTTCACATTGGACGCATTACTCTCAGAAACGTTTACATTTATCGTCTGGTAACTAATGCAGCGTGATGACGTTTACAGTCGCACCACTCTGTACGAAGTAGAAGCTTCTAAGTTGTTGCAGTCACCAAGAAAGAGGCACAGAAATTCAAGTTTTAGTTTTTGAAAATTCAGTTTTTGGCTGCTTTTGCTGCCTTGTAGTTGACCTAGGACCTTAAGATTTTGCATGAACCGAACTCTGGCAGCCACATTACACGAGAAAAAGCGAGAACTGGTAATTCGTAGTAAAAACCGCAGAAAACATAACGTTTTCAACATTTGTTTTCGAATTGACGTAACTGAAAATCTTCACATTGGACGCATTACTCTCAGAAACGTTTACATTTATCGTCTGGCAACTAATGCAGCGTGATGACGTTTGCGGTCGCCTCACTCTGTACGAAGTAGAAGCTTCTAAGTTGTTGCAGTCACCAAGATAGAGGCACAGAAATTCAAGTTTTAGTTTTTGAAAATTCAGTTTTTGGCTGCTTTTGCTGCCTTGTAGTTGACCTAGGACCTTAAGATTTTGCATGAACCGAACTCTGGCAGCCACATTACACGAGAAAAAGCGAGAAGTGGTAATTCGTAGTAAAAACCGCAGAAAACATAACGTTTTCAACATTTGTTTTCGTATCGACGTAACTAAAAATCTTCACATTGGACGCATTACTCTCAGAAACGTTTACATTTATCGTATGGCAACTAATGCCGCGTGATGACGTTTGCGGTCGCACCACTCTGTACGAAGTAGAAGCTTCTAAGTTGTTGCAGTCACCAAGAAAGGGGCACAGAAATTCAAGTTTTAGTTTTTGAAAATTCAGTTTTTGGCTGCTTTTGCTGCCTTGTAGTTGACCTAGGACCTTAAGATTTTGCATGAACCGAACTCTGGCAGCCACATTACACGAGAAAAAGAGAGAAGTGGTAATTCGTCGTAAAAACCGCAGAAAACATAACGTTTTCAACATTTGTTTTCGAAATGACGTAACTGAAAATCTTCACATTGGACGCATTACTCTCAGAAACGTTTACATTTATCGTCTGGCAACTAATGCAGCGTGATGACGTTTGCGGTCGCACCACTCTGTACGAAGTAGAAGCTTCTAAGTTGTTGCAGTCACCAAGAAAGAGGCACAGAAATTCAAGTTTTAGTTTTTGAAAATTCAGTTTTTGGCTGCTTTTGCTGCCTTGTAGTTGACCTAGGACCTTAAGATTTTGCATGAACCGAACTCTCTCTGGCAGCCACATTACACGAGAAAAAGCGAGAAGTGGTAATTCGTAGTAAAAACCGCAGAAAACATAACGTTTTCAACACTTGTTTTCGAAATGACGTAACTGAAATTCTTCACATTGGACGCACTACTCTCAGAAACGTTTACATTTATCGTCTGGCAACTAATGCAGCGTGATGACGTTTGCGGACGCACCACTCTGTACGAAGTAGAAGCTTCTAAGTTGTTGCAGTCACCAAGAAAGAGGCACAGAAATTCAGGTTTTAGTTTTTGTAAATTCAGTTTTTGGCCGCCTTTGCTGCCTTGTAGTTGACCTAGGACCTTAAGATTTTGCATGAACCGAACTCTGGTAGCCACATTACACGAAAAAAGCGAGAAGTGGTAATTCGTAGTAAAAACCGCAGAAAACATAACGTTTTCAACATTTGTTTTCGTATCGACGTAACTGAAAATCTTCACATTGGACGCATTACTCTCAGAAACGTTTACATTTATCGTCTGGCAACTAATGCAGCGTGATGACGTTTGCGGTCGCACCACTCTGTACGAAGTAGAAGCTTCTAAGTTGTTGCAGTCACCAAGAAAGAGGCACAGAAATTCAAGTTTTAGTTTTTGAAAATTCAGTTTTTGGCTGCTTTTGCTGCCTTGTAGTTGACCTAGGACCATAAGATTTTGCATGAACCGAACTCTGGCAGCCAGATTACACGATAAAAAGCGAGAAGTGGTAATTCGTAGTAAAAACCGCAGAAAACATAACGTTTTCAACATTTGTTTTCGTATCGACGTAACTGAAAATCTTCACATTGGACGCATTATCTCAGAAACGTTTACATTTATCGTCTGGCAACTAACGCAGCGTGATGACGTTTGCGGTCGCACCACTCTGTACGAAGTATAAGCTTTTAAGTTGTTGCAGTCATCAAGATTGAGGCACAAAAATTCAGGTTTTAGTTTTTGAAAATTCAGTTTTTGGCTGCTTTTGCTGCCTTGTAGTTGACCTAGGACCTTAAGATTTTGCATGAACCGAACTCTGGCAGCCACATTACACAAGAAAAAGCGAGAAGTGGTAATTCGTAGTAAAAACCGCAGAAAACATAACGTTTTCAACATTTGTTTTCGAAATGACGTAACTGAAAATCTTCACATTGGACGCATTACTCTCAGAAACGTTTACATTTATCGTCTGGCAACTAATGCAGCGTGATGACGTTTGCGGTCGCACCACTCTGTACGAAGTAGAAGCTTCTAAGTTGTTGCAGTCACCAAGAAAGAGGCACAGAAATTCAAGTTTTAGTTTCTGAAAATTCAGTTTTTGGCTGCTTTTGCTGCCTTGTAGTTGACCTAGGACCTTAAGATTTTGCATGAACCGAACTCTGGCAGCCACATTACACGAGAAAAAGCGATAAGTGGTAATTCGTAGTAAAAACCGCAAAAAACATAACGTTTTCAACATTTGTTTTCGAAATGACGTAACTGAAAATCTTCACATTGGACGCATTACTCTCAGAAACGTTTACATTTATCGTCTGGCAACTAATGCAGCGTGATGACGTTTGCGGTCGCACCACTCTGTACGAAGTAGAAGCTTCTAAGTTGTTGCAGTCACCAAGAAAGAGGCACAGAAATTCAAGTTTTAGTTTTTGAAAATTCAGTTTTTGGCTGCTTTTGCTGCCTTGTAGTTGACCTAGGACCTTAAGATTTTGCATGAACCGAACTCTGGCAGCCACATTACACGAGAAAAAGCGAGAAGTGGTAATTCGTAGTAAAAACCGCAGAAAACATAACGTTTTCAACATTTGTTTTCGAAATGACGTAACTGAAAATCTTCACTTTGGACGCATTACTCTCAGAAACGTTTACATTTATCGTCTGGCAACTAATGCCGCGTGATGACGTTTGCGGTCGCACCACTCTGTACGAAGTAGAAGATTCTAAGTTGTTGCAGTCACCAAGAAAGAGGCACAGAAATTCAAGTTTTAATTTTTGAAAATTCAGTTTTTGGCTCTTTTGCTGCGTTGTAGTTGACCTAGGACCTTAAGATTTTGCATGAACCGAACTCTGGCAGCCACATTACACGAGAAAAAGCGAGAAGTGGTAATTCGTAGTAAAAACCGCAGAAAACATAACGTTTTCAACATTTGTTTTCGTATCGACGTAACTGAAAATCTTCACATTGGACGCATTACTCTCAGAAACGTTTACATTTATCGTCTGGTAACTAATGCAGCGTGATGACGTTTGCGGTCGCACCACTCTGTACGAAGTAGAAGCTTCTAAGTTGTTGCAGTCACCAAGAAAGAGGCACAGAAATTCAAGTTTTAGTTTTTGAAAATTCAGTTTTTGGCTGCTTTTGCTGCCTTGTAGTTGACCTAGGACCTTAAGATTTTGCATGAACCGAACTCTGGTAGCCACATTACACGAGAAAAAGCGAGAAGTGGTAATTCGCAGTAAAAACCGCAGAAAACATAACGTTTTCAACATTTGTTTTCGTATCGACGTATCTGAAAATCTTCACATTGGACGCATTACTCTCAGAAACGTTTACATTTATCGTCTGGCAACTAATGCACCGTGATGACGTTTGCGGTCGCACCACTCTGTACGAAGTAGAAGCTTCTAAGTTGTTGCAGTCACCAAGAAAGAGGCACAGAAATTCAAGTTTTAGTTTTTGAAAATTCAGTTTTTGGCTGCTTTTGCTGCCTTGTAGTTGACCTAGGACCTTAAGATTTTGCATGAACCGAACTCTGGTAGCCACATTACACGAGAAAAAGCGAGAAGTGGTAATTCGCAGTAAAAACCGCAGAAAACATAACGTTTTCAACATTTGTTTTCGTATCGACGTAACTGAAAATCTTCACATTGGACGCATTACTCTCAGAAACGTTTACATTTATCGTCTGGCAACTAATGCAGCGTGATGACGTTTGCGTTCGCACCACTCTGTACGAAGTAGAAGCTTCTAAGTTGTTGCAGTCACCAAGAAAGAGGCACAGAAATTCTAGTTTTAGTTTTTGAAAATTCAGTTTTTGGCTGCTTTTGCTGCCTTGTAGTTGACCTAGGACATTAAGATTTTGCATGAACCGAACTCTGGCAGCCACATTACACGAGAAAAAGCGAGAAGTGGTAATTCGTAGTAAAAACCGCAGAAAACATAACGTTTTCAACATTTGTTTTCGAAATGACGTAACTGAAAATCTTCACATTGGACGCATTACTCTCAGAAACGTTTACATTTATCGTCTGGCAACTAATGCAGCGTGATGACGTTTGCGGTCGCACCACTCTGTACGAAGTAGAAGATTCTAAGTTGTTGCAGTCACCAAGAAAGAGGCACAGAAATTCAAGTTTTAGTTTTTGAAAATTCAGTTTTTGGCTGCTTTTGCTGCCTTGTAGTTGACCTAGGACCTTAAGATTTTGCATGAACCGAACTCTGGCAGCCACATTACACGAGAAAAAGCGAGACGTGGTAATTCGTAGTAAAAACCGCAGAAAACATAACGTTTTCAACATTTGTTTTCGTATCGACGTAACTGAAAATCTTCACATTGGACGCATTACTCTCAGAAACGTTTACATTTATCGTCTGGTAACTAATGCAGCGTGATGACGTTTGCGGTCGCACCACTATGTACGCAGTAGAAGCTTCTAAGTTGTTGCAGTCACCAAGAAAGAGGCACAGAAATTCAAGTTTTAGTTTTTGTAAATTCAGTTTTTGGCTGCTTTTGCTGCCTTGTAGTTGACCTAGGACCTTAAGATTTTGCATGAACCGAACTCTGGCAGCCACATTACACGAGAAAAAGCGAGAAGTGGTAATTCGTAGTAAAAACCGCAGAAAACATAACGTTTTCAACATTTGTTTTCGTGTCGACGTAACTGAAAATCTTCACATTGGACGCATTACTCTCATAAACGTTTACATTTATCGTCTGGCAACTAATGCCGCGTGATGACGTTTGCGGTCGCACCACTCTGTACGAAGTAGAAGATTCTAAGTTGTTGCAGTCACCAAGAAAGAGGCACAGAAATTCAAGTTTTAGTTTTTGAAAATTCAGTTTTTGGCTGCTTTTGCTGCCTTGTAGTTGACCTAGGACCTTAAGATTTTGCATGAACCGAACTCTGGCAGCCACATTACACGAGAAAAAGCGAGAAGTGGTAATTCGTAGTAAAAACCGCAGAAAACATAACGTTTTCAACATTTGTTTTCGTATCGACGTAACTAAAAATCTTCACATTGGACGCATTACTCTCAGAAACGTTTACATTTATCGTCTGGCAACTAATGCCGCGTGATGACGTTTGCGGTCGCACCACTCTGTACGAAGTAGAAGCTTCTAAGTTGTTGCAGTCACCAAGAAAGGGGCACAGAAATTCAAGTTTTAGTTTTTGAAAATTCAGTTTTTGGCTGCTTTTGCTGCCTTGTAGTTGACCTAGGACCTTAAGATTTTGCATGAACCGAACTCTGGCAGCCACATTACACGAGAAAAAGCGAGAAGTGGTGATTCGTCGTAAAAACCGCAGAAAACATAACGTTTTCAACATTTGTTTTCGAAATGACGTAACTGAAAATCTTCACATTGGACGCATTACTCTCAGAAACGTTTACATTTATCGTCTGGCAACTAATGCAGCGTGATGACGTTTGCGGTCGCACCACTCTGTACGAAGTAGAAGCTTCTAAGTTGTTGCAGTCACCAAGAAAGAGGCACAGAAATTCAAGTTTTAGTTTTTGAAAATTCAGTTTTTGGCTGCTTTTGCTGCCTTGTAGTTGACCTAGGACCTTAAGATTTTGCATGAACCGAACTCTCTCTGGCAGCCACATTACACGAGAAAAAGCGAGAAGTGGTAATTCGTAGTAAAAACCGCAGAAAACATAACGTTTTCAACATTTGTATTCGAAATGACGTAACTGAAAATCTTCACATTGGACGCACTACTCTCAGAAACGTTTACATTTATCGTCTGGCAACTAATGCAGCGTGATGACGTTTGCGGTCGCACCACTCTGTACGAAGTAGAAGCTTCTAAGTTGTTGCAGTCACCAAGAAAGAGGCACAGAAATTCAGGTTTTAGTTTTTGTAAATTCAGTTTTTGGCCGCTTTTGCTGCCTTGTAGTTGACCTAGGACCTTAAGATTTTGCATGAACCGAACTCTGGTAGCCACATTACACGAGAAAAAGCGAGAAGTGGTAATTCGTAGTAAAAACCGCAGAAAACATAACGTTTTCAACATTTGTTTTCGTATCGACGTAACTGAAAATCTTCACATTGGACGCATTACTCTCAGAAACGTTTACATTTATCGTCTGGCAACTAATGCAGCGTGATGACGTTTGCGGTCGCACCACTCTGTACGAAGTAGAAGCTTCTAAGTTGTTGCAGTCACCAAGAAAGAGGCACAGAAATTCAAGTTTTAGTTTTTGAAAATTCAGTTTTTGGCTGCTTTTGCTGCCTTGTAGTTGACCTAGGACCATAAGATTTTGCATGAACCGAACTCTGGCAGCCAGATTACACGATAAAAAGCGAGAAGTGGTAATTCGTAGTAAAAACCGCAGAAAACATAACGTTTTCAACATTTGTTTTCGTATCGACGTAACTGAAAATCTTCACATTGGACGCATTATCTCAGAAACGTTTACATTTATCGTCTCGCAACTAATGCAGCGTGATGACGTTTGCGGTCGCACCACTCTGTACGAAGTATAAGCTTTTAAGTTGTTGCAGTCATCAAGATTGAGGCACAAAAATTCAGGTTTTAGTTTTTGAAAATTCAGTTTTTGGCTGCTTTTGCTGCCTTGTAGTTGACCTAGGACCTTAAGATTTTGCATGAACCGAACTCTGGCAGCCACATTACACGAGAAAAAGCGAGAAGTGGTAATTCGTAGTAAAAACCGCAGAAAACATAACGTTTTCAACATTTGTTTTCGAAATGACGTAACTGAAAATCTTCACATTGGACGCATTACTCTCAGAAACGTTTACATTTATCGTCTGGCAACTAATGCAGCGTGATGACGTTTGCGGTCGCACCACTATGTACGAAGTAGAAGCTTCTAAGTTGTTGCAGTCACCAAGAAAGAGGCACAGAAATTCAAGTTTTAGTTTCTGAAAATTCAGTTTTTGGCTGCTTTTGCTGCCTTGTAGTTGACCTAGGACCTTAAGATTTTGCATGAACCGAACTCTGGCAGCCACATTACACGAGAAAAAGCGAGAAGTGGTAATTCGTAGTAAAAACCGCAGAAAACATAACGATTTCAACATTTGTTTTCGTATCGACGTATCCGAAAATCTTCACATTGGACGCATTACTCTCAGAAACGTTTACATTTATCGTCTGGCAACTAATGCAGCGTGATGACGTTTGCGGTCGCACCACTATGTACGAAGTAGAAGCTTCTAAGTTGTTGCAGTCACCAAGAAAGAGGCACAGAAATTCAAGTTTTAGTTTTTGTAAATTCAGTTTTTGGCTGCTTTTGCTGCCTTGTAGTTGACCTAGGACCTTAAGATTTTGCATGAACCGAAATCGGGCAGCCACATTACACGAGAAAAAGCGAGAAGTGGTAATTCGTAGTAAAAACCGCAGAAAACATAACGTTTTCAACATTTGTTTTCGTATCGACGTATCCGAAAATCTTCACATTGGACGCATTACTCTCAGAAACGTTTACATTTATCGTCTGGCAACTAATGCAGCGTGATGACGTTTGCGGTCGCACCACTATGTACGAAGTAGAAGCTTCTAAGTTGTTGCAGTCACCAAGAAAGAGGCACAGAAATTCAAGTTTTAGTTTTTGTAAATTCAGTTTTTGGCTGCTTTTGCTGCCTTGTAGTTGACCTAGGACCTTAAGATTTTGCATGAACCGAACTCTGGCAGCCACATTACACGAGAAAAAGCGAGAAGTGGTAATTCGTAGTAAAAACCGCAGAAAACATAACGTTTTCAACATTTGTTTTCGAAATGACGTAACTGAAAATCTTCACATTGGACGCATTACTCTCAGAAACGTTTACATTTATCGTCTGGCAACTAATGCCGCGTGATGACGTTTGCGGTCGCACCACTCTGTACGAAGTAGAAGATTCTAAGTTGTTGCAGTCACCAAGAAAGAGGCACAGAAATTCAAGTTTTAGTTTTTGAAAATTCAGTTTTTGGCTGCTTTTGCTGCCTTGTAGTTGACCTAGGACCTTAAGATTTTGCATGAACCGAACTCTGGCAGCCACATTACACGAGAAAAAGCGAGAAGTGGTAATTCGTAGTAAAAACCGCAGAAAACATAACGTTTTCAACTTTTGTTTTCGTATCGACGTAACTAAAAATCTTCACATTGGACGCATTACTCTCAGAAACGTTTACATTTATCGTCTGGCAACTAATGCCGCGTGATGACGTTTGCGGTCGCACCACTCTGTACGAAGTAGAAGCTTCTAAGTTGTTGCAGTCACCAAGAAAGGGGCACAGAAATTCAAGTTTTAGTTTTTGAAAATTCAGTTTTTGGCTGCTTTTGCTGCCTTGTAGTTGACCTAGGACCTTAAGATTTTGCATGAACCGAACTCTGGCAGCCACATTACACGAGAAAAAGCGAGAAGTGGTGATTCGTCGTAAAAACCGCAGAAAACATAACGTTTTCAACATTTGTTTTCGAAATGACGTAACTGAAAATCTTCACATTGGACGCATTACTCTCAGAAACGTTTACATTTATCGTCTGGCAACTAATGCAGCGTGATGACGTTTGCGGTCGCACCACTCTGTACGAAGTAGAAGCTTCTAAGTTGTTGCAGTCACCAAGAAAGAGGCACAGAAATTCAAGTTTTAGTTTTTGAAAATTCAGTTTTTGGCTGCTTTTGCTGCCTTGTAGTTGACCTAGGACCTTAAGATTTTGCATGAACCGAACTCTCTCTGGCAGCCACATTACACGAGAAAAAGCGAGAAGTGGTAATTCGTAGTAAAAACCGCAGAAAACATAACGTTTTCAACATTTGTTTTCGAAATGACGTAACTGAAAATCTTCACATTGGACGCACTACTCTCAGAAACGTTTACATTTATCGTCTGGCAACTAATGCAGCGTGATGACGTTTGCGGTCGCACCACTCTGTACGAAGTAGAAGCTTCTAAGTTGTTGCAGTCACCAAGAAAGAGGCACAGAAATTCAGGTTTTAGTTTCTGTAAATTCAGTTTTTGGCCGCTTTTGCTGCCTTGTAGTTGACCTAGGACCTTAAGATTTTGCATGAACCGAACTCTGGTAGCCACATTACACGAGAAAAAGCGAGAAGTGGTAATTCGTAGTAAAAACCGCAGAAAACATAACGTTTTCAACATTTGTTTTCGTATCGACGTAACTGAAAATCTTCACATTGGACGCATTACTCTCAGAAACGTTTACATTTATCGTCTGGCAACTAATGCAGCGTGATGACGTTTGCGGTCGCACCACTCTGTACGAAGTAGAAGCTTCTAAGTTGTTGCAGTCACCAAGAAAGAGGCACAGAAATTCAAGTTTTAGTTTTTGAAAATTCAGTTTTTGGCTGCTTTTGCTGCCTTGTAGTTGACCTAGGACCATAAGATTTTGCATGAACCGAACTCTGGCAGCCAGATTACACGATAAAAAGCGAGAAGTGGTAATTCGTAGTAAAAACCGCAGAAAACATAACGTTTTCAACATTTGTTTT
This sequence comes from Schistocerca serialis cubense, assembly GCF_023864345.2. Lineage (NCBI taxonomy): Eukaryota > Metazoa > Arthropoda > Insecta > Orthoptera > Acrididae > Schistocerca > Schistocerca serialis. The sequence goes on from NW_026047571.1 coordinate 9,618,201, forward strand.
CGTATCGACGTAACTGAAAATCTTCACATTGGACGCATTATCTCAGAAACGTTTACATTTATCGTCTCGCAACTAATGCAGCGTGATGACGTTTGCGGTCGCACCACTCTGTACGAAGTATAAGCTTTTAAGTTGTTGCAGTCATCAAGATTGAGGCACAAAAATTCAGGTTTTAGTTTTTGAAAATTCAGTTTTTGGCTGCTTTTGCTGCCTTGTAGTTGACCTAGGACCTTAAGATTTTGCATGAACCGAACTCCGGCAGCCACATTACACGAGAAAAAGCGAGAAGTGGTAATTCGTAGTAAAAACCGCAGAAAACATAACGTTTTCAACATTTGTTTTCGAAATGACGTAACTGAAAATCTTCACATTGGACGCATTACTCTCAGAAACGTTTACATTTATCGTCTGGCAACTAATGCAGCGTGATGACGTTTGCGGTCGCACCACTATGTACGAAGTAGAAGCTTCTAAGTTGTTGCAGTCACCAAGAAAGAGGCACAGAAATTCAAGTTTTAGTTTCTGAAAATTCAGTTTTTGGCTGCTTTTGCTGCCTTGTAGTTGACCTAGGACCTTAAGATTTTGCATGAACCGAACTCTGGCAGCCACATTACACGAGAAAAAGCGAGAAGTGGTAATTCGTAGTAAAAACCGCAGAAAACATAACGTTTTCAACATTTGTTTTCGAAATGACGTAAATGAAAATCTTCACATTGGACGCATTACTCTCAGAAACGTTTACATTTATCGTCTGGCAACTAATGCAGCGTGATGACGTTTGCGGTCGCACCACTCTGTACGAAGTAGAAGCTTCTAAGTTGTTGCAGTCACCCAGAAAGAGGCACAGAAATTCAAGTTTTAGTTTCTGAAAATTCAGTTTTTGGCTGCTTTTGCTGCCTTGTAGTTGACCTAGGACCTTAAGATTTTGCATGAACCGAACTCTGGCAGCCACATTACACGAGAAAAAGCGAGAAGTGGTAATTCGTAGTAAAAACCGCAGAAAACATAACGTTTTCAACGTTTGTTTTCGAAATGACGTAACTGAAAATCTTCTCATTGGACGCATTACTCTCAGAAACGTTTACATTTATCGTCTGGCAACTAATGCAGCGTGATGACGTTTGCGGTCCCACCACTCTGTACGAAGTAGAAGCTTCTAAGTTGTTGCAGTCACCAAGAAAGAGGCACAGAAATTCAAGTTTTAGTTTTTGAAAATTCAGTTTTTGGCTGCTTTTGCTGCCTTGTAGTTGACCTAGGACCTTATGATTTTGCATGAACCGAACTCTGGCAGCCACATTACACGAGATAAAGCGAGAAGTGGTAATTCGTAGTAAAAACCGCAGAAAACATAACGTTTTCAACATTTGTTTTCGTATCGACGTAACTGAAAATCTTCACATTGGACGCATTACTCTCAGAAACGTTTACATTTATCGTCTGGCAACTAATGCAGCGTGATGACGTTTGCGGTCGCACCACTCTGTACGAAGTAGAAGCTTCTAAGTTGTTGCAGTCACCCAGAAAGAGGCACAGAAATTCAAGTTTTAGTTTCTGAAAATTCAGTTTTTGGCTGCTTTTGCTGCCTTGTAGTTGACCTAGGACCTTAAGATTTTGCATGAACCGAACTCTGGCAGCCACATTACACGAGAAAAAGCGAGAAGTGGTAATTCGTAGTAAAAACCGCAGAAAACATAACGTTTTCAACGTTTGTTTTCGAAATGACGTAACTGAAAATCTTCTCATTGGACGCATTACTCTCAGAAACGTTTACATTTATCGTCTGGCAACTAATGCAGCGTGATGACGTTTGCGGTCGCACCACTCTGTACGAAGTAGAAGCTTCTAAGTTGTTGCAGTCACCAAGAAAGAGGCACAGAAATTCAAGTTTTAGTTTTTGAAAATTCAGTTTTTGGCTGCTTTTGCTGCCTTGTAGTTGACCTAGGACCTTATGATTTTGCATGAACCGAACTCTGGCAGCCACATTACACGAGATAAAGCGAGAAGTGGTAATTCGTAGTAAAAACCGCAGAAAACATAACGTTTTCAACATTTGTTTTCGTATCGACGTAACTGAAAATCTTCACATTGGACGCATTACTCTCAGAAACGTTTACATTTATCGTCTGGCAACTAATGCAGCGTGATGACGTTTGCGGTCGCACCACTCTGTACGAAGTAGAAGCTTCTAAGTTGTTGCAGTCACCAAGAAAGAGGCACAGAAATTCAAGTTTTAGTTTTTGTAAATTCAGTTTTTGGCTGCTTTTGCTGCCTTGTAGTTGACCTAGGACCTTAAGATTTTGCATGAACCGAACTCTGGCAGCCACATTACACGAGAAAAAGCGAAAAGTGGTAATTCGTAGTAAAATCCGCAGAAAACATAACGTTTTCAACATTTGTTTTCGAAATGACGTAACTGAAAATCTTCACATTGGACGCATTACTCTCAGAAACGTTTACATTTATCGTCTGGCAACTAATGCAGCGTGATGACGTTTGCGGTCGCACCACTCTGTACGAAGTAGAAGCTTCTAAGTTGTTGCAGTCACCAAGAAAGAGGCACAGAAATTCAAGTTTTAGTTTCTGAAAATTCAGTTTTTGGCTGCTTTTGCTGCCTTGTAGTTGACCTAGGACCTTAAGATTTTGCATGAACCGAACTCTGGCAGCCACATTACACGAGAAAAAGCGAGAAGTGGTAATTCGTAGTAAAAACCGCAGAAAACATAACGTTTTCAACATTTGTTTTCGAAATGACGTAACTGAAAATCTTCTCATTGGACGCATTACTCTCAGAAACGTTTACATTTATCGTCTGGCTACTAATGCAGCGTGATGACGTTTGCGGTCGCACCACTCTGTACGAAGTAGAAGCTTCTAAGTTGTTGCAGTCACCAAGAAAGAGGCACAGAAATTCAAGTTTTAGTTTTTGAAAATTCAGTTTTTGGCTGCTTTTGCTGCCTTGTAGTTGACCTAGGACCTTAAGATTTTGCATGAACCGAACTCTGGCAGCCACATTACACGAGAAAAAGCGAGAAGTGGTAATTCGTAGTAAAAACCGCAGAAAACATAACGTTTTCAACATTTGTTTTCGAAATGACGTAACTGAAAATCTTCACATTGGACGCATTACTCTCAGAAACGTTTACATTTATCGTCTGGCAACTAATGCAGCGTGATGACGTTTGCGGTCGCACCACTCTGTACGAAGTAGAAGCTTCTAAGTTGTTGCAGTCACCCAGAAAGAGGCACAGAAATTCAAGTTTTAGTTTCTGAAAATTCAGTTTTTGGCTGCTTTTGCTGCCTTGTAGTTGACCTAGGACCTTAAGATTTTGCATGAACCGAACTCTGGCAGCCACATTACACGAGAAAAAGCGAGAAGTGGTAATTCGTAGTAAAAACCGCAGAAAACATAACGTTTTCAACATTTGTTTTCGAAATGACGTAACTGAAAATCTTCTCATTGGACGCATTACTCTCAGAAACGTTTACATTTATCGTCTGGCTACTAATGCAGCGTGATGACGTTTGCGGTCGCACCACTCTGTACGAAGTAGAAGCTTCTAAGTTGTTACAGTCACCAAGAAAGAGGCACAGAAATTCAAGTTTTAGTTTTTGAAAATTCAGTTTTTGGCTGCTTTTGCTGCCTTGTAGTTGACCTAGGACCTTAAGATTTTGCATGAACCGAACTCTGGCAGCCACATTACACGAGAAAAAGCGAGAAGTGGTAATTCGTAGTAAAAACCGCAGAAAACATAACGTTTTCAACATTTGTTTTCGAAATGACGTAACTGAAAATCTTCACATTGGACGCATTACTCTCAGAAACGTTTACATTTATCGTATGGCAACTAATGCAGCGTGATGACGTTTGCGGTCGCACCACTCTGTACGAAGTAGAAGCTTCTAAGTTGTTCCAGTCACCCAGAAAGAGGCACAGAAATTCAAGTTTTAGTTTCTGAAAATTCAGTTTTTGGCTGCTTTTGCTGCCTTGTAGTTGACCTAGGACCTTAAGATTTTGCATGAACCGAACTCTGGCAGCCACATTACACGAGAAAAAGCGAGAAGTGGTAATTCGTAGTAAAAACCGCAGAAAACATAACGTTTTCAACATTTGTTTTCGAAATGACGTAACTGAAAATCTTCTCATTGGACGCATTACTCTCAGAAACGTTTACATTTATCGTCTGGCAACTAATGCAGCGTCATGACGTTTGCGGTCGCACCACTCTGTACGAAGTAGAAGCTTCTAAGTTGTTGCAGTCACCAAGAAAGAGGCACAGAAATTCAAGTTTTAGTTTTTGAAAATTCAGTTTTTGGCTGCTTTTGCTGCCTTGTAGTTGACCTAGGACCTTAAGATTTTGCATGAACCGAACTCTGGCAGCCACATTACACGAGATAAAGCGAGAAGTGGTAATTCGTAGTAAAAACCGCAGAAAACATAACGTTTTCAACATTTGTTTTCGTATCGACGTAACTGAAAATCTTCACATTGGACGCATTACTCTCAGAAACGTTTACATTTATCGTCTGGCAACTAATGCAGCGTGATGACGTTTGCGGTCGCACAACTCTGTACGAAGTAGAAGCTTCTAAGTTGTTGCAGTCACCAAGAAAGAGGCACAGAAATTCAAGTTTTAGTTTTTGAAAATTCAGTTTTTGGCTGCTTTTGCTGCCTTGTAGTTGACCTAGGACCTCAAGATTTTGCATGAACCGAACTCTGGCAGCCACATTACACGAGAAAAAACGAGAAGTGGTAATTCGTAGTAAAAACCGCAGAAAACATAACGTTTTCAACATTTGTTTTCGAAATGACGTAACTGAAAATCTTCACATTGGACGCATTACTCTCAGAAACGTTTACATTTATCGTCTGGCAACTAATGCAGCGTGATGACGTTTGCGGTCGCACCACTCTGTACGAAGTAGAAGCTTCTAAGTTGTTGCAGTCACCAAGAAAGAGGCACAGAAATTCAAGTTTTAGTTTTTGAAAATTCAGTTTTTGCTGCTTTTGCTGCCTTGTAGTTGACCTAGGACCTTAAGATTTTGCATGAACCGAACTCTGGCAGCCACATTACACGAGAAAAAGCGAGAAGTGGTAATTCGTAGTAAAAACCGCAGAAAACATAACGTTTTCAACATTTGTTTTCGTATCGACGTAACTGAAAATCTTCACATTGGACGCATTACTCTCAGAAACGTTTACATTTATCGTCTGGCAACTAATGCAGCGTGATGACGTTTGCGGTCGCACCACTCTGTACAAAGTAGAAGCTTCTGAGTTGTTGCAGTCACCAAGAAAGAGGCACAGAAATTCAAGTTTTAGTTTTTGAAAATTCAGTTTTTGGCTGCTTTTGCTGCCTTGTAGTTGACCTAGGACCTTAAGATTTTGCATGAACCGAACTCTGGCAGCCACATTACACGAGAAAAAGCGAGAAGTGGTATTTCGTAGAAAAAACCGCAGAAAACATAACGTTTTCAACATTTGTTTTCGAAATGACGTAACTAAAAATCTTCGCATTGGACGCATTACTCTCAGAAACGTTTACATTTATCGTCTGGCAACTAATGCCGCGTGATGACGTTTGCGGTCGCACCACTCTGTACGAAGTAGAAGCATCTAAGTTGTTGCAGTCACCAAGAAAGAGGCACAGAAATTGAAGTTTTAGTTTTTGAAAATTCAGTTTTTGGCTGCTTTTGCTGCCTTGTAGTTGACCTAGGACCTTAAGATTTTGCATGAACCGAACTCTGGCAGCCACATTACACGAGAAAAAGCGAGAAGTGGTAATTCGTAGTAAAAACCGCAGAAAACATAACGTTTTCAACATTTGTTTTCGAAATGACGTAACTGAAAATCTTCACATTGGACGCATTACTCTCAGAAACGTTTACATTTATCGTCTGGCAACTAATGCAGCGTGATGACGTTTGCGGTCGCATAACTCTGTACGAAGTAGAAGCTTCTAAGTTGTTGCAGTCACCAAGAAAGAGGCACAGAAATTCAAGTTTTAGTTTTTGAAAATTCAGTTTGTGGCCGCTTTTGCTGCCTTGTAGTTGACCTAGGACCTTAAGATTTTGCATCAACCGATCTCTGGCAGCCACATTACACGAGAAAAAGCGAGAAGTGGTAATTCGTAGTAAAAACCGCAGAAAACATAACGTTTTCAACATTTGTTTTCGAAATGACGTAACTGAAAATCTTCTCATTGGACGCATTACTCTCAGAAACGTTTACATTTATCGTCTGGCAACTAATGCAGCGTGATTACGTTTGCGGTCGCACCACTCTGTACGAAGTAAAAGCTTCTAAGTTGTTGCAGTCACCAAGAAAGAGGCACAGAAATTCAAGTTTTAGTTTTTGAAAATTCAGTTTTTGGCTGCTTTTGCTGCCTTGTAGTTGACCTAGGACCTTAAGATTTTGCATGAACCGAACTCTGGCAGCCACATTACACGAGAAAAAGCGAGAAGTGGTAATTCGTAGTAAAAACCGCAGAAAACATAACGTTTTCAACATTTGTTTTCGAAATGACGTAACTGAAAATCTTCACATTGGACGCATTACTCTCAGAAACGTTTACATTTATCGTCTGGCAACTAATGCAGCGTGATGACGTTTGCGGTCGCACCACTCTGTACGAAGTAGAAGCTTCTAAGTTGTTGCAGTCACCAAGTAAGAGGCACAGAAATTCAAGTTTTAGTTTTTGAAAATTCAGTTTTTGCTGCTTTTGCTGCCTTGTAGTTGACCTAGGACCTTAAGATTTTGCATCAACCGAACTCTGGCAGCCACATTACACGAGAAAAAGCGAGAAGTGGTAATTCGTAGTAAAAACCGCAGAAAACATAACGTTTTCAACATTTGTTTTCGTATCGACGTAACTGAAAATCTTCACATTGGACACATTACTCTCAGAAACGTTTACATTTATCGTCTGGCAACTAATGCAGCGTGATGACGTTTGCGGTCGCACCACTCTGTACAAAGTAGAAGCTTCTAAGTTGTTGCAGTCACCAAGAAAGAGGCACAGAAATTCAAGTTTTAGTTTTTGAAAATTCAGTTTTTGGCTGCTTTTGCTGCCTTGTAGTTGACCTAGGACCTTAAGATTTTGCATGAACCGAACTCTGGCAGCCACATTACACGAGAAAAAGCGAGAAGTGGTAATTCGTAGTAAAAACCGCAGAAAACATAACGTTTTCAACATTTGTTTTCGAAATGACGTAACTGAAAATCTTCACATTGGACGCATTACTCTCAGAAACGTTTACATTTATCGTCTGGCAACTAATGCAGCGTGATGACGTTTGCGGTCGCGCCACTCTGTACGAAGTAGAAGCTTCTAAGTTGTTGCAGTCACCAAGAAAGAGGCACAGAAATTCAAGTTTTAGTTTTTGAAAATTCAGTTTTTGGCTGCTTTTGCTGCCTTGTAGTTGACCTAGGACCTTAAGATTTTGCATGAACCGAACTCTGGCAGCCACATTACACGAGAAAAAGCGAGAAGTGGTAATTCGTAGTAAAAACCGCAGAAAACATAACGTTTTCAACATTTGTTTTCGAAATGACGTAACTGAAAATCTTCACATTGGACGCATTACTCTCAGAAACGTTTACATTTATCGTCTGGCAACTAATGCAGCGTGATGACGTTTGCGGTCGCAGCGCTCTGTACGAAGTAGAAGCTTCCAAGTTGTTGCAGTCACCAAGAAAGAGGCACAGAAATTCAAGTTTTAGTTTTTGAAAATTCAGTTTTTGGCTGCTTTTGCTGCCTTGTAGTTGACCTATGACTTTAAGATTTTGCATGAACCGAACTCTGGCAGCCACATTACACGAGAAAAAGCGAGAAGTGGTAATTCATAGTAAAAACCGCAGAAAACATAACGTTTTCAACATTTGTTTTCGAAATGACGTAACTGAAAATCTTCACATTGGACGCATTACTCTCAGAAACGTTTACATTTATCGTCTTGCAACTAATGCAGCGTGATGACGTTTGCGGTCGCACCACTCTGTACGAAGTAGAAGCTTCTAAGTTGTTGCAGTCACCAAGAAAGAGGCACAGAAATTCAAGTTTTAGTTTTTGAAAATTCAGTTTTTGGCTGCTTTTGCTGCCTTGTAGTTGACCTAGGACCTTAAGATTTTGCATGAACCGAACTCTGGCAGCCACATTACACGAGAAAAAGCGATAAGTGGTAATTCGTAGTAAAAACCGCAGAAAACATAACGTTTTCAAAATTTGTTTTCGAAATGACGTAACTGAAAATCTTCACATTGGACGCATTACTCTCAGAAACATTTATATTTATCGTCTGGCAACTAATGCCGCGTGATGACGTTTGCGGTCGCACCACTCTGTACGAAGTAGAAGCTTCTAAGTTGTTGCAGTCACCGAGAAAGAGGCACAGAAATTCAAGTTTTAGTTTTTGAAAATTCAGTTTTTGGCTGCTTTTGCTGCCTTGTAGTTGACCTAGGACCTTAAGATTTTGCACGAACCGAACTCTGGCAGCCACATTACACGAGAAAAAGCGAGAAGTGGTAATTCGTAGTAAAAACCGCAGAAAACATAACGTTTTCAACATTTGTTTTCGAAATGACGTAACTGAAAATCTTCACATTGGACGCATTACTCTCAGAAACGTTTACATTTATCGTCTGGCAACTAATGCAGCGTGATGACGTTTGCGGTCGCACCACTCTGTACGAAGTAGAAGCTTCTAAGTTGTTGCAGTCACCAAGAAAGAGGCACAGAAATTCAAGTTTTAGTTTTTGAAAATTCAGTTTTTGCTGCTTTTGCTGCCTTGTAGTTGACCTAGGACCTTAAGATTTTGCATGAACCGAACTCTGGCAGCCACATTACACGAGAAAAAGCGAGAAGTGGTAATTCGTAGTAAAAACCGCAGAAAACATAACGTTTTCGACATTTGTTTTCGTATCGACGTAACTGAAAATCTTCACATTGGACGCATTACTCTCAGAAACGTTTACATTTATCGTCTGGCAACTAATGCAGCGTGATGACGTTTGCGGTCGCACCACTCTGTACGAAGTAGAAGCTTCTAAGTTGTTGCAGTCACCAAGAAAGAGGCACAGAAATTCAAGTTTTAGTTTTTGAAAATTCAGTTTTTGGCTGCTTTTGCTGCCTTGTAGTTGACCTAGGACCTTAAGATTTTGCATGAACCGAACTCTGGCAGCCACATTTCACGAGAAAAAGCGAGAAGTGGTAATTCGTAGTAAAAACCGCAGAAAACATAACGTTTTCAACATTTGTTTTCGAAATGACGTAAGTGAAAATCTTCACATTGGACGCATTACTCTCAGAAACGTTTACATTTATCGTCTGGCAACTAATGCCGCGTGATGACGTTTGCGGTCGCACCACTCTGTACGAAGTAGAAGCTTCTAAGTTGTTGCAGTCACCAAGAAAGAGGCACAGAAATTCAAGTTTTAGTTTTTTAAAATTCAGTTTTTGGCTGCTTTAGCTGCCTTGTAGTTGACCTAGGACCTTAAGATTTTGCATGAACCGAACTCTGGCACCCACATTACACGAGAAAAAGCGAGAAGTGGTAATTCGTAGTAAAAACCGCAGAAAACATAACGTTTTCAACATTTGTTTTCGAAATGACGTAACTGAAAATCTTCACATTGGACGCATTACTCTCAGAAACGTTTACATTTATCGTCTGGCAACTAATGCAGCGTGATGACGTTTGCGGTCGCACCACTCTGTACGAAGTAGAAGCTTCTAAGTTGTTGCAGTCACCAAGAAAGAGGCACAGAAATTCAAGTTTTAGTTTTTGAAAATTCAGTTTTTGGCTGCTTTTGCTGCCTTGTAGTTGACCTAGGACCTTAAGATTTTGCATGAACCGAACTCTGGCAGCCACATTACACGAGAAAAAGCGAGAAGTGGTAATTCGTAGTAAAAACCGCAGAAAACATAACGTTTTCAACATTTGTTTTCGAAATGACGTAACTGAAAATCTTCACATTGGACACATTACTCTCAGAAACGTTTACATTTATCGTCTGGCAACTAATGCAGCGTGACGACGTTTGCGGTCGCACCACTCTGTACGAAGTAGAAGCTTCTAAGTTGTTGCAGTCACCAAGAAAGAGGCACAGAAATTCAAGTTTTAGTTTTTGAAAATTCAGTTTTTGGCTGCTTTTGCTGCCTTGTAGTTGACCTAGGACCTTAAGATTTTGCATGAACCGAACTCTGGCAGCCACATTACACGAGAAAAAGCGAGAAGTGGTAATTCGTAGTAAAAACCGCAGAAAACATAACGTTTTCAACATTTGTTTTCGAAATGTCGTAACTGAAAATCTTCACATTGGACGCATTACTCTCAGAAACGTTTACATTTATCGTCTGGCAACTAATGCAGCGTGATGACGTTTGCGGTCGCACCACTCTGTACGAAGTAGAAGCTTCTAAGTTGTTGCAGTCACCAAGAAAGAGGCACAGAAATTCAAGTTTTAGTTTTTGAAAATTCAGTTTTTGGCTGCTTTTGCTGCCTTGTAGTTGACCTAGGACCTTAAGATTTTGCATGAACCGAACTCTGGCAGCCACATTACACGAGAAAAAGCGAGAAGTGGTAATTCGTAGTAAAAACCGCAGAAAACATAACGTTTTCAACATTTGTTTTCGAAATGACGTAACTGAAAATCTTCACATTGGACACATTACTCTCAGAAACGTTTACATTTATCGTCTGGCAACTAATGCAGCGTGACGACGTTTGCGGTCGCACCACTCTGTACGAAGTAGAAGCTTCTAAGTTGTTGCAGTCACCAAGAAAGAGGCACAGAAATTCAAGTTTTAGTTTTTGAAAATTCAGTTTTTGGCTGCTTTTGCTGCCTTGTAGTTGACCTAGGACCTTAAGATTTTGCATGAACCGAACTCTGGCAGCCACATTACACGAGAAAAAGCGAGAAGTGGTAATTCGTAGTAAAAACCGCAGAAAACATAACGTTTTCAACATTTGTTTTCGAAATGACGTAACTGAAAATCTTCACATTGGACGCATTACTCTCAGAAACGTTTACATTTATCGTCTGGCAACTAATTCAGCGTGATGACGTTTGCGGTCGCACCACTCTGTACGAAGTAGAAGCTTCTAAGTTGTTGCAGTCACCAAGAAAGAGGCACAGAAATTCAAGTTTTAGTTTTTGAAAATTCAGTTTTTGGCTGCTTTTGCTGCCTTGTAGTTGACCTAGGACCTTAAGATTTTGCATGAACCGAACTCTGGCAGCCACATTACACGAGAAAAAGCGAGAAGTGGTAATTCGTAGTAAAAACCGCAGAAAACATAACGTTTTCAACATTTGTTTTCGAAATGACGTAACTGAAAATCTTCATATTGGACACATTACTCTCAGAAACGTTTACATTTATCGTCTGGCAACTAATGCAGCGTGACGACGTTTGCGGTCGCACCACTCTGTACGAAGTAGAAGCTTCTAAGTTGTTGCAGTCACCAAGAAAGAGGCACAGAAATTCAAGTTTTAGTTTTTGAAAATTCAGTTTTTGGCTGCTTTTGCTGCCTTGTAGTTGACCTAGGACCTTAAGATTTTGCATGAACCGAACTCTGGCAGCCACATTACACGAGAAAAAGCGAGAAGTGGTAATTCGTAGTAAAAACCGCAGAAAACATAACGTTTTCAACATTTGTTTTCGAAATGACGTAACTGAAAATCTTCACATTGGACACATTACTCTCAGAAACGTTTACATTTATCGTCTGGCAACTAATGCAGCGTGACGACGTTTGCGGTCGCACCACTCTGTACGAAGTAGAAGCTTCTAAGTTGTTGCAGTCACCAAGAAAGAGGCACAGAAATTCAAGTTTTAGTTTTTGAAAATTCAGTTTTTGGCTGCTTTTGCTGCCTTGTAGTTGACCTAGGACCTTAAGATTTTGCATGAACCGAACTCTGGCAGCCACATTACACGAGAAAAAGCGAGAAGTGGTAATTCGTAGTAAAAACCGCAGAAAACATAACGTTTTCAACATTTGTTTTCGAAATGTCGTAACTGAAAATCTTCACATTGGACGCATTACTCTCAGAAACGTTTACATTTATCGTCTGGCAACTAATGCAGCGTGATGACGTTTGCGGTCGCACCACTCTGTACGAAGTAGAAGCTTCTAAGTTGTTGCAGTCACCAAGAAAGAGGCACAGAAATTCAAGTTTTAGTTTTTGAAAATTCAGTTTTTGGCTTCTTTTGCTGCCTTGTAGTTGACCTAGGACCTTAAGATTTTGCATGAACCGAACTCTGGCAGCCACATTACACGAGAAAAAGCGAGAAGTGGTAATTCGTAGTAAAAACCGCAGAAAACATAACGTTTTCAACATTTGTTTTCGAAATGACGTAACTGAAAATCTTCACATTGGACACATTACTCTCAGAAACGTTTACATTTATCGTCTGGCAACTAATGCAGCGTGACGACGTTTGCGGTCGCACCACTCTGTACGAAGTAGAAGCTTCTAAGTTGTTGCAGTCACCAAGAAAGAGGCACAGAAATTCAAGTTTTAGTTTTTGAAAATTCAGTTTTTGGCTGCTTTTGCTGCCTTGTAGTTGACCTAGGACCTTAAGATTTTGCATGAACCGAACTCTGGCAGCCACATTACACGAGAAAAAGCGAGAAGTGGTAATTCGTAGTAAAAACCGCAGAAAACATAACGTTTTCAACATTTGTTTTCGAAATGACGTAACTGAAAATCTTCACATTGGACGCATTACTCTCAGAAACGTTTACATTTATCGTCTGGCAACTAATTCAGCGTGATGACGTTTGCGGTCGCACCACTCTGTACGAAGTAGAAGCTTCTAAGTTGTTGCAGTCACCAAGAAAGAGGCACAGAAATTCAAGTTTTAGTTTTTGAAAATTCAGTTTTTGGCTGCTTTTGCTGCCTTGTAGTTGACCTAGGACCTTAAGATTTTGCATGAACCGAACTCTGGCAGCCACATTACACGAGAAAAAGCGAGAAGTGGTAATTCGTAGTAAAAACCGCAGAAAACATAACGTTTTCAACATTTGTTTTCGTATCGACGTAACTGAAAATCTTCACATTGGACGCATTACTCTCAGAAACGTTTACATTTATCGTCTGGCAACTAATGCAGCGTGATGACGTTTGCGGTCGCACCACTCTGTACGAAGTAGAAGCTTCTAAGTTGTTGCAGTCACCAAGAAAGAGGCACAGAAATTCAAGTTTTAGTTTTTGAAAATTCAGTTTTTGGCTGCTTTTGCTGCCTTGTAGTTGACCTAGGACCTTAAGATTTTGCATGAACCGAACTCTGGCAGCCACATTACACGAGAAAAAGCGAGAAGTGGTAATTCGTAGTAAAAACCGCAGAAAACATAACGTTTTCAACATTTGTTTTCGAAATGACGTAACTGAAAATCTTCACATTGGACGCATTACTCTCAGAAACGTTTACATTTATCGTCTGGCAACTAATGCAGCGTGATGACGTTTGCGGTCGCACCACTCTGTACAAAGTAGAAGCTTCTAAGTTGTTGCAGTCACCAAGAAAGAGGCACAGAAATTCAAGTTTTAGTTTTTGAAAATTCAGTTTTTGGCTGCTTTTGCTGCCTTATAGTTGACCTAGGACCTTAAGATTTTGCATGAACCGAACTCTGGCAGCCACATTACACGAGAAAAAGCGAGAAGTGGTAATTCGTAGTAAAAACCGCAGAAAACATAACGTTTTCAACATTTGTTTTCGAAATGACGTAACTGAAAATCCTCACATTGGACGCATTACTCTCAGAAACGTTTACATTTATCGTCTGGCAACTAATGCCGCGTGATGACGTTTGCGGTCGCACCACTCTGTACGAAGTAGAAGCTTCTAAGTTGTTGCAGTCACCAAGAAAGAGGCACAGAAATTCAAGTTTTAGTTTTTGAAAATTCAGTTTTTGCTGCTTTTGCTGCCTTGTAGTTGACCTAGGACCTTAAGATTTTGCATGAACCGAACTCTGGCAGCCACATTACACGAGAAAAAGCGAGAAGTGGTAATTCGTAGTAAAAACCGCAGAAAACATAACGTTTTCAACATTTGTTTTCGTATCGACGTAACTGAAAATCTTCACATTGGACGCATTACTCTCAGAAACGTTTACATTTGTCGTCTGGCAACTAATGCAGCGTGATGACGTTTGCGGTCGCACCACTCTGTACGAAGTAGAAGCTTCTAAGTTGTTGCAGTCACCCAGAAAGAGGCACAGAAATTCAAGTTTTAGTTTTTGAAAATTCAGTTTTTGGCTGCTTTTGCTGCCTTGTAGTTGACCTAGGACCTTAAGATTTTGCATGAACCGAACTCTGGCAGCCACATTACACGAGAAAAAGCGAGAAGTGGTAATTCGTAGTAAAAACCGCAGAAAACATAACGTTTTCAACATTTGTTTTCGAAATGACGTAACTGAAAATCTTCACATTGGACGCATTACTCTCAGAAACGTTTACATTTATCGTCTGGCAACTAATGCAGCGTGATGACGTTTGCGGTCGCACCACTCTGTACGAAGTAGAAGCTTCTAAGTTGTTGCAGTCACCAAGAAAGAGGCACAGAAATTCAAGTTTTAGTTTTTGAAAATTCAGTTTTTGCTGCTTTTGCTGCCTTGTAGTTGACCTAGGACCTTAAGATTTTGCATGAACCGAACTCTGGCAGCCACATTACACGAGAAAAAGCGAGAAGTGGTAATTCGTAGTAAAAACCGCAGAAAACATAACGTTTTCGACATTTGTTTTCGTATCGACGTAACTGAAAATCTTCACATTGGACGCATTACTCTCAGAAACGTTTACATTTATCGTCTGACAACTAATACAGCGTGATGACGTCTGCGGTCGCACCACTCTGTACGGAGTAGAAGCTTCTAAGTTGTTGCAGTCACCAAGAAAGAGGCACAGAAATTCAAGTTTTAGTTTTTGAAAATTCAGTTTTTGGCTGCTTTAGCTGCCTTGTAGTTGACCTAGGACCTTAAGATTTTGCATGAACCGAACTCTGGCAGCCACATTACACGAGAAAAAGCGAGAAGTGGTAATTCGTAGTAAAAACCGCAGAAAACATAACGTTTTCAACATTTGTTTTCGAAATGACGTAACTGAAAATCTTCACATTGAACGCATTACTCTCAGAAACGTTTACATTTATCGTCTGACAACTAATGCAGCGTGATGACGTTTGCGGTCGCACCACTCTGTACGGAGTAGAAGCTTCTAAGTTGTTGCAGTCACCAAGAAAGAGGCACAGAAATTCAAGTTTTAGTTTTTTAAAATTCAGTTTTTGGCTGCTTTTGCTGCCTTGTAGTTGACCTAGGACCTTAAGATTTTGCATGAACCGTACCCTGGCAGCCACATTACACGAGAAAAAGCGAGAAGTGGTAATTCGTAGTAAAAACCGCAGAAAACATAACGTTTTCAACATTTGTTTTCGAAATGACGTAACTGAAAATCTTCACATTGGACGCATTACTCTCAGAAACGTTTACATTTATCGTCTGGCAACTAATGCAGCGTGATGACGTTTGCGGTCGCACCACTCTGTACGAAGTAGAAGCTTCTAAGTTGTTGCAGTCACCAAGAAAGAGGCACAGAAATTCAAGTTTTAGTTTTTGAAAATTCAGTTTTTGCTGCTTTTGCTGCCTTGTAGTTGACCTAGGACCTTAAGATTTTGCATGAACCGAACTCTGGCAGCCACATTACACGAGAAAAAGCGAGAAGTGGTAATTCGTAGTAAAAACCGCAGAAAACATAACGTTTTCAACATTTGTTTTCGTATCGACGTAACTGAAAATCTTCACATTGGACGCATTACTCTCAGAAACGTTTACATTTATCGTCTGGCAACTAATGCAGCGTGATGACGTTTGCGGTCGCACCACTCTGTACGAAGTAGAAGCTTCTAAGTTGTTGCAGTCACCCAGAAAGAGGCACAGAAATTCAAGTTTTAGTTTTTGAAAATTCAGTTTTTGGCTGCTTTTGCTGCCTTGTAGTTGACCTAGGACCTTAAGATTTTGCATGAACCGAACTCTGGCAGCCACATTACACGAGAAAAAGCGAGAAGTGGTAATTCGTAGTAAAAACCGCAGAAAACATAACGTTTTCAACATTTGTTTTCGAAATGACGTAACTGAAAATCTTCACATTGGACGCATTACTCTCAGAAACGTTTACATTTATCGTCTGGCAACTAATGCAGCGTGATGACGTTTGCGGTCGCACCACTCTGTACGAAGTAGAAGCTTCTAAGTTGTTGCAGTCACCAAGAAAGAGGCACAGAAATTCAAGTTTTAGTTTTTGAAAATTCAGTTTTTGGCTGCTTTTGCTGCCTTGTAGTTGACCTAGGACCTTAAGATTTTGCATGAACCGAACTCTGGCAGCCACATTACACGAGAAAAAGCGAGAAGTGGTAATTCGTAGTAAAAACCGCAGAAAACATAACGTTTTCAACATTTGTTTTCGAAATGACGTAACTGAAAATCTTCACATTGGACGCATTACTCTCAGAAACATTTATATTTATCGTCTGGCAACTAATGCCGCGTGATGACGTTTGCGGTCGCACCACTCTGTACGAAGTAGAAGCTTCTAAGTTGTTGCAGTCACCAAGAAAGAGGCACAGAAATTCAAGTTTTAGTTTTTGAAAATTCAGTTTTTGGCTGCTTTTGCTGCCTTCTAGTTGACCTAGGACCTTAAGATTTTGCATGAACCGAACTCTGGCAGCCACATTACACGAGAAAAAGCGAGAAGTGGTAATTCGTAGTAAAAACCGCAGAAAACATAACGTTTTCAACATTTGTTTTCGAAATGACGTAACTGAAAATCTTCACATTGGACGCATTACTCTCAGAAACGTTTACATTTATCGTCTGGCAACTAATGCAGCGTGATCACGTTTGCGGTCGCACCACTCTGTACGAAGTAGAAGCTTCTAAGTTGTTGCAGTCACCAAGAAAGAGGCACAGAAATTCAAGTTTTAGTTTTTGAAAATTCAGTTTTTGCTGCTTTTGCTGCCTTGTAGTTGACCTAGGACCTTAAGATTTTGCATGAACCGAACTCTGGCAGCCACATTACACGAGAATAAGCGAGAAGTGGTAATTCGTAGTAAAAACCGCAGAAAACATAACGTTTTCGACATTTGTTTTCGTATCGACGTAACTGAAAATCTTCACATTGGACGCATTACTCTCAGAAACGTTTACATTTATCGTCTGGCAACTAATGCAGCGTGATGACGTTTGCGGTCGCACCACTCTGTACGGAGTAGAAGCTTCTAAGTTGTTGCAGTCACCAAGAAAGAGGCACAGAAATTCAAGTTTTAGTTTTTGAAAATTCAGTTTTTGGCTGCTTTAGCTGCCTTGTAGTTGACCTAGGACCTTAAGATTTTGCATGAACCGAACTCTGGCAGCCACATAACACGAGAAAAAGCGAGAAGTGGTAATTCGTAGTAAAAACCGCAGAAAACATAACGTTTTCAACATTTGTTTTCGAAATGACGTAACTGAAAATCTTCACATTGGACGCATTACTCTCAGAAACGTTTACATTTATCGTCTGGCAACTAATGCAGCGTGATGACGTTTGCGGTCGCACCACTCTGTACGAAGTAGAAGCTTCTAAGTTGTTGCAGTCACCAAGAAAGAGGCACAGAAATTCAAGTTTTAGTTTTTGAAAATTCAGTTTTTGGCTGCTTTTGCTGCCTTGTAGTTGACCTAGGACCTTAAGATTTTGCATGAACCGAACTCTGGCAGCCACATTTCACGAGAAAAAGCGAGAAGTGGTAATTCGTAGTAAAAACCGCAGAAAACATAACGTTTTCAACATTTGTTTTCGAAATGACGTAACTGAAAATCTTCACATTGGACGCATTACTCTCAGAAACGTTTACATTTATCGTCTGGCAACTAATGCCGCGTGATGACGTTTGCGGTCGCACCACTCTGTACGAAGTAGAAGCTTCTAAGTTGTTGCAGTCACCAAGAAAGAGGCACAGAAATTCAAGTTTTAGTTTTTTAAAATTCAGTTTTTGGCTGCTTTAGCTGCCTTGTAGTTGACCTAGGACCTTAAGATTTTGCATGAACCGAACTCTGGCAGCCACATTACACGAGAAAAAGCGAGAAGTGGTAATTCGTAGTAAAAACCGCAGAAAACATAACGTTTTCAACATTTGTTTTCGAAATGACGTAACTGAAAATCTTCACATTGGACGCATTACTCTCAGAAACGTTTACATTTATCGTCTGGCAACTAATGCAGCGTGATGACGTTTGCGGTCGCACCACTCTGTACGAAGTAGAAGCTTCTAAGTTGTTGCAGTCACCAAGAAAGAGGCACAGAAATTCAAGTTTTAGTT
Organism: Schistocerca serialis cubense; assembly: GCF_023864345.2. Taxonomy (NCBI): domain Eukaryota; kingdom Metazoa; phylum Arthropoda; class Insecta; order Orthoptera; family Acrididae; genus Schistocerca; species Schistocerca serialis. Next base: position 9,636,551 of record NW_026047571.1, read on the forward strand.
TTTGAAAATTCAGTTTTTGGCTGCTTTTGCTGCCTTGTAGTTGACCTAGGACCTTAAGATTTTGCATGAACCGAACTCTGGCAGCCACATTACACGAGAAAAAGCGAGAAGTGGTAATTCGTAGTAAAAACCGCAGAAAACATAACGTTTTCAACATTTGTTTTCGAAATGACGTAACTGAAAATCTTCACATTGGACGCATTACTCTCAGAAACGTTTACATTTATCGTCTGGCAACTAATGCAGCGTGATGACGTTTGCGGTCGCACCACTCTGTACGAAGTAGAAGCTTCTAAGTTGTTGCAGTCACCAAGAAAGAGGCACAGAAATTCAAGTTTTAGTTTTTGAAAATTCAGTTTTTGGCTGCTTTTGCTGCCTTGTAGTTGACCTAGGACCTTAAGATTTTGCATGAACCGTACCCTGGCAGCCACATTACACGAGAAAAAGCGAGAAGTGGTAATTCGTAGTAAAAACCGCAGAAAACATAACGTTTTCAACATTTGTTTTCGAAATGACGTAACTGAAAATCTTCACATTGGACGCATTACTCTCAGAAACGTTTACATTTATCGTCTGGCAACTAATGCAGCGTGATGACGTTTGCGGTCGCACCACTCTGTACGAAGTAGAAGCTTCTAAGTTGTTGCAGTCACCAAGAAAGAGGCACAGAAATTCAAGTTTTAGTTTTTGAAAATTCAGTTTTTGCTGCTTTTGCTGCCTTGTAGTTGACCTAGGACCTTAAGATTTTGCATGAACCGAACTCTGGCAGCCACATTACACGAGAATAAGCGAGAAGTGGTAATTCGTAGTAAAAACCGCAGAAAACATAACGTTTTCGACATTTGTTTTCGTATCGACGTAACTGAAAATCTTCACATTGGACGCATTACTCTCAGAAACGTTTACATTTATCGTCTGGCAACTAATGCAGCGTGATGACGTTTGCGGTCGCACCACTCTGTACGGAGTAGAAGCTTCTAAGTTGTTGCAGTCACCAAGAAAGAGGCACAGAAATTCAAGTTTTAGTTTTTGAAAATTCAGTTTTTGGCTGCTTTAGCTGCCTTGTAGTTGACCTAGGACCTTAAGATTTTGCATGAACCGAACTCTGGCAGCCACATAACACGAGAAAAAGCGAGAAGTGGTAATTCGTAGTAAAAACCGCAGAAAACATAACGTTTTCAACATTTGTTTTCGAAATGACGTAACTGAAAATCTTCACATTGGACGCATTACTCTCAGAAACGTTTACATTTATCGTCTGGCAACTAATGCAGCGTGATGACGTTTGCGGTCGCACCACTCTGTACGAAGTAGAAGCTTCTAAGTTGTTGCAGTCACCAAGAAAGAGGCACAGAAATTCAAGTTTTAGTTTTTGAAAATTCAGTTTTTGGCTGCTTTTGCTGCCTTGTAGTTGACCTAGGACCTTAAGATTTTGCATGAACCGAACTCTGGCAGCCACATTTCACGAGAAAAAGCGAGAAGTGGTAATTCGTAGTAAAAACCGCAGAAAACATAACGTTTTCAACATTTGTTTTCGAAATGACGTAACTGAAAGTCTTCACATTGGACGCATTACTCTCAGAAACGTTTACATTTATCGTCTGGCAACTAATGCCGCGTGATGACGTTTGCGGTCGCACCACTCTGTACGAAGTAGAAGCTTCTAAGTTGTTGCAGTCACCAAGAAAGAGGCACAGAAATTCAAGTTTTAGTTTTTTAAAATTCAGTTTTTGGCTGCTTTAGCTGCCTTGTAGTTGACCTAGGACCTTAAGATTTTGCATGAACCGAACTCTTGCAGCCACATTACACGAGAAAAAGCGAGAAGTGGTAATTCGTAGTAAAAACCGCAGAAAACATAACGTTTTCAACATTTGTTTTCGAAATGACGTAACTGAAAATCTTCACATTGGACGCATTACTCTCAGAAACGTTTACATTTATCGTCTAGCAACTAATGCAGCGTGATGACGTTTGCGGTCGCACCACTCTGTACGAAGTAGAAGCTTCTAAGTTGTTGCAGTCACCAAGAAAGAGGCACAGAAATTCAAGTTTTAGTTTTTGAAAATTCAGTTTTTGGCTGCTTTTGCTGCCTTGTAGTTGACCTAGGACCTTAAGATTTTGCATGAACCGAACTCTGGCAGCCACATTACACGAGAAAAAGCGAGAAGTGGTAATTCGTAGTAAAAACCGCAGAAAACATAACGTTTTCAACATTTGTTTTCGAAATGACGTAACTGAAAATCTTCACATTGGACGCATTACTCTCAGAAACGTTTACATTTATCGTCTGGCAACTAATGCAGCGTGATGACGTTTGCGGTCGCACCACTCTGTACGAAGTAGAAGCTTCTAAGTTGTTGCAGTCACCAAGAAAGAGGCACAGAAATTCAAGTTTTAGTTTTTGAAAATTCAGTTTTTGGCTGCTTTTGCTGCCTTGTAGTTGACCTAGGACCTTAAGATTTTGCATGAACCGTACCCTGGCAGCCACATTACACGAGAAAAAGCGAGAAGTGGTAATTCGTAGTAAAAACCGCAGAAAACATAACGTTTTCAACATTTGTTTTCGAAATGACGTAACTGAAAATCTTCACATTGGACGCATTACTCTCAGAAACGTTTACATTTATCGTCTGGCAACTAATGCAGCGTGATGACGTTTGCGGTCGCACCACTCTGTACGAAGTAGAAGCTTCTAAGTTGTTGCAGTCACCAAGAAAGAGGCACAGAAATTCAAGTTTTAGTTTTTGAAAATTCAGTTTTTGGCTGCTTTTGCTGCCTTGTAGTTGACCTAGGACCTTAAGATTTTGCATGAGCCGAACCCTGGCAGCCACATTACACGAGAAAAAGCGAGAAGTGGTAATTCGTAGTAAAAACCGCAGAAAACATAACGTTTTCAACATTTGTTTTCGAAATGACGTAACTGAAAATCTTCACATTGGACGCATTACTCTCAGAAACGTTTACATTTATCGTCTGGCAACTAATGCAGCGTGATGACGTTTGCGGTCGCACCACTCTGTACGAAGTAGAAGCTTCTAAGTTGTTGCAGTCACCAAGAAAGAGGCACAGAAATTCAAGTTTTAGTTTTTGAAAATTCAGTTTTTGGCTGCTTTTGCTGCCTTGTAGTTGACCTAGGACCTTAAGATTTTGCATGAACCGAACTCTGGCAGCCACATTTCACGAGAAAAAGCGAGAAGTGGTAATTCGTAGTAAAAACCGCAGAAAACATAACGTTTTCAACATTTGTTTTCGAAATGACGTAACTGAAAATCTTCACATTGGACGCATTACTCTCAGAAACGTTTACATTTATCGTCTGGCAACTAATGCCGCGTGATGACGTTTGCGGTCGCACCACTCTGTACGAAGTAGAAGCTTCTAAGTTGTTGCAGTCACCAAGAAAGAGGCACAGAAATTCAAGTTTTAGTTTTTTAAAATTCAGTTTTTGGCTGCTTTAGCTGCCTTGTAGTTGACCTAGGACCTTAAGATTTTGCATGAACCGAACTCTGGCAGCCACATTACACGAGAAAAAGCGAGAAGTGGTAATTCGTAGTAAAAACCGCAGAAAACATAACGTTTTCAACATTTGTTTTCGAAATGACGTAACTGAAAATCTTCACATTGGACGCATTACTCTCAGAAACGTTTACATTTATCGTCTGGCAACTAATGCAGCGTGATGATGTTTGCGGTCGCACCACTGTGTACGAAGTAGAAGCTTCTAAGTTGTTGCAGTCACCAAGAAAGAGGCACAGAAATTCAAGTTTTAGTTTTTGAAAATTCAGTTTTTGGCTGCTTTTGCTGCCTTGTAGTTGACCTAGGACCTTAAGATTTTGCATGAACCGAACTCTGGCAGCCACATTACACGAGAAAAAGCGAGAAGTGGTAATTCGTAGTAAAAACCGCAGAAAACATAACGTTTTCAACATTTGTTTTCGAAATGACGTAACTGAAAATCTTCACATTGGACGCATTACTCTCAGAAACGTTTACATTTATCGTCTGGCAACAAATGCAGCGTGATGTCGTTTGCGGTCGCACCACTCTGTACGAAGTAGAAGCTTCTAAGTTGTTGCAGTCACCCAGAAAGAGGCACAGAAATTCAAGTTTTAGTTTTTGAAAATTCAGTTTTTGGCTGCTTTTGCTGCCTTGTAGTTGACCTAGGACCTTAAGATTTTGCATGAACCGAACTCTGGCAGCCACATTACACGAGAAAAAGCGAGAAGTGGTAATTCGTAGTGAAAACCGCAGAAAACATAACGTTTTCAACATTTGTTTTCGAAATGACGTAACTGAAAATCTTCACATTGGACGCATTACTTTCAGAAACGTTTACATTTATCGTCTGGCAACTAATGCAGCGTGATGACGTTTGCGGTCGCACCACTCTGTACGAAGTAGAAGCTTCTAAGTTGTTGCAGTCACCAAGAAAGAGGCACAGAAATTCAAGTTTTAGTTTTTGAAAATTCAGTTTTTGGCTGCTTTTGCTGCCTTGTAGTTGACCTAGGACCTTAAGATTTTGCATGAACCGTACCCTGGCAGCCACATTACACGAGAAAAAGCGAGAAGTGGTAATTCGTAGTAAAAACCGCAGAAAACATAACGTTTTCAACATTTGTTTTCGAAATGACGTAACTGAAAATCTTCACATTGGACGCATTACTCTCAGAAACGTTTACATTTATCGTCTGGCAACTAATGCAAAGTGATGACGTTTGCGGTCGCACCACTCTGTACGAAGTAGAAGCTTCTAAGTTGTTGCAGTCACCAAGAAAGAGGCACAGAAATTCAAGTTTTAGTTTTTGAAAATTCAGTTTTTGGCTGCTTTTGCTGCCTTGTAGTTGACCTAGGACCTTAAGATTTTGCATGAACCGAACTCTGGCAGCCACATTACACGAGAAAAAGCGAGAAGTGGTAATTCGTAGTGAAAACCGCAGAAAACATAACGTTTTCAACATTTGTTTTCGAAATGACGTAACTGAAAATCTTCACATTGGACGCATTACTTTCAGAAACGTTTACATTTATCGTCTGGCAACTAATGCAGCGTGATGACGTTTGCGGTCGCACCACTCTGTACGAAGTAGAAGCTTCTAAGTTGTTGCAGTCACCAAGAAAGAGCCACAGAAATTCAAGTTTTAGTTTTTGAAAATTCAGTTTTTGGCTGCTTTTGCTGCCTTGTAGTTGACCTAGGACCTTAAGATTTTGCATGAACCGAACTCTGGCAGCCACATTACACGAGAAAAACCGAGAAGTGGTAATTAGTAGTAAAAACCGCAGAAAACATAACGTTTTCAACATTTGTTTTCGAAATGACGTAACTGAAAATCTTCACATTGGACGCATTACTCTCAGAAACGTTTACATATATCGTCTGGCAACTAATGCCGCGTGATGACGTTTGCGGTCGTACCACTCTGTGCGAAGTAGAAGCTTCTAAATTGTTGCAGTCACCAAGAAAGAGGCACAGAAATTCAAGTTTTAGTTTTTGAAAATTCAGTTTTTGGCTGCTTTTGCTGCCTTGTAGTTGACCTAGGACCTTAAGATTTTGCATGAACCGAACCCTGGCAGATACATTACACGTGAAAAAGCGAGAAGTGGTAATTCGTAGTAAAAACCGCAGAAAACATAACGTTTTCAACATTTGTTTTCTCAATGACGTAACTGAAAATCTTCACATTGGACGCATTACTCTCAGAAACGTTTACATTTATCGTCTGGCAACTAATGCAGCGTGATGACGTTTGCGGTCGCACCACTCTGTACGAAGTAGAAGCTTCTAAGTTGTTGCAGTCACCAAGAAAGAGGCACAGAAATTCAAGTTTTAGTTTTTGAAAATTCAGTTTTTGGCTGCTTTTGCTGCCTTGTAGTTGACCTAGGACCTTAAGATTTTGCATGAACCGAACTCTGGCAGCCACATTACACGAGAAAAAGCGAGAAGTGGTAATTCGTAGTAAAAACCGCAGAAAACATAATGTTTTCAACATTTGTTTTCGAAATGACAAAACTGAAAATCTTCACATTGGACGCATTACTCTCAGAAACGTTTACATTTATCGTCTGGCAACTAATGCAGCGTGATGACGTTTGCGGTCGCACCACTCTGTACGAAGTAGAAGCTTCTAAGTTGTTGCAGTCACCAAGAAAGAGGCACAGAAATTCAAGTTTTAGTTTTTGAAAATTCAGTTTTTGGCTGCTTTTGCTGCCTTGTAGTTGACCTAGGACCTTAAGATTTTGCATGAACCGAACTCTGGCAGCCACATTACACGAGAAAAAGCGAGAAGTGGTAATTCGTAGTGAAAACCGCAGAAAACATAACGTTTTCAACATTTGTTTTCGAAATGACGTAACTGAAAATCTTCACATTGGACGCATTACTTTCAGAAACGTTTACATTTATCGTCTGGCAACTAATGCAGCGTGATGACGTTTGCGGTCGCACCACTCTGTACGAAGTAGAAGCTTCTAAGTTGTTGCAGTCACCAAGAAAGAGGCACAGAAATTCAAGTTTTAGTTTTTGAAAATTCAGTTTTTGGCTGCTTTTGCTGCCTTGTAGTTGACCTAGGACCTTAAGATTTTGCATGAACCGTACCCTGGCAGCCACATTACACGAGAAAAAGCGAGAAGTGGTAATTCGTAGTAAAAACCGCAGAAAACATAACGTTTTCAACATTTGTTTTCGAAATGACGTAACTGAAAATCTTCACATTGGACGCATTACTCTCAGAAACGTTTACATTTATCGTCTGGCAACTAATGCAGCGTGATAACGTTTGCGGTCGCACCACTCTGTACGAAGTAGAAGCTTCTAAGTTGTTGCAGTCACCAAGAAAGAGGCACAGAAATTCAAGTTTTAGTTTTTGAAAATTCAGTTTTTGGCTGCTTTTGCTGCCTTGTAGTTGACCTAGGACCTTAAGATTTTGCATGAACCGAACTCTGTCAGCCACATTACACGAGAAAAAGCGAGAAGTGGTAATTCGTAGTAAAAACCGCAGAAAACATAACGTTTTCAACATTTGTTTTCGAAATGACGTAACTGAAAATCTTCACATTGGACGCATTACTCTCAGAAACGTTTACATTTATCGTCTGGCAACTAATGCAGCGTGATGACGTTTGCGGTCGCACCACTCTGTACGAAGTAGAAGCTTCTAAGTTGTTGCAGTCACCCAGAAAGAGGCACAGAAATTCAAGTTTTAGTTTTTGAAAATTCAGTTTTTGGCTGCTTTTGCTGCCTTGTAGTTGACCTAGGACCTTAAGATTTTGCATGAACCGAACTCTGGCAGCCACATTACACGAGAAAAAGCGAGAAGTCGTAATTCGTAGTGAAAACCGCAGAAAACATAACGTTTTCAACATTTGTTTTCGAAATGACGTAACTGAAAATCTTCACATTGGACGCATTACTTTCAGAAACGTTTACATTTATCGTCTGGCAACTAATGCAGCGTGATGACGTTTGCGGTCGCACCACTCTGTACGAAGTAGAAGCTTCTAAGTTGTTGCAGTCACCAAGAAAGAGGCACAGAAATTCAAGTTTTAGTTTTTGAAAATTCAGTTTTTGGCTGCTTTTGCTGCCTTGTAGTTGACCTAGGACCTTAAGATTTTGCATGAACCGAACTCTGGCAGCCACATTACACGAGAAAAACCGAGAAGTGGTAATTAGTAGTAAAAACCGCAGAAAACATAACGTTTTCAACATTTGTTTTCGAAATGACGTAACTGAAAATCTTCACATTGGACGCATTACTCTCAGAAACGTTTACATATATCGTCTGGCAACTAATGCCGCGTGATGACGTTTGCGGTCGCACCACTCTGTACGAAGTAGAAGCTTCTAAATTGTTGCAGCCACCAAGAAAGAGGCACAGAAATTCAAGTTTTAGTTTTTGAAAATTCAGTTTTTGGCTGCTTTTGCTGCCTTGTAGTTGACCTAGGACCTTAAGATTTTGCATGAACCGAACCCTGGCAGATACATTACACGTGAAAAAGCGAGAAGTGGTAATTCGTAGTAAAAACCGCAGAAAACATAACGTTTTCAACATTTGTTTTCTCAATGACGTAACTGAAAATCTTCACATTGGACGCATCACTCTCAGAAACGTTTACATTTATCGTCTGGCAACTAACGCAGCGTGATGACGTTTGCGGTCGCACCACTCTGTACGAAGTAGAAGCTTCTAAGTTGTTGCAGTCACCAAGAAAGAGGCACAGAAATTCAAGTTTTAGTTTTTGAAAATTCAGTTTTTGGCTGCTTTTGCTGCCTTGTAGTTGACCTAGGACTTTAAGATTTTGCATGAACCGACCTCTGGCAGCCACATTACACGAGAAAAAGCGAGAAGCGGTAATTCGTAGTAAAAACCGCAGAAAACATAACGTTTTCAACATTTGTTTTCGTATCGACGTAACTGAAAATCTTCACATTGGACGCATTACTCTCAGAAACGTTTACATTTATCGTCTGGCAACTAATGCAGCGTGATGACGTTTGCGGTCGCACCACTCTGTACGAAGTAGAAGCTTCTAAGTTGTTGCAGTCACCAAGAAAGAGGCACAGAAATTCAAGTTTTAGTTTTTGAAAATTCAGTTTTTGGCTGCTTTTGCTGCCTTGTAGTTGACCTAGGACCTTAAGATTTTGCATGAACCGAACTCTGGCAGCCACATTACACGAGAAAAAGCGAGAAGTGGTAATTCGTAGTAAAAACCGCAGAAAACATAACGTTTTCAACATTTGTTTTCGAAATGACGTAACTGAAAATCTTCACATTGGACGCATTACTCTCAGAAACGTTTACATTTATCGTCTGGCAACTAATGCAGCGTGATAACGTTTGCGGTCGCACCACTCTGTACGAAGTAGAAGCTTCTAAGTTGTTGCAGTCACCAAGAAAGAGGCACAGAAATTCAAGTTTTAGTTTTTGAAAATTCAGTTTTTGGCTGCTTTTGCTGCCTTGTAGTTGACCTAGGACCTTAAGATTTTGCATGAACCGAACTCTGTCAGCCACATTACACGAGAAAAAGCGAGAAGTGGTAATTCGTAGTAAAAACCGCAGAAAACATAACGTTTTCAACATTTGTTTTCGAAATGACGTAACTGAAAATCTTCACATTGGACGCATTACTCTCAGAAACGTTTACATTTATCGTCTGGCAACTAATGCAGCGTGATGACGTTTGCGGTCGCACCACTCTGTACGAAGTAGAAGCTTCTAAGTTGTTGCAGTCACCAAGAAAGAGGCACAGAAATTCAAGTTTTAGTTTTTGAAAATTCAGTTTTTGGCTGCTTTTGCTGCCTTGTAGTTGACCTAGGACCTTAAGATTTTGCATGAACCGAACTCTGGCAGCCACATTACACGAGAAAAAGCGAGAAGTCGTAATTCGTAGTGAAAACCGCAGAAAACATAACGTTTTCAACATTTGTTTTCGAAATGACGTAACTGAAAATCTTCACATTGGACGCATTACTTTCAGAAACGTTTACATTTATCGTCTGGCAACTAATGCAGCGTGATGACGTTTGCGGTCGCACCACTCTGTACGAAGTAGAAGCTTCTAAGTTGTTGCAGTCACCAAGAAAGAGGCACAGAAATTCAAGTTTTAGTTTTTGAAAATTCAGTTTTTGGCTGCTTTTGCTGTCTTGTAGTTGACCTAGGACCTTAAGATTTTGCATGAACCGAACTCTGGCAGCCACATTACACGAGAAAAACCGAGAAGTGGTAATTAGTAGTAAAAACCGCAGAAAACATAACGTTTTCAACATTTGTTTTCGAAATGACGTAACTGAAAATCTTCACATTGGACGCATTACTCTCAGAAACGTTTACATATATCGTCTGGCAACTAATGCCGTGTGATGACGTTTGCAGTCGCACCACTCTGTACGAAGTAGAAGCTTCTAAATTGTTGCAGCCACCAAGAAAGAGGCACAGAAATTCAAGTTTTAGTTTTTGAAAATTCAGTTTTTGGCTGCTTTTGCTGCCTTGTAGTTGACCTAGGACCTTAAGATTTTGCATGAACCGAACCCTGGCAGATACATTACACGTGAAAAAGCGAGAAGTGGTAATTCGTAGTAAAAACCGCAGAAAACATAACGTTTTCAACATTTGTTTTCTCAATGACGTAACTGAAAATCTTCACATTGGACGCATCACTCTCAGAAACGTTTACATTTATCGTCTGGCAACTAACGCAGCGTGATGACGTTTGCGGTCGCACCACTCTGTACGAAGTAGAAGCTTCTAAGTTGTTGCAGTCACCAAGAAAGAGGCACAGAAATTCAAGTTTTAGTTTTTGAAAATTCAGTTTTTGGCTGCTTTTGCTGCCTTGTAGTTGACCTAGGACTTTAAGATTTTGCATGAACCGACCTCTGGCAGCCACATTACACGAGAAAAAGCGAGAAGCGGTAATTCGTAGTAAAAACCGCAGAAAACATAACGTTTTCAACATTTGTTTTCGTATCGACGTAACTGAAAATCTTCACATTGGACGCATTACTCCCAGAAACGTTTACATTTATGACGTAACTGAAAATCTTCACATTGGACGCATTACTCTCAGAAACGTTTACATTTATCGTCTGGCAACTAACAGCGTGATGACGTTTGCGGTCGCACCATTCTGTACGAAGTAGAAGCTTCTAAGTTGTTGCAGTCACCAAGAAAGGGGCACAGAAATTCAAGTTTTAGTTTTTGAAAATTCAGTTATTGGCTGCTTTTGCTGCCTTGTAGTTGACCTAGGACCTTAAGATTTTGCATGAACCGAACTCTGGCAGCCACATTACACGAGAAAAAGCGAGAAGTGGTAATTCGTAGTAAAAACCGCAGAAAACATAACGTTTTCAACATTTGTTTTCGAAATGACGTAACTGAAAATCTTCACATTGGACGCATTACTCGCAGAAACGTTTACATTTATCGTCTGGCAACTAATGCAGCGTGATGACGTTTGCGGTCGCACCACTGTGTACGAAGTAGAAGCTTCTAAGTTTTTGCAGTCACCAAGAAAGAGGCACAGAAATTCAAGTTTTAGTTTTTGAAAATTCAGTTTTTGGCTGCTTTTGCTGCCTTGTAGTTGACCTAGGACCTTAAGATTTTGCATGAACCGAACTCTGGCAGCCACATTACACGAGAAAAAGCGAGAAGTGGTAATTCGTAGTAAAAACCGCAGAAAACATAACGTTTTCAACATTTGTTTTCGTATCGACGTAACTGAAAATCTTCACATTGGACGCATTACTCTCAGAAACGTTTACATTTATCGTCTGGCAAATAATGCAGCGTGATTACGTTTGCGGTCGCACCACTTTATACGAAGTAGAAGCTTCTAAGTTGTTGTAGTCACCAAGAAAGAGGCACAGAAATTCAAGTTTTAGTTTTTGAAAATTCAGTTTTTGGCTGCTTTTGCTGCTTTGTAGTTGACCTAGGACCTTGAGATTTTGCATGAACCGAACTCTGGCAGCCACATTACACGAGAAAAAGCCAGAAGTGGTAATTCGTAGTATAAACCGCAGAAAACATAACGTTTTCAACATTTGTTTTCGTATCGACGTAACTGAAAATCTTCACATTGGACGCATTACTCTCAGAAACGTTTACATTTATCGTCTGGCAACTAATGCCGCGTGATGACGTTTGCGGTCGCACCACTCTGTACGAAGTAGAAGCTTCTAAGTTGTTGCAATCACCAAGAAAGAGGCACGGAAATTCAAGTTTTAGTTTTTGAAAATTCAGTTTTTGGCTGCTTTTGCTGCCTTGTAGTTGACCTAGGACCTTAAGATTTTGCATGAACCGAACTCTGGCAGCCACATTACACGAGAAAAAGCGAGAAGTGGTAATTCGTTGTAAAAACCGCAGAAAACATAACGTTTTCGACATTTGTTTTCGAAATGACGTAACTGAAAATCTTCACATTGGACGCATTACTCTCAGAAACGTTTACATTTATCGTCTGGCAACTAATGCAGCGTGATGACGTTTGCGGTCGCACCACTCTGTACGAAGTAGAAGCTTCTAAGTTGTTGCAGTCACCAAGAAAGAGGCACAGAAATTCAAGTTTTAGTTTTTGAAAATTCAATTTTTGGCTGCTTTTGCTGCCTTGTAGTTGACCTAGGACATTAAGATTTTGCATGAACCGAACTCTGGCAGCCAAATTACACGAGAAAAAGCGAGAAGTGGTAATTCGTAGTAAAAACCGCAGAAAACATAACGTTTTCAACATTTGTTTTCGAAATGACGTAACTGAAAATCTTCACATTGGACGCATTACTCTCAGAAACGTTTACATTTATCGTCTGGCAACTAACAGCGTGATGACGTTTGCGGTCGCACCATTCTGTACGAAGTAGAAGCTTCTAAGTTGTTGCAGTCACCAAGAAAGGGGCACAGAAATTCAAGTTTTAGTTTTTGAAAATTCAGTTTTTGGCTGCTTTTGCTGCCTTATAGTTGACCTAGGACCTTAAGATTTTGCATGAACCGAACTCTGGCAGCCACATTACACGAGAAAAAGCGAGAAGTGGTAATTCGTAGTAAAAAATGCAGAAAACATAATGTTTTCAACATTTGTTTTCGAAATGACGTAACTGAAAATCTTCACATTGGACGCATTACTCGCAGAAACGTTTACATTTATCGTCTGGCAACTAATGCAGCGTGATGACGTTTGCGGTCGCACCACTCTGTACGAAGTAGAAGCTTCTAAGTTGTTGCAGTCACCAAGAAAGAGGCACAGAAATTCAAGTTTTAGTTTTTGAAAATTCAGTTTTTGGCTGCTTTTGCTGCCTTGTAGTTGACCTAGGACCTTAAGATTTTGCATGAACCGAACTCTGGCAGCCACATTACACGAGAAAAAGCGAGAAGTGGTAATTCGTAGTAAAAACCGCAGAAAACATAACGTTTTCAACATTTGTTTTCGTATCGACGTAACTGAAAATCTTCACATTGGACGCATTACTCTCAGAAACGTTTACATTTATCGTCTGGCAAATAATGCAGCGTGATGACGTTTGCGGTCGCACCACTCTATACGAAGTAGAACCTTCTAAGTTGTTGTAGTCACCAAGAAAGAGGCACAGAAATTCAAGTTTTAGTTTTTGAAAATTCAGTTTTTGGCTGCTTTTGCTGCTTTGTAGTTGACCTAGGACCTTGAGATTTTGCATGAACCGAACTCTGGCAGCCAGATTACACGAGAAAAAGCCAGAAGTGGTAATTCGTAGTATAAACCGCAGAAAACATAACGTTTTCAACATTTGTTTTCGTATCGACGTAACTGAAAATCTTCACATTGGACGCATTACTCTCAGAAACGTTTACATTTATCGTCTGGCAACTAATGCCGCGTGATGACGTTTGCGGTCGCACCACTCTGTACGAAGTAGAAGCTTCTAAGTTGTTGCAATCACCAAGAAAGAGGCACAGAAATTCAAGTTTTAGTTTTTGAAAATTCAGTTTTTGGCTGCTTTTGCTGCCTTGTAGTTGACCTAGGACCTTAAGATTTTGCATGAACCGAACTCTGGCAGCCACATTACACGAGAAAAAGCGAGAAGTGGTAATTCGTAGTAAAAACCGCAGAAAACATAACGTTTTCAACATTTGTTTTCGAAATGACGTAACTGAAAATCTTCACATTGGACGCATTACTCTCAGAAACGTTTACATTTATCGTCTGGCAACTAATGCAGCGTGATGACGATTGCGGTCGCACCACTCTGTACGAAGTAGAAGCTTCTAAGTTGTTGCAGTCACCAAGAAAGAGGCACAGAAATTCAAGTTTTAGTTTTTGAAAATTCAGTTTTTGGCTGCTTTTGCTGCCTTGTAGTTGACCTAGGAACTTAAGATTTTGCATGAACCGAACTCTGGCAGCCACATTACACGAGAAAAAGCGAGAAGTGGTAATTCGTAGTAAAAACCGCAGAAAACATAACGTTTTCAACATTTGTTTTCGAAATGACGTAACTGAAAATCTTCACATTGGACGCATTACTCTCAGAAACGTTTACATTTATCGTCTGGCAACTAATGCAGCGTGATGACGTTTGCGGTCGCACCACTCTGTGCGAAGTAGAAGCTTCTAAGTTGTTGCAGTCACCAAGAAAGAGGCACAGAAATTCAAGTTTTAGTTTTTGAAAATTCAGTTTTTGGCTGCTTTTCCTGCCTTGTAGTTGACCTAGGACCTTAAGATTTTGCATGAACCGAACTCTGGCAGCCACATTACACGAGAAAAAGCGAGAAGTGGTAATTCGTAGTAAAAACCGCAGAAAACATAACGTTTTCAACATTTGTTTTCGTATCGGCGTAACTGAAAATCTTCACATTGGACGCATTACTCTCAGAAACGTTTACATTTATCGTCTGGCAACTAATGCAGCGTGATGACGTTTGCGGTCGCACCACTCTGTACGAAGTAGAAGCTTCTAAGTTGTTGCAGTCACCAAGAAAGAGGCACAGAAATACAAGTTTTAGTTTCGAAAATTCAGTTTTTGGCTGCTTTTGCTGCCTTGTAGTTGACCTAGGACCTTAAGATTTTGCATGAACCGAACTCTGGCAGCCACATTACACGAGAAAAAGCGAGAAGTGGTAATCCGTAGTAAAAACCGCAGAAAACATAACGTTTTCAACATTTGTTTTCGAAATGACGTAACTGAAAATCTTCACATTGGACGCATTACTTTCAGAAACGTTCACATTTATCGTCTGGCAACTAATGCAGCGTGATGACGTTTGCGGTCGCACCACTCTGTACGAAGTAGAAGCTTCTAAGTTGTTGCAGTCACCAAGAAAGAGGCACAGAAATTCAAGTTTTAGTTTTTGAAAATTCAGTTTTTGGCTGCTTTTGATGCCTTGTAGTTGACCAAGGACCTTAAGATTTTGCATGGACCGAACTCTGGCAGCCACATTACACGAGAAAAAGCGAGAAGTGGTAATTCGTAGTAAAAACCGCTGAAAACATAACGTTTTCAACATTTGTTTTCGAAATGACGTAACTGAAAATCTTCACATTGGACGCATTACTCTCAGAAACGTTTACATTTATCGTCTGGCAACTAATACCGCGTGATGACGTTTGCGGTCGCACCACTCTGTACGAAGTAGAAGCTTCTAAGTTGTTGCAGTCACCAAGAAAGAGGCACAGAAATTCAAGTTTTAGTTTTTGAAAATTCAGTTTTTGGCTGCTTTTGCTGCCTTGTAGTTGACCTAGGACCTTAAGATTTTGCATGAACCGAACTCTGGCAGCCACATTACACGAGAAAAAGCGAGAAGTGGTAATTCGTAGTAAAAACCGCAGAAAACATAACGTTTTCAACATTTGTTTTCGAAATGACGTAACTGAAAATCTTCACATTGGAAGCATTACTCTCAGAAACGTTTACATTTATCGTCTGACAACTAATGCCGCGTGATGACGTTTGCCCTCGCACCACTCTGTACGAAGTAGAAGCTTCTAAGTTGTTGCAGTCACCAAGAAAGAGGCACAGAAATTCAAGTTTTAGTTTTTGAAAATTCAGTTTTTGGCTGCTTTTGCTGCCTTGTAGCTGACCTAGGACCTTAAGATTTTGCATGAACCGAACTCTGGCAGCCACATTACACGAGAAAAAGCGAGAAGTGGTAATTCGTAGTGAAAACCGCAGAAAACATAACGTTTTCAACATTTGTTTTCGAAATGATGTAACTGAATATCTTCACATTGGACGCATTACTCTCAGAAACGTTTACATTTATCGTCTGGCAACTAATGCAGCGTGATGACGTTTGCGGTCGCACCACTCTGTACGAAGTAGAAGCTTCTAAGTTGTTGCAGTCACCAAGAAAGAGGCACAGAAATTCAAGTTTTAGTTTTTGAAAATTCAGTTTTTGGCTGCTTTTGCTGAGTTGTAGTTGACCTAGGACCTTAAGATTTTGCATGAACCGAACTCTGGCAGCCACATTACACGAGAAAAAGCGAGAAGTGGTAATTCGTAGTAAAAACCGCAGAAAACATAACGTTTTCAACATTTGTTTTCGAAATGACGTAACTGAAAATCTTCACATTGGACGCATTACTCTCAGAAACGTTTACATTTATCGTCTGGCAACTAATGCAGCGTGATGACGTTTGAGGTCGCACTACTCTGTACGAAGTAGAAGCTTCTAAGTTGTTGCAGTCACCAAGAAAGAGGCACAGAAATTCAAGTTTTAGTTTTTGAAAATTCAGTTTGTGGCTGGTTTTGCTGCCTTGTAGTTGACCTAGGACCTTAAGATTTTCCATGAACCGAACTCTGGCAGCCACATTACACGAGAAAAAGCGAGAAGTGGTAATTCGTAGTAAAAACCGCAGAAAACATAACGTTTTCAACATTTGTTTTCGAAATGACGTAACTGAAAATCTTCACATTGGACGCATTACTCTCAGAAACGTTTACATTTATCGTCTGGCAACTAATGCCGCGTGATGACGTTTGCGGTCGCACCACTCTGTACGAAGTAGAAGCTTCTAAGTTGTTGCAGTCACCAAGAAAGAGGCACAGAAATTCAAGTTTTAGTTTTTGAAAATTCAGTTTTTGGCTGCTTTTGCTGCCTTGTAGTTGACTTAGGACCTTAAGATTTTGCATGAACCGAACTCTGGCAGCCACATTACACGAGAAAAAGCGAGAAGTGGTAATTCGTAGTAAAAACCGCAGAAAACATAACGTTTTCAACATTTGTTTTCGAAATGACGTAACTGAAAATCTTCACATTGGACGCATTACTCTCAGAAACGTTTACATTTATCGTCTGGCAACTAATGCAGCGTGATGACGTTTGCGGTCGCACCACTCTGTACGAAGTAGAAGCTTCTAAGTAGTTGCAGTCACCAAGAAAGAGGCACAGAAATTCAAGTTTTAGTTTTTGAAAATTCACTTTTTGGCTGCTTTTGCTGCCTTGTAGTTGACCTAGGACCTTAAGATTTTGCGTGAACCGAACTCTGGCAGCCACATTACACGAGAAAAAGCGAGAAGTGGTAATTCGTAGTAAAAACCGCAGAAAACATAACGTTTTCAACATTTGTTTTCGAAATGACGTAACTGAAAATCTTCACATTGGACGCATTACTCTCAGAAACGTTTACATTTATCGTCTGGCAACTAATGCCGCGTGATGACGTTTGCGGTCGCACTACTCTGTACGAAGTAGAAGCTTCTAAGTTGTTGCAGTCACCAAGAAAGAGGCACAGAAATTCAAGTTTTAGTTTTTGATAATTCAGTTTTTGGCTGCTTTTGCTGCCTTGTAGTTGACCAAGGGACCTTACGATTTTGCATGAACCGAACTCTGGCAGCCACATTACACGAGAAAAAGCGAGAAGTGTAATTCGTAGTAAAAACCGCAGAAAACATAACGTTTTCAACATTTGTTTTCGAAATGACGTAACTGAAAGTCTTCACATTGGACGCATTACTCTCAGAAACGTTTACATTTATCGTCTGGCAACTAATGCCGCGTGATGACGTTTGCGGTCGCACCACTCTGTACGAAGTAGAAGCTTCTAAGTTGTTGCAGTCACCAAGAAAGAGGCACAGAAATTCAAGTGTTACTTTTTGAAAATTCAGTTTTTGGCTGCTTTTGCTGACTTGTAGTTGACCAAGGGACCTTACGATTTTGCATGAACCGAACTCTGGCAGCCACATTACACGAGAAAAAGCGAGAAGTGGTAATTCGTAGTAAAAACCGCAGAAAACATAACGTTTTCAACATTTGTTTTCGAAATGACGTAACTGAAAATCTTCACATTGGACGCATTACTCTCAGAAACGTTTACATTTATCGTCTGGCAACTAATGCCGCGTGATGACGTTTGCGGTCGCACCACTCTGTACGAAGTAGAAGCTTCTAAGTTGTTGCAGTCAACAAGAAAGAGGCACAGAAATTCAAGTTTTAGTTTTTGAAAATTCAGTTTTTGGCTGCTTTTGCTGCCTTGTAGTTGACCTAGGACCTTAAGATTTTGCATGAACCGAACTCTGGGAGCCACATTACACGAAAAAAAGCGAGAAGTGGTAATTCGTAGTAAAAACCGCAGAAAACATAACGTTTTCAACATTTGTTTTCGTATCGACGTAACTGAAAATCTTCACATTGGACGCATTACTCTCAGAAACGTTTACATTTATCGTCTGGCAACTAATGCAGCGTGATGTCGTTTGCGGTCGCACCACTCTGTACGAAGTAGAAGCTTCTAAGTTGTTGCAGTCACCAAGAAAGAGGCACAGAAATTCAAGTTTTAGTTTTTGAAAATTCAGTTTTTGGCTGCTTTTGCTGCCTTGTAGTTGACCTAGGACCTTAAGATTTTGCATGAACCGAACTCTGGCAGCCACATTACACGATAAAAAGCGAGAAGTGGAAATTAGTAGTAAAAAACGCAGAAAACATAACGTTTTCAACATTTGTTTTCGAAATGACGTAACTGAAAATCTTCACATTGGACGCATTACTCTCAGAAACGTTTACATTTATCGTCTGGCAACTAATGCAGCGTGATGACGTTTGCGGTCGCACCACTCTGTACGAAGTAGAAGCTTCTAAGTTGTTGCAGTCACCAAGAAAGAGGCACAGAAATTCAAGTTTTAGTTTTTGAAAATTCAGTTTTTGGCTGCTTTTGCTGCCTTGTAGTTGACCTAGGACCTTAAGATTTTGCATGAACCGAACTCTGGCAGCCACATTACACGAGAAAAAGCGAGAAGTGGTAATTCGTAGTAAAAACCACGGAAAACATAACGTTTTCTACATTGTTTTCGTATCGACGTAACTGAAAATCTTCACATTGGACGCATTACTCTCAGAAACATTTACATTTGTCGTCTGGCAACTAATGCCGCGTGATGACGTTTGCGGTCGCACCACTCTGTACGAAATAGAAGCTTCTAAGTTGTTGCAGTCACCAAGAAAGAGGCACACGAAATTCAAGTTTTAGTTTTTGAAAATTCAGTTTTTGTCTGCTTTTGCTGCCTTGTAGTTGACCTAGGACCTTAAGATTTTGCATGAACCGAACTCTGGCAGCCACATTACACGAGAAAAAGCGAGAAGTGGTAATTCGCAGTAAAAACCGCAGAAAACATAACGTTTTCTACATTTGTTTTCGAAATGACGTACCTGAAAATCTTCACATTGGACGCATTACTCTCAGAAACGTTTACATTTATCGTCTGGCAACTAATGCAGCGTGATGACGTTTGCGGTCGCACCACTCTGTACGAAGTAGAAGCTTCTAAGTAGTTGCAGTCACCAAGAAAGAGGCACAGAAATTCAAGATTTAGTTTTTGAAAATTCAGTTTTTGGCTGATTTTGCTGCCTTGTAGTTGACCTAGGACCTTAAGATTTTGCATGAACCGAACTCTGGCAGCCACATGACACGAGAAAAAGCGAGAAGTGGTAATTCGTAGTAAAAACCGCAGAAAACATAACGTTTTCTACATTGTTTTCGTATCGACGTAACTGAAAATCTTCACATTGGACGCATTACTCTCAGAAACGTTTACATTTATCGTCTGGCAACTAATGCAGCGTGATGACGTTTGCGGTTGCACCACTCTGTACGAAGTAAAAGCTTCTAAGTTGTTGCAGTCACCAAGAAAGAGGCACAGAAATTCAAGTTTTAGTTTTTGAAAATTCAGTTTTTGGCTGCTTTTGCTGCCTTGTAGTTGACCTAGGACCTTAAGATTTTGCATGAACCGAACTCTGGCACCCACATTACACGAGAAAAAGCGAGAAGTGGTAATTCGTAGTAAAAACCGCAGAAAACATAACGTTTTCTACATTTGTTTTCGAAATGACGTAACTGAAAATCTTCACATTGGACGCATTACTCTCAGAAACGTTTACATTTATCGTCTGGCAACTAATGCAGCGTGATGACGTTTGCGGTCGCACCACTCTGTACGAAGTAGAAGCTTCTAAGTTGTTGCAGTCACCAAGAAAGAGGCACAGAAATTCAAGTTTTAGTTTTTGAAAATTCAGTTTTTGGCTGCTTTTGCTGCCTGTAGTTGACCTAGGACCTTAAGATTTTGCATGAACCGAACTCTGGCAGCCACATTACACGAGAAAAAGCGAGAAGTGGTAATTCGTAGTAAAAACCGCAGAAAACATAACGTTTTCTAAATTGTTTTCGTATCGACGTAACTGAAAATCTTCACATTGGACGCATTACTCTCAGAAACGTTTACATTTATCGTCTGGCAACTAATGCAGCGTGATGACGTTTGCGGTCGCACCACTCTGTACGAAGTAGAAGCTTCTAAGTTGTTGCAGTCACCAAGAAAGAGGCACAGAAATTCAAGTTTTAGTTTTTGAAAATTCAGTTTTTGGCAGCTTTTGCTGTCTTGTAGTTGACCTAAGACCTTAAGATTTTGCATGAACCGAACTCTGGCAGCCACATTACACGAGAAAAAGCGAGAAGTGGTAATTCGTAGTAAAAACCGCAGAAAACATAACGTTTTCTACATTGTTTCCGTATCGACGTAACTGAAAATCTTCACATTGGACGCATTACTCTCAGAAACGTTTACATTTATCGTCTGGCAACTAATGCAGCGTGATGACGTTTGCGGTCGCACCACTCTGTACGAAGTAGAAGCTTCTAAGTTGTTGCAGTCACCAAGAAAGAGGCACAGAAATTCAAGTATTAGTTTTTGAAAATTCAGTTTTTGGCTGCTTTTGCTGCCTTGTAGTTGACCTAGTACCTTAAGATTTTGCATGAACCGAACTCTGGCAGCCACATTACACGAGAAAAAGCGAGACGTGGTAATTCGTAGTAAAAACCGCAGAAAACATAACGTTTTCTACATTGTTTTCGTATCGACGTAACTGAAAATCTTCACATTGGACGCATTACTCTCAGAAACGTTTACATTTATCGTCTGGCAACTAATGCAGCGTGATGACGTTTGCGGTCGCACCACTCTGTACGAAGTAGAAGCTTCTAAGTTGTTGCAGTCACCAAGAAAGAGGCACAGAAGTTCAAGTTTTAGTTTTTGAAAATTCAGTTTTTGGCTGCTTTTGCTGTCTTGTAGTTGACCTAGGACCTTAAGATTTTGCATGAACTGAACTCTGGCAGCCACATTACACGAGAAAAAGCGAGAAGTGGTAATTCGTAGTAAAAACCGCAGAAAACATAACGTTTTCTACATTGTTTTCGTATCGACGTAACTGAAAATCTTCACATTGGACGCATTACTCTCAGAAACGTTTACATTTATCGTCTGGCAACTAATGCCGCGTGATGACGTTTGCGGTCGCACCACTCTGTACGATGTAGAAGCTTCTAAGTTGTTGCAGTCACCAAGAAAGAGGCACAGAAATTCAAGTTTTAGTTTTTGAAAATTCAGTTTTTGGCTGCTTTAGCTGCCTTGTAGTGGACCTAGGACCTTAAGATTTTGCATCAACCGAACTCTGGCAGCCACATTACACGAGAAAAAGCGAGAAGTGGTAATTCGTAGTAAAAACCGCAGAAAACATAACGTCTTCTACATTGTTTTCGTATCGACGTAACTGAAAATCTTCACATTGGACGCATTACTCTCAGAAACGTTTACATTTATCGTCTGGCAACTAATGCAGCGTGATGACGCTTGCGGTCGGACCACTCTGTACGAAGAAGAAGCTTCTAAGTAGTTGCAGTCACCAAGAAAGAGGCACAGAAATTCAAGTTTTAGTTTTTGAAAATTCAGTTTTTGGCTGCTTTTGCTGCCTTGTAGTTGACCTAGGACCTTAAGATTTTAGCATGAACCGAACTCTGGCAGCCACATTACACGAGAAAAAGCGAGAAGTGGTAATTCGTAGTAAAAACCGCAGAAAACATAACGTTTTCTACATTGTTTTCGTATCGACGTAACTGAAAATCTTCACATTTGACGCATTACTCTCAGAAACCTTTACATTTATCGTCTGGCAACTAATGCAGCGTGATGACGTTTGCGGTCGCACCACTCTGTACGAAGTAGAAGCTTCTAAGTTGTTGCAGTCACCAAGAAAGAGGCACAGAAATTCAAGTTTTAGTTTTTGAAAATTCAGTTTTTGGCTGCTTTTGCTGCCTTGTAGTTGACCTAGGACCTTAAGATTTTGCATGAACCGAACTCTGGCAGCCACATTACACGAGAAAAAGCGAGAAGTGGTAATTCGTAGTAAAAACCGCAGAAAACATAACGTTTTCTACATTTGTTTTCGAAATGACGTAACTGAAAATCTTCACATTGGACGCATTACTCTCAGAAACGTTTACATTTATCGTCTGGCAACTAATGCAGCGTGATGACGTTTGCGGTCGCACCACTCTGTACGAAGTAGAAGCTTCTAACTTGTTGCAGTCGCCAAGAAAAAGGCACAGAAATTCAAGTTTTAGTTTTTGAAAATTCAGTTTTTGGCTGCTTTTGCTGCCTGTAGTTAACCTAGGACCTTAAGATTTTGCATGAACCGAACTCTGGTAGCCACATTACACGAGAAAAAGCGAGAAGTGGTAATTCATAGTAAAAACCGCAGAAAACATAACGTTTTCTAAATTGTTTTCGTATCGACGTAACTGAAAATCTTCACATTGGACGCATTACTCTCAGAAACGTTTACATTTATCGTCTGGCAACTAATGCAGCGTGATGACGTTTGCTGTCGCACCACTCTGTACGAAGTAGAAGCTTCTAAGTTGTTGCAGTCACCAAGAAAGAGGCACAGAAATTCAAGTTTTAGTTTTTGAAAATTCAGTTTTTGGCAGCTTTTGCTGCCTTGTAGTTGACCTAGGACCTTAAGATTTTGCATGAACCGAACTCTGGCAGCCACATTACACGAGAAAAAGCGAGAAGTGGTAATTCGTAGTAAAAACCGCAGAAAACATAACGTCTTCTACATTGTTTTCGTATCGACGTAACTGAAAATCTTCACATTGGACGCATTACTCTAAGAAACATTTACATTTATCGTCTGGCAACTAATGCAGCGTGAAGACGTTTGCGGTCGCACCACTCTGTACGAAGTAGAAGCTTCTAAGTTGTTGCATTCACCAAGAAAGAGGCACAGAAATTCAAGTTTTAGTTTTTGAATATTCAGTTTTTGGCTGCTTTTGCTGCCTTGTAGTTGACCTAGGGCCTTAAGATTTTGCATCAACCGAACTCTGGCAGCCGCATTACACGAGAAAAAGCGAGAAGTGGTAATTCGTAGTAAAAACCGCAGAAAACATAACGTTTTCAACATTTCTTTTCGAAATGACGTAACTGAAAATCTTCACATTGGACGGCTTACTCTCAGAAACGTTTACATTTATCGTCTGGCAACTAATGCAGCGTGATGACGTTTGCGGTCGCACCACTCTGTACGAAGTAGAAGCTTCTAAGTTGTTGCAGTCACCAAGAAAGAGGCACAGAAATTCAAGTTTTAGTTTTTGAAAATTCAGTTTTTGGCTGCTTTTGCTGCCTTGTAGTTGACCTAGGACCTTAAGATTTTGCATGAACCAACTCTGGCAGCCACATTACACGAGAAAAAGCGAGAAGTGGTAATTCGTAGTAAAAACCGCAGAAAACATAACGTTTTCTACATTGTTTTCGTATCGACGTAACTGAAAATCTTCACATTGGACGCATTACTCTCAGAAACGTTTACATTTATCGTCTGGCAACTAATGCAGCGTGATGACGTTTGCGGTCGCACCACTCTGTACGAAGTAGAAGCTTCTAAGTTGTTGCAGTCACCAAGAAAGAGGCACAGAAATTCAAGTTGTAGTTTTTGAAAATTCAGTTTTTGCTGCTTTTGCTGCCTTGCAGTTGACCTAGGACCTTAAGATTTTGCATGAACCGAACTCTGGCAGCCACATTACACGAGAAAAAGCGAGACGTGGTAATTCGTAGTAAAAACCGCAGAAAACATTACGTTTTCTACATATGTTTTCGAAATGACGTAACTGAAAATCTTCACATTGGACGCATTACTCTCAGAAACGTTTACATTTATCGTCTGGCAACTAACGCAGCGTGATGACGTTTGCTGTCGCACCACTCTGTACGAAGTAGAAGCTTCTAAGTTGTTGCAGTCATTAAGAAAGAGGCACAGAAATTCAAGTTTTAGTTTTTGAAAATTCAGTTTTTCGCTGCTTTTGCTGCCTTGTAGTTGACCTAGGACCTTAAGATTTTGCATGAACCGAACTCTGGCAGCCACATTACACGAAAAAAAGCGAGAAGTGGTAATTCGTAGTAAAAACCGCAGAAAACATAACGTTTTCTACATTGTTTTCGTATCGACGTAACTGAAAATCTTCACATTGGACGCATTACTCTCAGAAACATTTACATTTATCGTCTGGCAACTAATGCAGCGTGATGACGTTTGCGGTCGCACCACTCTGTACGAAGTAGAAGCTTCTAAGTTGTTGCATTCACCAAGAAAGAGGCACAGAAATTCAAGTTTTAGTTTTTGAATATTCAGTTTTTGGCTGCTTTTGCTGCCTTGTAGTTGACCTAGGGCCTTAAGATTTTGCATCAACCGAACTCTGGCAGCCGCATTACACGAGAAAAAGCGAGAAGTGGTAATTCGTAGTAAAAACCGCAGAAAACATAACGTTTTCAACATTTCTTTTCGAAATGACGTAACTGAAAATCTTCACATTGGACGGCTTACTCTCAGAAACGTTTACATTTATCGTCTGGCAACTAATGCAGCGTGATGACGTTTGCGGTCGCACCACTCTGTACGAAGTAGAAGCTTCTAAGTTGTTGCAGTCACCAAGAAAGAGGCACAGAAATTCAAGTTTTAGTTTTTGAAAATTCAGTTTTTGGCTGCTTTTGCTGCCTTGTAGTTGACCTAGGACCTTAAGATTTTGCATGAACCAACTCTGGCAGCCACATTACACGAGAAAAAGCGAGAAGTGGTAATTCGTAGTAAAAACCGCAGAAAACATAACGTTTTCTACATTGTTTTCGTATCGACGTAACTGAAAATCTTCACATTGGACGCATTACTCTCAGAAACGTTTACATTTATCGTCTGGCAACTAATGCAGCGTGATGACGTTTGCGGTCGCACCACTCTGTACGAAGTAGAAGCTTCTAAGTTGTTGCAGTCACCAAGAAAGAGGCACAGAAATTCAAGTTGTAGTTTTTGAAAATTCAGTTTTTGCTGCTTTTGCTGCCTTGCAGTTGACCTAGGACCTTAAGATTTTGCATGAACCGAACTCTGGCAGCCACATTACACGAGAAAAAGCGAGACGTGGTAATTCGTAGTAAAAACCGCAGAAAACATTACGTTTTCTACATATGTTTTCGAAATGACGTAACTGAAAATCTTCACATTGGACGCATTACTCTCAGAAACGTTTACATTTATCGTCTGGCAACTAACGCAGCGTGATGACGTTTGCTGTCGCACCACTCTGTACGAAGTAGAAGCTTCTAAGTTGTTGCAGTCATTAAGAAAGAGGCACAGAAATTCAAGTTTTAGTTTTTGAAAATTCAGTTTTTGGCTGCTTTTGCTGCCTTGTAGTTGACCTAGGACCTTAAGATTTTGCATGAACCAACTCTGGCAGCCACATTACACGAGAAAAAGCGAGAAGTGGTAATTCGTAGTAAAAACCGCAGAAAACATAACGTTTTCTACATTGTTTTCGTATCGACGTAACTGAAAATCTTCACATTGGACGCATTACTCTCAGAAACGTTTACATTTATCGTCTGGCAACTAATGCAGCGTGATGACGTTTGCGGTCGCACCACTCTGTACGAAGTAGAAGCTTCTAAGTTGTTGCAGTCACCAAGAAAGAGGCACAGAAATTCAAGTTTTAGTTTTTGAAAATTCAGTATTTGGCTGCTTTTGCTGCCTTGTAGTTGACCTAGGACCTTAAGATTTTGCATGAACCGAACTCTGGCAGCCACATTACACGAGAAAAAGCGAGAAGTGGTAATTCGTAGAAAAACCGCAGAAAACATAACGTTTTCTACATTGTTTTCGTATCGACGTAACTGAAAATCTTCACATTGGACGCATTACTCTCAGAAACGTTTACATTTATCGTCTGGCAACTAATGCAGCGTGATGACGTTTGCGGTCGCACCACTCTGTACGAAGTAGAAGCTTCTAAGTTGTTGCAGTCACCAAGAAAGAGGCACAGAAATTCAAGTTGTAGTTTTTGAAAATTCAGTTTTTGCTGCTTTTGCTGCCTTGCAGTTGACCTAGGACCTTAAGATTTTGCATGAACCGAACTCTGGCAGCCACATTACACGAGAAAAAGCGAGACGTGGTAATTCGTAGTAAAAACCGCAGAAAACATTACGTTTTCTACATATGTTTTCGAAATGACGTAACTGAAAATCTTCACATTGGACGCATTACTCTCAGAAACGTTTACATTTATCGTCTGGCAACTAACGCAGCGTGATGACGTTTGCTGTCGCACCACTCTGTACGAAGTAGAAGCTTCTAAGTTGTTGCAGTCATTAAGAAAGAGGCACAGAAATTCAAGTTTTAGTTTTTGAAAATTCAGTTTTTCGCTGCTTTTGCTGCCTTGTAGTTGACCTAGGACCTTAAGATTTTGCATGAACCGAACTCTGGCAGCCACATTACACGAAAAAAAGCGAGAAGTGGTAATTCGTAGTAAAAACCGCAGAAAACATAACGTTTTCTACATTGTTTTCGTATCGACGTAACTGAAAATCTTCACATTGGACGCATTACTCTCAGAAACGTTTACATTTATCGTCTGGCAACTAATGCAGCGTGATGACGTTAGCGGTCGCACCACTCTGTACGAAGTAGAAGCTTCTAAGTAGTTGCAGTCACCAAGAAAGAGGCACAGAAAATCAAGTTTTTGTTTTTGAAAATTCAGTTTTTGGCTGCTTTTGCTGCCTTGTAGTTGACCTAGGACCTTAAGATTTTGCATGAACCGAACTCTGGCAGCCACATTACACGAGAAAAAGCGAGAAGTGGTAATTCGTAGTAAAAACTGCAGAAAACATAACGTTTTCTACATTGTTTTCGTATCGACGTAACTGAAAATCTTCACATTGGACGCATTACTCTCAGAAACGTTTACATTTATCGTCTGGCAACTAATGCAGCGTGATGACGTTTGTGGTCGCACCACTCTGTACGAAGTAGAAGCTTCTAAGTTGTTGCAGTCACCAAGAAAGAGGCACAGAAATTCAAGTTTTAGTTTTTGAAAATTCAGTTTTTGGCTGCTTTTGCTGCCTTGCAGTTGACCTAGGACCTTAAGATTTTGCATGAACCGAACTCTGGCAGCCACATTACACGAGAAAAAGCGAGACGTGGTAATTCGTAGTAAAAACCGCAGAAAACATAACGTTTTCTACATTTGTTTTCGAAATGACGTAACTGAAAATCTTCACATTGGACGCATTACTCTCAGAAACGTTTACATTTATCGTCTGGCAACTAATGCAGCGTGATGACGTTTGCGGTCGCACCACTCTGTACGAAGTAGAAGCTTCTAAGTTGTTGCAGTCATCAAGAAAGAGGCACAGAAATTCAAGTTTTAGTTTTTGAAAATTCAGTTTTTGGCTGCTTTTGCTGCCTTGTAGTTGACCTAGGACCTTAAGATTTTGCATGAACCGAACTCTGGCAGCCACATTACACGAAAAAAAGCGAGAAGTGGTAATTCGTAGTAAAAACCGCAGAAAACATAACGTTTTCTACATTGTTTTCGTATCGACGTAACTGAAAATCTTCACATTGGACGCATTACTCTCAGAAACGTTTACATTTGTCGTCTGGCAACTAATGCCGCGTGATCACGTTTGTGGTCCACCACTCTGTACGAAGTAGAAGCTTCTAAGTTGTTGCAGTCACCAAGAAAGAGTCATAGAATTTCAAGTTTTAGTTTTTGAAAATTCAGTTTTTGGCTGCTTTTGCTGCCTTGTAGTGGACCTAGGACCTTAAGATTTTGCATGAACCGAACTCTGGCAGCCACATTACACGAGAAAAAGCGAGAAGTGGTAATTCGTAGTAAAAACCGCAGAAAACATAACGTTTTCTACATTGTTTTCGTATCGACGTAACTGAAAATCTTCACATTGGACGCATTACTCTCAGAAACGTTTACATTTATCGTCTGGCAACTAATGCAGCGTGATGACGTTAGCGGTCGCACCACTCTGTACGCAGTAGAAGCTTCTAAGTTGTTGCAGTCACCAAGAAAGAGGCACAGAAATTCAAGTTTTAGTTTTTGAAAATTCAGTTTTTGGCTGCTTTTGCTGCCTTGTAGTTGACCTAGGACTTTAAGATTTTGCATGAACCGAACTCTGGCAGCCACATTACACGAGAAATAGCGAGAAGTGGTAATTCGTAGTAAAAACCGCAGAAAACATAACGTTTTCTACAATGTTTTCGTAATGACGTAACTGAAAATCTTCACATTGGACGCATTACTCTCAGAAACGTTTACATTTATCGTCTGGCAACTAATGCAGCGTGATGACGTTTGCGGTCGCACCACTCTGTACGAAGTAGAAGCTTCTAAGTAGTTGCAGTCACCAAGAAAGAGGCACAGAAATTCAAGTTTTAGTTTTTGAAAATTCAGTTTTTGGCTGCTTTTGCTGCCTTGTAGTTGACCTAGGACCTTAAGATTTTGCATGAACCGAACTCTGGCAGCCACATTACACAAGAAAAAGCGAGAAGTGGTAATTCGTAGTAAGAACCGCAGAAAACATAACGTTTTCTACATTGTTTTCGTATCGACGTAACTGAAAATCTTCACATTGGACGCATTACTCTCAGAAACGTTTACATTTGTCGTCTGGCAACTAATGCAGCGTGATGACGTTTGCGGTCGCACCACTCTGTACGAAGTAGAAGCTTCTAAGTTGTTGCAGTCACCAAGAAAGAGGCACAGAAATTCAAGTTTTAGTTTTTGAAAATTCAGTTTTTGGCTGCTTTTGCTGCCTTGTAGTTGACCTAGGACCTTAAGATTTTGCATGAACCGAACTCTGGCAGCCACATTACACGAGAAAAAGCGAGAAGTGGTAATTCGTAGTAAAAACCGCAGAAAACATAACGTTTTCAACATTTGTTTTCGAAATGACGTAACTGAAAATCTTCACATTGGACGCATTACTCTCAGAAACGTTTACATTTATCGTCTGGCAACTAATGCAGCGTGATGACGTTTGCGGTGGCACCACTCTGTACGAAGTAGAAGCTTCTAAGTTGTTGCAGTCACCAAGAAAAAGGCACAGAAATTCAAGTTTTAGTTTTTGAAAATTCAGTTTTTGGCTGCTTTTGCTGCCTGTAGTTGACCTAGGACCTTAAGATTTTGCATGAACCGGACTCTGGTAGCCACATTACACGAGAAAAAGCGAGAAGTGGTAATTCGTAGTAAAAACCGCAGAAAACATCACGTTTTCTAAATTGTTTTCGTATCGACGTAACTGAAAATCTTCACATTGGACGCATTACTCTCAGAAACGTTTACATTTATCGTCTGGCAACTAATGCAGCGTGATGACGTTTGCGGTCGCACCACTCTGTACGAAGTAGAAGCTTCGAAGTTGTTGCAGTCACCAAGAAAGAGGCACAGAAATTCAAGTTTTAGTTTTTGAAAATTCAGTTTTTGGCAGCTTTTGCTGCCTTGTAGTTGACCTAGGACCTTAAGATTTTGCATGAACCGAACTCTGGCAGCCACATTACACGAGAAAAAGCGAGAAGTGGTAATTCGTAGTAAAAACCGCAGAAAACATAACGTCTTCTACATTGTTTTCGTATCGACGTAACTGAAAATCTTCACATTGGACGCATTACTCTCAGAAACGTTTACATTTATCGTCTGGCAACTAATGCAGCGTGATGACGTTTGCGGTCGCACCACTCTGTACGAAGTAGAAGCTTCTAAGTTGTTGCAGTCACCAAGAAAGAGGCACAGAAATTCAAGTTTTAGTTTTTGAAAATTCAGTTTTTGGCTGCTTTTGCTGCCTTGTAGTTGACCTAGGACCTTTAGATTTTGCATGAACCGAACTCTGGCAGCAACATTACACGAGAAAAAGCGAGAAGTGGTAATTCGTAGTAAAAACCGCAGAAAACATAACGTTTTCTACATTGTTTTCGTATCGACGTAACTGAAAATCTTCACATTGGACGCATTACTCTCAGAAACGTTTACATTTATCGTCTGGCAACTAATGCAGCGTGATGACGTTTGCGGTCGCACCACTCTGTACGAAGTAGAAGCTTCTAAGTTGTTGCAGTCACCAAGAAAGAGGCACAGAAATTCAAGTTTTAGTTTTTGAAAATTCAGTTTTTGGCTGCTTTTGCTGCCTCGTAGTTGACCTAGGACCTTAAGATTTTGCATGAATCGAACTCTGGCAGCCACATTACACGAGAAAAAGCGAGACGTGGTAATTCGTAGTAAAAACCGCAGAAAACATAACGTTTTCTACAATGTTTTCGAAATGACGTAACTGAAAATCTTCACATTGGACGCATTACTCTCAGAAACGTTTACATTTATCGTCTGGCAACTAATGCAGCGTGATGACGTTTGCGGTCGCACCACTCTGTACGAAGTAGAAGCTTCTAAGTAGTTGCAGTCACCAAGAAAGAGGCACAGAAATTCAAGTTTTAATTTTTGAAAATTCAGTTTTTGGCTGCTTTTGCTGCCTTGTAGTTGACCTAGGACCTTAAGATTTTGCATGAACCGAACTCTGGCAGCCACATTACACGAGAAAAAGCGAGAAGTGGTAATTCGTAGTAAAAACCGCAGAAAACATAACGTTTTCTACATTGTTTTCGTATCGACGTAACTGAAAATCTTCACATTGGACGCATTACTCTCAGAAACGTTTACATTTATCGTCTGGCAACTAATGCAGCGTGATGACGTTTGCGGTCGCACCACTCTGTACGAAGTAGAAGCTTCTAAGTTGTTGCAGTCACCAAGAAAGAGGCACAGAAATTCAAGTTTTAGTTTTTGAAAATTCAGTTTTTGGCTGCTTTTGCTGCCTTGTAGTTGACCTAGGACCTTAAGATTTTGCATGAACCGAACTCTGGCAGCCACATTACACGAGAAAAAGCGAGAAGTGGTAATTCGTAGTAAAAACCGCAGAAAACATAACGTTTTCTACTTTTGTTTTCGAAATGACGTAACTGAAAATCTTCACATTGGACGCATTACTCTCAGAAACGTTTACATTTATCGTCTGGCAACTAATGCAGCGTGATGACGTTTGCGGTCGCACCACTCTGTACGAAGTAGAAGCTTCTAAGTTGTTGCAGTCACCAAGAAAAAGGCACAGAAATTCAAGTTTTAGTTTTTAAAAATTCAGTTTTTGGCTGCTTTTGCTGCCTGTAGTTGACCTAGGACCTTAAGATTTTGCATGAACCGAACTCTGGCAGCCACATTACACGAGAAAAAGCGAGAAGTGGTAATTCGTAGTAAAAACCGCAGAAAACATAACGTTTTCTACATTGTTTTCGTATCGACGTAACTGAAAATCTTCACATTGGACGCATTACTCTCAGAAACGTTTACATTTATCGTCTGGCAACTAATGCAGCGTGATGACGTTTGCGGTCGCACCACTCTGTACGAAGTAGAAGCTTCTAAGTTGTTGCATTCACCAAGAAAGAGGCACAGAAATTCAAGTTTTAGTTTTTGAATATTCAGTTTTTGGCTGCTTTTGCTGCCTTGTAGTTGACCTAGGGCCTTAAGATTTTGCATGAACCGAACTCTGGCAGCCACATTACACGAGAAAAAGCGAGAAGTGGTAATTCGTAGTAAAAACCGCAGAAAACATAACGTTTTCAACATTTGTTTTCGAAATGACGTAACTGAAAATCTTCAAATTGGACGGCTTACTCTCAGAAACTTTTACATTTATCGTCTGGCAACTAATGCAGCGTGATGACGTTTGAGGTCGCACCACTCTGTACGAAGTAGAAGCTTCTAAGTTGTTGCAGTCACCAAGAAAGAGGCACAGAAATTCAAGTTTTAGTTTTTGAAAATTCAGTTTTTGGCTGCTTTTGCTGCCTTGTAGTTGACCTAGGACCTTAAGATTTTGCATGAACCGAACTCTGGCAGCCACATTACACGAGAAAAAGCGAGAAGTGGTAATTCGTAGTAAAAACCGCAGAAAACATAACGTTTTCAACATTTGTTTTCGAAATGACGTAACTGAAAATCTTCACATTGGACGCATTACTCTCAGAAACGTTTACATTTATCGTCTGGCAACTAATGCAGCGTGATGACGTTTGCGGTCGCACCACTCTGTACGAAGTAGAAGCTTCTAAGTTGTTGCAGTCACCAAGAAAGAGGCACAGAAATTCAAGTTTTAGTTTTTGAAAATTCAGTTTTTGGCTGCTTTTGCTGCCTTGTAGTTGACCTAGGACCTTAAGATTTTGCATGAACCGAACTCTGGCAGCCACATTACACGAGAAAAAGCGAGAAGTGGTAATTCGTAGTAAAAACCGCAGAAAACATAACGTTTTCTACATTGTTTTCGTATCGACGTAACTGAAAATCTTCACATTGGACGCATTACTCTCAGAAACGTTTACATTTATCGTCTGGCAACTAATGCAGCGTGATGACGTTTGCGGTCGCACCACTCTGTACGAAGTAGAAGCTTCTAAGTTGTTGCAGTCACCAAAAAAGAGGCACAGAAATTCAAGTTTTAGTTTTCGAAAATTCAGTTTTTGGCTGCTTTTGCTGCCTTGTAGTTGACCTAGGACCTTAAGATTTTGCATGAACCGAACTCTGGCAGCCACATTACACGAGAAAAAGCGGGAAGTGGTAATTCGTAGTAAAAACCGCAGAAAACATAACGTTTTCAACATTTGTTTTCGTATCGACGTAAATGAAAATCTTCACATTGGACGCATTACTCTCAGAAACGTTTACATTTATCGTCTGGCAACTAATGCAGCGTGATGACGTTTGCGGTCGCACCACTCTGTACGAAGTAGAAGCTTCTAAGTTGTTGCAGTCACCAAGAAAGAGGCACAGAAATTCAAGTTTTAGTTTTTGAAAATTCAGTTTTTGGCTGCTTTTGCTGCCTTGTAGTTGACCTAGGACCTTAAGATTTTGCATCAACCGAACTCTGGCAGCCACATTACACGAGAAAAAGCGAGAAGTGGTAATTCGTAGTAAAAACCGCAGAAAACATAACGTCTTCTACATTGTTTTCGTATCGACGTAACTGAAAATCTTCACATTGGACGCATTACTCTCAGAAACGTTTACATTTATCGTCTGGCAACTAATGCAGCGTGATGACGCTTGCGGTCGGACCACTCTGTACGAAGAAGAAGCTTCTAAGTAGTTGCAGTCACCAAGAAAGAGGCACAGAAATTCAAGTTTTAGTTTTTGAAAATTCAGTTTTTGGCTGCTTTTGCTGCCTTGTAGTTGACCTAGGACCTTAAGATTTTAGCATGAACCGAACTCTGGCAGCCACATTACACGAGAAAAAGCGAGAAGTGGTAATTCGTAGTAAAAACCGCAGAAAACATAACGTTTTCTACATTGTTTTCGTATCGACGTAACTGAAAATCTTCACATTTGACGCATTACTCTCAGAAACCTTTACATTTATCGTCTGGCAACTAATGCAGCGTGATGACGTTTGCGGTCGCACCACTCTGTACGAAGTAGAAGCTTCTAAGTTGTTGCAGTCACCAAGAAAGAGGCACAGAAATTCAAGTTTTAGTTTTTGAAAATTCAGTTTTTGGCTGCTTTTGCTGCCTTGTAGTTGACCTAGGACCTTAAGATTTTGCATGAACCGAACTCTGGCAGCCACATTACACGAGAAAAAGCGAGAAGTGGTAATTCGTAGTAAAAACCGCAGAAAACATAACGTTTTCTACATTTGTTTTCGAAATGACGTAACTGAAAATCTTCACATTGGACGCATTACTCTCAGAAACGTTTACATTTATCGTCTGGCAACTAATGCAGCGTGATGACGTTTGCGGTCGCACCACTCTGTACGAAGTAGAAGCTTCTAACTTGTTGCAGTCGCCAAGAAAAAGGCACAGAAATTCAAGTTTTAGTTTTTGAAAATTCAGTTTTTGGCTGCTTTTGCTGCCTGTAGTTAACCTAGGACCTTAAGATTTTGCATGAACCGAACTCTGGTAGCCACATTACACGAGAAAAAGCGAGAAGTGGTAATTCATAGTAAAAACCGCAGAAAACATAACGTTTTCTAAATTGTTTTCGTATCGACGTAACTGAAAATCTTCACATTGGACGCATTACTCTCAGAAACGTTTACATTTATCGTCTGGCAACTAATGCAGCGTGATGACGTTTGCTGTCGCACCACTCTGTACGAAGTAGAAGCTTCTAAGTTGTTGCAGTCACCAAGAAAGAGGCACAGAAATTCAAGTTTTAGTTTTTGAAAATTCAGTTTTTGGCAGCTTTTGCTGCCTTGTAGTTGACCTAGGACCTTAAGATTTTGCATGAACCGAACTCTGGCAGCCACATTACACGAGAAAAAGCGAGAAGTGGTAATTCGTAGTAAAAACCGCAGAAAACATAACGTCTTCTACATTGTTTTCGTATCGACGTAACTGAAAATCTTCACATTGGACGCATTACTCTCAGAAACATTTACATTTATCGTCTGGCAACTAATGCAGCGTGAAGACGTTTGCGGTCGCACCACTCTGTACGAAGTAGAAGCTTCTAAGTTGTTGCATTCACCAAGAAAGAGGCACAGAAATTCAAGTTTTAGTTTTTGAATATTCAGTTTTTGGCTGCTTTTGCTGCCTTGTAGTTGACCTAGGGCCTTAAGATTTTGCATCAACCGAACTCTGGCAGCCGCATTACACGAGAAAAAGCGAGAAGTGGTAATTCGTAGTAAAAACCGCAGAAAACATAACGTTTTCAACATTTCTTTTCGAAATGACGTAACTGAAAATCTTCACATTGGACGGCTTACTCTCAGAAACGTTTACATTTATCGTCTGGCAACTAATGCAGCGTGATGACGTTTGCGGTCGCACCACTCTGTACGAAGTAGAAGCTTCTAAGTTGTTGCAGTCACCAAGAAAGAGGCACAGAAATTCAAGTTTTAGTTTTTGAAAATTCAGTTTTTGGCTGCTTTTGCTGCCTTGTAGTTGACCTAGGACCTTAAGATTTTGCATGAACCAACTCTGGCAGCCACATTACACGAGAAAAAGCGAGAAGTGGTAATTCGTAGTAAAAACCGCAGAAAACATAACGTTTTCTACATTGTTTTCGTATCGACGTAACTGAAAATCTTCACATTGGACGCATTACTCTCAGAAACGTTTACATTTATCGTCTGGCAACTAATGCAGCGTGATGACGTTTGCGGTCGCACCACTCTGTACGAAGTAGAAGCTTCTAAGTTGTTGCAGTCACCAAGAAAGAGGCACAGAAATTCAAGTTGTAGTTTTTGAAAATTCAGTTTTTGCTGCTTTTGCTGCCTTGCAGTTGACCTAGGACCTTAAGATTTTGCATGAACCGAACTCTGGCAGCCACATTACACGAGAAAAAGCGAGACGTGGTAATTCGTAGTAAAAACCGCAGAAAACATTACGTTTTCTACATATGTTTTCGAAATGACGTAACTGAAAATCTTCACATTGGACGCATTACTCTCAGAAACGTTTACATTTATCGTCTGGCAACTAACGCAGCGTGATGACGTTTGCTGTCGCACCACTCTGTACGAAGTAGAAGCTTCTAAGTTGTTGCAGTCATTAAGAAAGAGGCACAGAAATTCAAGTTTTAGTTTTTGAAAATTCAGTTTTTCGCTGCTTTTGCTGCCTTGTAGTTGACCTAGGACCTTAAGATTTTGCATGAACCGAACTCTGGCAGCCACATTACACGAAAAAAAGCGAGAAGTGGTAATTCGTAGTAAAAACCGCAGAAAACATAACGTTTTCTACATTGTTTTCGTATCGACGTAACTGAAAATCTTCACATTGGACGCATTACTCTCAGAAACATTTACATTTATCGTCTGGCAACTAATGCAGCGTGATGACGTTTGCGGTCGCACCACTCTGTACGAAGTAGAAGCTTCTAAGTTGTTGCATTCACCAAGAAAGAGGCACAGAAATTCAAGTTTTAGTTTTTGAATATTCAGTTTTTGGCTGCTTTTGCTGCCTTGTAGTTGACCTAGGGCCTTAAGATTTTGCATCAACCGAACTCTGGCAGCCGCATTACACGAGAAAAAGCGAGAAGTGGTAATTCGTAGTAAAAACCGCAGAAAACATAACGTTTTCAACATTTCTTTTCGAAATGACGTAACTGAAAATCTTCACATTGGACGGCTTACTCTCAGAAACGTTTACATTTATCGTCTGGCAACTAATGCAGCGTGATGACGTTTGCGGTCGCACCACTCTGTACGAAGTAGAAGCTTCTAAGTTGTTGCAGTCACCAAGAAAGAGGCACAGAAATTCAAGTTTTAGTTTTTGAAAATTCAGTTTTTGGCTGCTTTTGCTGCCTTGTAGTTGACCTAGGACCTTAAGATTTTGCATGAACCAACTCTGGCAGCCACATTACACGAGAAAAAGCGAGAAGTGGTAATTCGTAGTAAAAACCGCAGAAAACATAACGTTTTCTACATTGTTTTCGTATCGACGTAACTGAAAATCTTCACATTGGACGCATTACTCTCAGAAACGTTTACATTTATCGTCTGGCAACTAATGCAGCGTGATGACGTTTGCGGTCGCAACACTCTGTACGAAGTAGAAGCTTCTAAGTTGTTGCAGTCACCAAGAAAGAGGCACAGAAATTCAAGTTTTAGTTTTTGAAAATTCAGTTTTTGGCTGCTTTTGCTGCCTTGTAGTTGACCTAGGACCTTAAGATTTTGCATGAACCGAACTCTGGCAGCCACATTACACGAGAAAAAGCGAGAAGTGGTAATTCGTAGAAAAACCGCAGAAAACATAACGTTTTCTACATTGTTTTCGTATCGACGTAACTGAAAATCTTCACATTGGACGCATTACTCTCAGAAACGTTTACATTTATCGTCTGGCAACTAATGCAGCGTGATGACGTTTGCGGTCGCACCACTCTGTACGAAGTAGAAGCTTCTAAGTTGTTGCAGTCACCAAGAAAGAGGCACAGAAATTCAAGTTGTAGTTTTTGAAAATTCAGTTTTTGCTGCTTTTGCTGCCTTGCAGTTGACCTAGGACCTTAAGATTTTGCATGAACCGAACTCTGGCAGCCACATTACACGAGAAAAAGCGAGACGTGGTAATTCGTAGTAAAAACCGCAGAAAACATAACGTTTTCTACATTGTTTTCGTATCGACGTAACTGAAAATCTTCACATTGGACGCATTACTCTCAGAAACGTTTACATTTATCGTCTGGCAACTAATGCAGCGTGATGACGTTAGCGGTCGCACCACTCTGTACGAAGTAGAAGCTTCTAAGTAGTTGCAGTCACCAAGAAAGAGGCACAGAAAATCAAGTTTTTGTTTTTGAAAATTCAGTTTTTGGCTGCTTTTGCTGCCTTGTAGTTGACCTAGGACCTTAAGATTTTGCATGAACCGAACTCTGGCAGCCACATTACACGAGAAAAAGCGAGAAGTGGTAATTCGTAGTAAGAACTGCAGAAAACATAACGTTTTCTACATTGTTTTCGTATCGACGTAACTGAAAATCTTCACATTGGACGCATTACTCTCAGAAACGTTTACATTTATCGTCTGGCAACTAATGCAGCGTGATGACGTTTGTGGTCGCACCACTCTGTACGAAGTAGAAGCTTCTAAGTTGTTGCAGTCACCAAGAAAGAGGCACAGAAATTCAAGTTTTAGTTTTTGAAAATTCAGTTTTTGGCTGCTTTTGCTGCCTTGCAGTTGACCTAGGACCTTAAGATTTTGCATGAACCGAACTCTGGCAGCCACATTACACGAGAAAAAGCGAGACGTGGTAATTCGTAGTAAAAACCGCAGAAAACATAACGTTTTCTACATTTGTTTTCGAAATGACGTAACTGAAAATCTTCACATTGGACGCATTACTCTCAGAAACGTTTACATTTATCGTCTGGCAACTAATGCAGCGTGATGACGTTTGCGGTCGCACCACTCTGTACGAAGTAGAAGCTTCTAAGTTGTTGCAGTCATCAAGAAAGAGGCACAGAAATTCAAGTTTTAGTTTTTGAAAATTCAGTTTTTGGCTGCTTTTGCTGCCTTGTAGTTGACCTAGGACCTTAAGATTTTGCATGAACCGAACTCTGGCAGCCACATTACACGAAAAAAAGCGAGAAGTGGTAATTCGTAGTAAAAACCGCAGAAAACATAACGTTTTCTACATTGTTTTCGTATCGACGTAACTGAAAATCTTCACATTGGACGCATTACTCTCAGAAACGTTTACATTTGTCGTCTGGCAACTAATGCCGCGTGATCACGTTTGTGGTCCACCACTCTGTACGAAGTAGAAGCTTCTAAGTTGTTGCAGTCACCAAGAAAGAGTCATAGAATTTCAAGTTTTAGTTTTTGAAAATTCAGTTTTTGGCTGCTTTTGCTGCCTTGTAGTGGACCTAGGACCTTAAGATTTTGCATGAACCGAACTCTGGCAGCCACATTACACGAGAAAAAGCGAGAAGTGGTAATTCGTAGTAAAAACCTCAGAAAACATAACGTTTTCTACATTGTTTTCGTATCGACGTAACTGAAAATCTTCACATTGGACGCATTACTCTCAGAAACGTTTACATTTATCGTCTGGCAACTAATGCAGCGTGATGACGTTAGCGGTCGCACCACTCTGTACGCAGTAGAAGCTTCTAAGTTGTTGCAGTCACCAAGAAAGAGGCACAGAAATTCAAGTTTTAGTTTTTGAAAATTCAGTTTTTGGCTGCTTTTGCTGCCTGTAGTTGACCTAGGACCTTAAGATTTTGCATGAACCGAACTCTGGTAGCCACATTACACGAGAAAAAGCGAGAAGTGGTAATTCGTAGTAAAAACCGCAGAAAACATCACGTTTTCTAAATTGTTTTCGTATCGACGTAACTGAAAATCTTCACATTGGACGCATTACTCTCAGAAACGTTTACATTTATCGTCTGGCAACTAATGCAGCGTGATGACGTTTGCGGTCGCACCACTCTGTACGAAGTAGAAGCTTCTAAGTTGTTGCAGTCACCAAGAAAGAGGCACAGAAATTCAAGTTTTAGTTTTTGAAAATTCAGTTTTTGGCAGCTTTTGCTGCCTTGTAGTTGACCTAGGACCTTAAGATTTTGCATGAACCGAACTCTGGCAGCCACATTACACGAGAAAAAGCGAGAAGTGGTAATTCGTAGTAAAAACCGCAGAAAACATAACGTCTTCTACATTGTTTTCGTATCGACGTAACTGAAAATCTTCACATTGGACGCATTACTCTCAGAAACGTTTACATTTATCGTCTGGCAACTAATGCAGCGTGATGACGTTTGCGGTCGCACCACTCTGTACGAAGTAGAAGCTTCTAAGTTGTTGCAGTCACCAAGAAAGAGGCACAGAAATTCAAGTTTTAGTTTTTGAAAATTCAGTTTTTGGCTGCTTTTGCTGCCTTGTAGTTGACCTAGGACCTTTAGATTTTGCATGAACCGAACTCTGGCAGCCACATTACACGAGAAAAAGCGAGAAGTGGTAATTCGTAGTAAAAACCTCAGAAAACATAACGTTTTCTACATTGTTTTCGTATCGACGTAACTGAAAATCTTCACATTGGACGCATTACTCTCAGAAACGTTTACATTTATCGTCTGGCAACTAATGCAGCGTGATGACGTTTGCGGTCGCACCACTCTGTACGAAGTAGAAGCTTCTAAGTTGTTGCAGTCACCAAGAAAGAGGCACAGAAATTCAAGTTTTAGTTTTTGAAAATTCAGTTTTTGGCTGCTTTTGCTGCCTCGTAGTTGACCTAGGACCTTAAGATTTTGCATGAATCGAACTCTGGCAGCCACATTACACGAGAAAAAGCGAGACGTGGTAATTCGTAGTAAAAACCGCAGAAAACATAACGTTTTCTACAATGTTTTCGAAATGACGTAACTGAAAATCTTCACATTGGACGCATTACTCTCAGAAACGTTTACATTTATCGTCTGGCAACTAATGCAGCGTGATGACGTTTGCGGTCGCACCACTCTGTACGAAGTAGAAGCTTCTAAGTAGTTGCAGTCACCAAGAAAGAGGCACAGAAATTCAAGTTTTAATTTTTGAAAATTCAGTTTTTGGCTGCTTTTGCTGCCTTGTAGTTGACCTAGGACCTTAAGATTTTGCATGAACCGAACTCTGGCAGCCACATTACACGAGAAAAAGCGAGAAGTGGTAATTCGTAGTAAAAACCGCAGAAAACATAACGTTTTCTACATTGTTTTCGTATCGACGTAACTGAAAATCTTCACATTGGACGCATTACTCTCAGAAACGTTTACATTTATCGTCTGGCAACTAATGCAGCGTGATGACGTTTGCGGTCGCACCACTCTGTACGAAGTAGAAGCTTCTAAGTTGTTGCAGTCACCAAGAAAGAGGCACAGAAATTCAAGTTTTAGTTTTTGAAAATTCAGTTTTTGGCTGCTTTTGCTGCCTTGTAGTTGACCTAGGACCTTAAGATTTTGCATGAACCGAACTCTGGCAGCCACATTACACGAGAAAAAGCGAGAAGTGGTAATTCGTAGTAAAAACCGCAGAAAACATAACGTTTTCTACATTTGTTTTCGAAATGACGTAACTGAAAATCTTCACATTGGACGCATTACTCTCAGAAACGTTTACATTTATCGTCTGGCAACTAATGCAGCGTGATGACGTTTGCGGTCGCACCACTCTGTACGAAGTAGAAGCTTCTAAGTTGTTGCAGTCACCAAGAAAAAGGCACAGAAATTCAAGTTTTAGTTTTTAAAAATTCAGTTTTTGGCTGCTTTTGCTGCCTGTAGTTGACCTAGGACCTTAAGATTTTGCATGAACCGAACTCTGGCAGCCACATTACACGAGAAAAAGCGAGAAGTGGTAATTCGTAGTAAAAACCGCAGAAAACATAACGTTTTCTACATTGTTTTCGTATCGACGTAACTGAAAATCTTCACATTGGACGCATTACTCTCAGAAACGTTTACATTTATCGTCTGGCAACTAATGCAGCGTGATGACGTTTGCGGTCGCACCACTCTGTACGAAGTAGAAGCTTCTAAGTTGTTGCATTCACCAAGAAAGAGGCACAGAAATTCAAGTTTTAATTTTTGAATATTCAGTTTTTGGCTGCTTTTGCTGCCTTGTAGTTGACCTAGGGCCTTAAGATTTTGCATGAACCGAACTCTGGCAGCCACATTACACGAGAAAAAGCGAGAAGTGGTAATTCGTAGTAAAAACCGCAGAAAACATAACGTTTTCAACATTTGTTTTCGAAATGACGTAACTGAAAATCTTCAAATTGGACGGCTTACTCTCAGAAACTTTTACATTTATCGTCTGGCAACTAATGCAGCGTGATGACGTTTGCGGTCGCACCACTCTGTACGAAGTAGAAGCTTCTAAGTTGTTGCAGTCACCAAGAAAGAGGCACAGAAATTCAAGTTTTAGTTTTTGAAAATTCAGTTTTTGGCTGCTTTTGCTGCCTTGTAGTTGACCTAGGACCTTAAGATCTTGCATGAACCGAACTCTGGCAGCCACATTACACGAGAAAAAGCGAGAAGTGGTAATTCGTAGTAAAAACCGCAGAAAACATAACGTTTTCAACATTTGTTTTCGAAATGACGTAACTGAAAATCTTCACATTGGACGCATTACTCTCAGAAACGTTTACATTTATCGTCTGGCAACTAATGCAGCGTGATGACGTTTGCGGTCGCACCACTCTGTACGAAGTAGAAGCTTCTAAGTTGTTGCAGTCACCAAGAAAGAGGCACAGAAATTCAAGTTTTAGTTTTTGAAAATTCAGTTTTTGGCTGCTTTTGCTGCCTTGTAGTTGACCTAGGACCTTAAGATTTTGCATGAACCGAACTCTGGCAGCCACATTACACGAGAAAAAGCGAGAAGTGGTAATTCGTAGTAAAAACCGCAGAAAACATAACGTTTTCTACATTGTTTTCGTATCGACGTAACTGAAAATCTTCACATTGGACGCATTACTCTCAGAAACGTTTACATTTATCGTCTGGCAACTGATGCAGCGTGATGACGTTTGCGGTCGCACCACTCTGTACGAAGTAGAAGCTTCTAAGTTGTTGCAGTCACCAAGAAAGAGGCACAGAAATTCAAGTTTTAGTTTTCGAAAATTCAGTTTTTGGCTGCTTTTGCTGCCTTGTAGTTGACCTAGGACCTTAAGATTTTGCATGAACCGAACTCTGGCAGCCACATTACACGAGAAAAAGCGGGAAGTGGTAATTCGTAGTAAAAACCGCAGAAAACATAACGTTTTCAACATTTGTTTTCGTATCGACGTAAATGAAAATCTTCACATTGGACGCATTACTCTCAGAAACGTTTACATTTATCGTCTGGCAACTAATGCAGCGTGATGACGTTTGCGGTCGCACCACTCTGTACGAAGTAGAAGCTTCTAAGTTGTTGCAGTCACCAAGAAAGAGGCACAGAAATTCAAGTTTTAGTTTTTGAAAATTCAGTTTTTGGCTGCTTTTGCTGCCTTGTAGTTGACCTAGGACCTTAAGATTTTGCATGAACCGAACTCTGGCAGCCACATTACACGAGAAAAAGCGAGAAGTGGTAATTCGTAGTAAAAACCGCAGAAAACATAACGTTTTCTACATTGTTTTCGTATCGGCGTAAGTGAAAATCTTCACATTGGACGAATTACTCTCAGAAACGTTTACATTTATCGTCTGGCAACTAATGCAGCGTGATGACGTTTGCGGTCGCACCACTCTGTACGAAGTAGAAGCTTCTAAGTTGTTGCAGTCACCAAGAAAGAGGCACAGAAATTCAAGTTTTAGTTTTTGAAAATTCAGTTTTTGGCTGCTTTTGCTGCCTTGTAGTTGACCTAGGACCTTAACATTTTGCATGAACCGAACTCTGGCAGCCACATTACACGAGAAAAAGCGAGAAGTGGTAATTCGTAGTAAAAACCGCAGAAAACATAACGTTTTCTACATTGTTTTCGTATCGACGTAACTGAAAATCTTCACATTGGACGCATTACTCTCAGAAACGTTTACATTTATCGTCTGGCAACTAATGCAGCGTGATGACGTTTGCGGTCGCACCACTCTGTACGAAGTAGAAGCTTCTAAGTTGTTGCAGTCACCAAGAAAGAGGCACAGAAATTCAAGTTTTAGTTTTTGAAAATTCAGTTTTTGGCTGCTTTTGCAGCCTTGTAGTTGACCTAGGACCTTGAGATTTTGCATGAACCGAACTCTGGCAGCCACATTACATGAGAAAAAGCGAGAAGTGGTAATTCGTAGTAAAAACCGCAGAAAACATAACGTTTTCAACATTGTTTTCGTATCGACGTAACTGAAAATCTTCACATTGGACGCATTACTCTCAGAAACGTTTACATTTATCGTCTGGCAACTAATGCAGCGTGATGAAGTTTGCGGTCGCACCACTCTGTACGAAGTAGAAGCTTCTAAGTTGTTGCAGTCACCAAGAAAGAGGCACAGAAATTCAAGTTTTAGTTTTTGAAAATTCAGTTTTTGGCTGCTTTTGCTGCCTTATAGTTGACCTAGGACCTTAAGATTTTGCATGAACCGAACTCAGGCAGCCACATTACACGAGAAAAAGC
The DNA here is from genome assembly GCF_023864345.2 of Schistocerca serialis cubense. Taxonomy (NCBI): domain Eukaryota; kingdom Metazoa; phylum Arthropoda; class Insecta; order Orthoptera; family Acrididae; genus Schistocerca; species Schistocerca serialis. The sequence goes on from NW_026047571.1 coordinate 9,680,201, forward strand.
GAGAAGTGGTAATTCGTAGTAAAAACCGCAGAAAACATAACGTGTTCTACATTGTTTTCGTATCGACGTAACTGAAAATCTTCACATTGGACGCATTACTCTCAGAAACGTTTACATTTATCGTCTGGCAACTAATGCAGCGTGATGACGTTTGCGGTCGCACCACTCTGTACGAAGTAGAAGCTTCTAAGTTGTTGCAGTCACCAAGAAAGAGGCACAGAAATTCAAGTTTTAGTTTTTGAAAATACAGTTTTTGGCTGCTTTTGCTGCCTTGTAGTAGACCTAGGACCTTAAGATTTTGCATGAACCGAACTCTGGCAGCCACATTACACGAGAAAAAGCGAGAAGTGGTAATTCGTAGTAAAAACCGCAGAAAACATAACGTTTTTTACATTGTTTACGTATCGACGTAACTGAAAATCTTCACATTGGACGCATTACTCTCAGAGACGTTTACATTTATCGTCTGGCAACTAATGCAGCGTGATGACGTTTGCGGTCGCACCACTCTGTACGAAGTAGAAGCTTCTAAGTTGTTGCAGTCACCAAGAAAGAGGCACAGAAATTCAAGTTTTAGTTTTTGAAAATTCAGTTTTTGGCTGCTTTTGCTGCCTTGTAGTTGACCTAGGATCTTAAGATTTTGCATGAACCGAACTCTGGCAGCCACATTACACGAGGAAAAGCGAGAAGTGGTAATTCGTAGTAAAAACCGCAGAAAACATTTCGTTTTCTACATTGTTTTCGTATCGACAAAACTGAAAATCTTCACATTGGACGCATTACTCTCAGAAACGTTTACATTTATCGTCTGGCAACTAATGCAACGTGATGACGTTTGCGGTCGCACCACTCTGTACGAAGTAGAAGCTTCTAAGTTGTTGCAGTCACCAAGAAAGAGGCACAGAAATTAAAGTTTTAGTTTTTGAAAATTCAGTTTTTGGCTGCTTTTGCTGCCTTGTAGTTGACCTAGGACCTTAAGATTTTGCATGAACCGAACTCTGGCAGCCACATTACACGAGAAAAAGCAAGAAGTGGTAATTCGTAGTAAAAACCGCAGAAAACGTAACGTCTTTAACATTTGTTTTCGAAATGACGTAACTGAAAATCTTCACATTGGACGCATTACTCTCAGAAACGTTTACATTTATCGTCTGGCAACTAATGCAGCGTGATGACGTTTGCGGTCGCACCACTCTGTACGAAGTAGAAGCTTCTAAGTTGTTGCAGTCACCAAGAAAGAGGCACAGAAATTCAAGTCTTAGTTTTTGAAAATTCGGTTTTTGGCTGCTTTTGCTGCCTTGTAGTTGACCTAGGACCTTTAGATTTTGCATGAACCGAACTCTGGTAGCCACATTACACGAGAAAAAGCGAGAAGTGGTAATTCGTAGTAAAAAACGCAGAAAACATAACGTTTTCAACATTTGTTTTCGAAATGACGTAACTGAAAATCTTCACATTGGACGCATTACTCTCAGAAACGTTTACATTTATCGTCTGGCAACTAATGCAGCGTGATGACGTTTGCGGTCTCACCACTCTGTACGAAGTAGAAGCTTCTAAGTTGTTGCAGTCACCAAGAAAGAGGCACAGAAATTCAAGTTTTGGTTTTAGAAAATTCAGTTTTTGGCTGCTTTTGCTGCCTTGTAGTTGACCAAGGACCTTAAGATTTTGCATGAACCGAACTCTGGCAGCCACATTACACGAGAAAAAGCGAGAAGTGGTAATTCGTAGTAAAAACCGCAGAAAACATAACGTTTTCTACATTGTTTTCGTATCGACGTAACTGAAAATCTTCACATTGGACGCATTACTCTAAGAAACGTTTACATTTATCGTCTGGCAACTAATGCAGCGTGCTGACGTTTGCGGTCGCACCACTCTGTACGAAGTAGAAGCTTCTAAGTTGTTGCAGTCACCAAGAAAGAGGCACAGAAATTCAAGATTTAGTTTTTGAAAATTCAGTTTTTGGCTGCTTTTGCTGCCTTGTAGTTGACCTAGGACCTTAAGATTTTGCATGAACCGAACTCTGGCAGCCACATTACACGAGAAAAAGCGAGAAGTGCTAATTCGTAGTAAAAACCGCAGAAAACATAACGTTTTCAACATTTCTTTTCGAAATGACGTAACTGAAAATCTTCACATTGGACGGCTTACTCTCAGAAACGTTTACATTTATCGTCTGGCAACTAATGCAGCGTGATGACGTTTGCGGTCGCACCACTCTGTACGAAGTAGAAGCTTCTAAGTTGTTGCAGTCACCAAGAAAGAGGCACAGAAATTCAAGTTTTAGTTTTTGAAAATTCAGTTTTTGGCTGCTTTTGCTGCCTTGTAGTTGACCTAGGACCTTAAGATTTTGCATGAACCAACTCTGGCAGCCACATTACACGAGAAAAAGCGAGAAGTGGTAATTCGTAGTAAAAACCGCAGAAAACATGACGTTTTCTACATTGTTTTCGTATCGACGTAACTGAAAATCTTCACATTGGACGCATTACTCACAGGAACGTTTACATTTATCGTCTGGCAACTAATGCAGCGTGATGACGTTTTCGGTCGCAACACTCTGTACGAAGTAGAAGCTTCTAAGTTGTTGCAGTCACCAAGAAAGAGGCACAGAAATTCAAGTTTTAGTTTTTGAAAATTCAGTTTTTGGCTGCTTTTGCTGCCTTGTAGTTGACCTAGGACCTTAAGATTTTGCATGAACCGAACTCTGGCAGCCACATTACACGAGAAAAAGCGAGAAGTGGTAATTCGCAGTAAAAACCGCAGAAAACATAACGTTTTCTACATTGTTTTCGTATCGAAGTAACTGAAAATCTTCACATTGGACGCATTACTCTCAGAAACGTTTACATTTATCGTCTGGCAACTAATGCAGCGTGATGACGTTTGCGGTCGCACCACTCTGTACGAAGTGTAAGCTTCTAAGTTGTTGCAGTCACCAAGAAAGAGGCACAGAAATTCAAGTTTTAGTTTTTGAAAATTCAGTTTTTGGCTGCTTTTGCTGCCTTGTAGTTGACCTAGGACCTTTAGATTTCGCATGAACCGAACTCTGGCAGCCACATTACACGAGAAAAAGCGAGAAGTGGTAATTCGTAGTAAAAACCGCAGAAAACATAACGTTTTCTACAATGTTTTCGAAATGACGTAACTGAAAATCTTCACATTGGACGCATTACTCTCAGAAACGTTTACATTTATCGTCTGGCAACTAATGCAGCGTGATGACGTTTGCGGTCGCACCACTCTGTACGAAGTAGAAGCTTCTAAGTAGTTGCAGTCACCAAGAAAGAGGCACAGAAATTCAAGTTTTAATTTTTGAAAATTCAGTTTTTGGCTGCTTTTGCTGCCTTGTAGTTGACCTAGGACCTTAAGATTTTGCATGAACCGAACTCTGGCAGCCACATTACACGAGAAAAAGCGAGAAGTGGTAATTCGTAGTAAAAACCGCAGAAAACATAACGTTTTCTACATTGTTTTCGTATCGACGTAACTGAAAATCTTCACATTGGACGCATTACTCTCAAAAACGTTTACATTTATCGTCTGGCAACTAATGCAGCGTGATGACGTTTGCGGTCGCACCACTCTGTACGAAGTAGAAGCTTCTAAGTTGTTGCATTCACCAAGAAAGAGGCACAGAAATTCAAGTTTTAGTTTTTGAATATTCAGTTTTTGGCTGCTTTTGCTAGCCTTGTAGTTGACCTAGGGCCTTAAGATTTTGCATGAACCGAACTCTATCAGCCACATTACACGAGAAAAACCGAGAAGTGGTAATTCGTAGTAAAAACCGCAGAAAACATAACGTTTTCAACATTTGTTTTCGAAATGACGTAACTGAAAATCTTCAAATTGGACGGCTTACTCTCAGAAACTTTTACATTTATCGTCTGGCAACTAATGCAGCGTGATGACGTTTGCGGTCGCACCACTCTGTACGAAGTAGAAGCTTCTAAGTTGTTGCAGTCACCAAGAAAGAGGCACAGAAATTCAAGTTTTAGTTTTTGAAAATTCAGTTTTTGGCTGCTTTTGCTGCCTTGTAGTTGACCTAGGACCTTAAGATTTTGCATGAACCGAACTCTGGCAGCCACATTACACGAGAAAAAGCGAGAAGTGGTAATTCGTAGTAAAAACCGCAGAAAACATAACGTTTTCAACATTTGTTTTCGAAATGACGTAACTGAAAATCTTCACATTGGACGCATTACTCTCAGAAACGTTTACATTTATCGTCTGGCAACTAATGCAGCGTGATGACGTTTGCGGTCGCACCACTCTGTACGAAGTAGAAGCTTCTAAGTTGTTGCAGTCACCAAGAAAGAGGCACAGAAATTCAAGTTTTAGTTTTTGAAAATTCAGTTTTTCGCTGCTTTTGCTGCCTTGTAGTTGACCTAGGACCTTAAGATTTTGCATGAACCGAACTCTGGCAGCCACATTACACGAGAAAAAGCGAGAAGTAGTAATTCGTAGTAAAAACCGCAGAAAACATAACGTTTTCAACATTTGTTTTCGAAATGACGTAACTGAAAATCTTCACATTGGACGCATTACTCTCAGAAACGTTTACATTTATCGTCTGGCAACTAATGCAGCGTGCTGACGTTTGCGGTCGCACCACTCTGTACGAAGTAGAAGCTTCTAAGTTGTTGCAGTCACCAAGAAAGAGGCACACAAATTCAAGTTTTAGTTTTTGTAAATTCAGTTTTTGGCTGCTTTTGCTGCCTTGTAGTTGACCTAGGACCTTAAGATTTTGCATGAACCGAACTCTGGCAGCCACATTACACGAGAAAAAGCGAGAAGTGGTAATTCGTAGTAAAAACCGCAGAAAACATAACGTTTTCTACATTGTTTTCGTATCGACGTAACTGAAAATCTTCACATTGGACGCATTACTCTCAGAAACGTTTACATTTATCGTCTGGCAACTAATGCAGCGTGATGACGTTTCCGGTCGCACCACTCTGTACGAAGTAGAAGCTTCTAAGTTGTTGCAGTCACCAAGAAAGAGGCACAGAAATTCAAGTTTTAGTTTTTGAAAATTCAGTTTTTGGCTGCTTTTGCTGCCTTGTAGTTGACCTAGGACCTTAAGATTTTGCATGAACCGAACTCTGGCAGCCACATTACACGAGAAAAAGCGAGAATTGGTAATTCGTAGTAAAAACCGCAGAAAACATAACGTTTTCAACATTTGTTTTCGTATCGACGTAAATGAAAATCTTCACATTGGACGCATTACTCTCAGATACGTTTACATTTATCGTCTGGCAACTAATGCAGCGTGATGACGTTTGCGGTCGCACCACTCTGTACGAAGTAGAAGCTTCTAAGTTGTTGCAGTCACCAAGAAAGAGGCACAGAAATTCAAGTTTTAGTTTTTGAAAATTCAGTTTTTGGCTGCTTTTGCTGCCTTGTAGTTGACCTAGGACCTTAAGATTTTGCATGAACCGAACTCTGGCAGCCACATTACGCGAGAAAAAGCGAGAAGTGGTAATTCGTAGTAAAAACCGCAGAAAACATAACGTTTTCAACATTTGTTTTCGAAATGACGTAACTGAAAATCTTCACATTGGACGCATTACTCTCAGAAACGTTTACATTTATCGTCTGGCAACTAATGCAGCGTGATGACGTTTGCGGTCGCACCACTCTGTACGAAGTAGAAGCTTCTAAGTTGTTGCAGTCACCAAGAAAGAGGCACAGAAATTCAAGTTTTAGTTTTTGAAAATTCAGTTTTTGGCTGCTTTTGTTGCCTTGTAGTTGACCTAGGACCTTAAGATTTTGCATGAACCGAACTCTGGCAGCCACATTACACGAGAAAAAGCGATAAGTGGTAATTCGTAGTAAAAACCGCAGAAAACATAACGTTTTCTACATTGTTTTCGTATCGACGTAACTGAAAATCCTCACATTTGACGCATTGCTCTCAGAAACGTTTACATTTATCGTCTGGCAACTAATGCAGCGTGATGACGTTTGCGGTCGCACCACTCTGTACGAAGTAGAAGCTTCTAAGTTGTTGCAGTCACCAAGAAAGAGGCACAGAAATTCAAGTTTTAGTTTTTGAAAATTCAGTTTTTGGCTGCTTTGGCTGCCTTGTAGTTGACCTAGGACCTTAAGATTTTGCATGAACCGAACTCTGGCAGCCACATTACACGAGAAAAAGCGAGAAGTGGTAATTCGTAGTAAAAACCGCAGAAAACATAACGTTTTCTACATTGTTTTCGTATCGGCGTAAGTGAAAATCTTCACATTGGACGAATTACTCTCAGAAACGTTTACATTTATCGTCTGGCAACCAATGCAGCGTGATGACGTTTGCGGTCGCACCACTCTGTACGAAGTAGAAGCTTCTAAGTTGTTGCAGTCACCTAGAAAGAGGCACAGAAATTCAAGTTTTAGTTTTTGAAAATTCAGTTTTTGGCTGCTTTTGCTGCCTTGTAGTTGACCTAGGACCTTAACATTTTGCATGAACCGAACTCTGGCAGCCACATTACACGAGGAAAAAGCGAGAAGTGGTAATTCGTAGTTAAAACCGCAGAAAACATAACGTTTTCTACATTGTTTTCGTATCGACGTAACTGAAAATCTTCACATTGGACGCATTACTCTCAGAAACGTTTACATTTATCGTCTGGCAACTAATGCAGCGTGATGACGTTTGCGGTCGCACCACTCTGTACGAAGTAGAAGCTTCTAAGTTGTTGCAGTCACCAAGAAAGAGGCACAGAAATTCAAGTTTTAGTTTTTGAAAATTCAGTTTTTGGCTGCTTTTGCAGCCTTGTAGTTGACCTAGGACCTTAAGATTTTGCATGAACCGAACTCTGGCAGCCACATTACACGAGAAAAAGCGAGAAGTGGTAATTCGTAGTAAAAACCGCAGAAAACATAACGTTTTCAACATTGTTTTCGTATCGACGTAACTGAAAATCTTCACATTGGACGCATTACTCTCAGAAACGTTTACATTTATCGTCTGGCAACTAATGCAGCGTGATGAAGTTTGCGGTCGCACCACTCTGTACGAAGTAGAAGCTTCTAAGTTGTTGCAGTCACCAAGAAAGAGGCACAGAAATTCAAGTTTTAGTTTTTGAAAATTCAGTTTTTGGCTGCTTTTGCTGCCTTATAGTTGACCTAGGACCTTAAGATTTTGCATGAACCGAACTCTGGCAGCCACATTACACGAGAAAAAGCGAGAAGTGGTAATTCGTAGTAAAAACCGCAGAAAACATAACGTTTTCTACATTGTTTTCGTATCGACGTAACTGAAAATCTTCACATTGGACGCATTACTCTCAGAAACGTTTACATTTATCGTCTGGCAACTAATGCAGCGTGATGACGTTTGCGGTCGCACCACTCTGTACGAAGTAGAAGCTTCTAAGTTGTTGCAGTCACCAAGAAAGAGGCACAGAAATTCAAGTTTTAGTTTTTGAAAATTCAGTTTTTGGCTGCTTTTGCTGCCTTGTAGTAGACCTAGGACCTTAAGATTTTGCATGAACCGAACTCTGGCAGCCACATTACACGAGAAAAAGCGAGAAGTGGTAATTCGTAGTAAAAACCGCAGAAAACATAACGTTTTTTACATTGTTTACGTATCGACGTAACTGAAAATCTTCACATTGGACGCATTACTCTCAGAGACGTTTACATTTATCGTCTGGCAACTAATGCAGCGTGATGACGTTTGCGGTCGCACCACTCTGTACGAAGTAGAAGCTTCTAAGTTGTTGCAGTCACCAAGAAAGAGGCACAGAAATTCAAGTCTTAGTTTTTGAAAATTCGGTTTTTGGCTGCTTTTGCTGCCTTGTAGTTGACCTAGGACCGTTAGATTTTGCATGAACCTAACTCTGGTAGCCACATTACACGAGAAAAAGCGAGAAGTGGTAATTCGTAGTAAAAAACGCAGAAAACATAACGTTTTCAACATTTGTTTTCGAAATGACGTAACTGAAAATCTTCACATTGGACGCATTACTCTCAGAAACGTTTACATTTATCGTCTGGCAACTAATGCAGCGTGATGACGTTTGCGGTCGCACCACTCTGTACGAAGTAGAAGCTTCTAAGTTGTTGCAGTCACCAAGAAAGAGGCACAGAAATTCAAGTTTTAGTTTTAGAAAATTCAGTTTTTGGCTGCTTTTGCTGCCTTGTAGTTGACCAAGGACCTTAAGATTTTGCATGAACCGAACTCTGGCAGCCACATTACACGAGAAAAAGCGAGAAGTGGTAATTCGTAGTAAAAACCGCAGAAAACATAACGTTTTCTACATTGTTTTCGTATCGACGTAACTGAAAATCTTCACATTGGACGCATTACTCTAAGAAACGTTTACATTTATCGTCTGGCAACTAATGCAGCGTGCTGACGTTTGCGGTCGCAGCACTCTGTACGAAGTAGAAGCTTCTAAGTTGTTGCAGTCACCAAGAAAGAGGCACAGAAATTCAAGATTTAGTTTTTGAAAATTCAGTTTTTGGCTGCTTTTGCTGCCTTGTAGTTGACCTAGGACCTTAAGATTTTGCATGAACCGAACTCTGGCAGCCACATTACACGAGAAAAAGCGAGAAGTGCTAATTCGTAGTAAAAACCGCAGAAAACATAACGTTTTCAACATTTGTTTTCGAAATGACGTAACTGAAAATCTTCACATTGGACGCATTACTCTCAGAAACGTTTACATTTATCGTCTGGCAACTACTGCAGCGTGATGACGTTTGCGGTCGCACCACTCTGTACGAAGTAGAAGCTTCTAAGTTGTTGCAGTCACCAAGAAAGGGGCACAGAAATTCAAGTTTTAGTTTTTGAAAATTCAGTTTTTGGCTGCTTTTGCTGCCTTGTAGTTGACCTAGGACCTTAAGATTTTGCATGAACCGAACTCTGGCAGCCACATTACACGAGAAAAAGCGAGAAGTGGTAATTCGTAGTAAAAACCGCAGAAAACATAACGTTTTCAACATTTGTTTTCGAAATGACGTAACTAAAAATCTTCACATTGGACGCATTACTCTCAGAAACGTTTACATTTATCGTCTGGCAACTAATGCAGCGTGATGACGTTTGCGGTCGCACCACTCTGTACGAAGTAGAAGCTTCTAAGTTGTTGCAGTCACCAAGAAAGAGGCACAGAAATTCAAGTTTTAGTTTTTGAAAATTCAGTTTTTGGCTGCTTTTGCTGCCTTGTAGTTGACCTAGGACCTTAAGATTTTGCATGAACCGAACTCTGGCAGCCACATTACACGAGAACAAGCGAGAAGTGGTAATTCGTAGTAAAAACCGCAGAAAACATAACGTTTTCATCATTTGTTTTCGTATCGACGTAACTGAAAATCTTCACATTGGACGCATTACTCTCAGAAACGTTTACATTTATCGTCTGGCAACTAATGCAGCGTGATGACGTTTGCGGTCGCACCACTCTGTACGAAGTAGAAGCTTCTAAGTTGTTGCAGTCACCAAGAAAGAGGCACAGAAATTCAAGTTTTAGTTTTTGAAAATTCAGTTTTTGGCTGCTTTTGCTGCCTTGTAGTTGACCTAGGACCTTAGGATTTTGCATGAACCGAACTCTGGCAGCCACATTACACGAGAAAAAGCGAGAAGTGGTAATTCGTAGTAAAAACCGCAGAAAACATAACGTTTTCAACATTTGTTTTCGAAATGACGTAACTGAAAATCTTCACATTGGACGCATTACTCTCAGAAACGTTTACATTTATCGTCTGGCGACTAATGCAGCGTGATGGCGTTTGCGGTCGCACCACTCTGTACGAAGTAGAAGCTTCTAAGTTGGTGCAGTCACCAAGAAAGATGCACAGAAATTCAAGTTTTAGTTTTTGAAAATTCAGTTTTTGGCTGCTTTTGCTGCCTTGTAGTTGACCTAGGACCTTACGATTAGCATGATCCGAACTCTGGCAGCCACATTACACGAGAAAAAGCGAGAAGTGGTAATTCGTAGTAAAAACCGCAGAAAACATAACGTTTTTTACATTGTTTTCGTGTCGACGTAACTGAAAATCTTCACATTGGACGCATTACTCTCAGAAACGTTTACATTTATCGTCTGGCAACTAATGCAGCGTGATGACGTTTGCGGTCGCACCACTCTGTACGAAGTAGAAGCTTCTAAGTTGTTGCAGTCACCAAGAAAGAGGCACAGAAATTCAAGTTTTAGTTTTTGAAAATTCATTTTTGGCTGCTTTTGCTGCCTTGTAGTTGACCTAGGACCTTAAGATTTTGCAAGAACCGAACTCTGGCAGCCACATTACACGAGAAAAAGCGAGAAGTGGTAATTCGTAGTAAAAACCGCAGAAAACATAACGTTTTCTACATTGTTTTCGTATCGACGTAACTGAAAATCTTCACATTGGACGCATTACTCTCAGAAACGTTTACATTTATCGTCTGGCAACTAATGCAGCGTGATGACGTTTGCGGTCGCACCACTCTGTACGAAGTAGAAGCTTCTAAGTTGTTGCAGTCACCAAGAAAGAGGCACAGAAATACAAGTTTTAGTTTTTGAAAATTCAGTTTTTGGCGGCTTTTGCTGCCTTGTAGTTGTCCTAGGACCTTAAGATTTTGCATGAACCGAACTCTATCAGCCACATTACACGAGAAATAGCGAGAAGTGGTAATTCGTAGTAAAAACCGCAGAAAACATAACGTTTTCTACAATGTTTTCGTAATGACGTAACTGAAAATATTCACATTGGACGCATTACTCTCAGAAACGTTTACATTTATCGTCTGGCAACTAATGCAGCGTGATGACGTTTGCGGTCGCACCACTCTGTACGAAGTAGAAGCTTCTAAGTAGTTGCAGTCACCAAGAAAGAGGCACAGAAATTCAAGTTTTAGTTTTTGAAAATTCAGTTTTTGGCTGCTTTTGCTGCCTTGTAGTTGACCTAGGACCTTAAGATTTTGCATGAACCGAACTCTGGCAGCCACATTACACAAGAAAAAGCGAGAAGTGGTAATTCGTAGTAAGAACCGCAGAAAACATAACGTTTTCTACATTGTTTTCGAAATGACGTAACTGAAAATCTTCACATTGGACGCATTACTCTCAGAAACGTTTACATTTGTCGTCTAGCAACTAATGCAGCGTGATGACGTTTGCGGTCGCACCACTCTGTACGAAGTAGAAGCTTCTAAGTTGTTGCAGTCACCAAGAAAGAGGCACAGAAATTCAAGTTTTAGTTTTTGAAAATTCAGTTTTTGGCTGCTTTTGCTGCCTTGTAGTTGACCTAGGACCTTAAGATTTTGCATGAACCGAACTCTGGCAGCCACATTACACGAGAAAAAGCGAGAAGTGGTAATTCGTAGTAAAAACCGCATAAAACATAACGTTTTCAACATTTGTTTTCGAAATGACGTAACTGAAAATCTTCACATTGGACGCATTACTCTCAGAAACGTTTACATTTATCGTCTGGCAACTAATGCAGCGTGATGACGTTTGCGGTGGCACCACTCTGTACGAAGTAGAAGCTTCTAAGTTGTTGCAGTCACCAAGAAAAAGGCACAGAAATTCAAGTTTTAGTTTTTGAAAATTCAGTTTTTGGCTGCTTTTGCTGCCTGTAGTTGACCTAGGACCTTAAGATTTTGCATGAACCGAACTCTGGTAGCCACATTACACGAGAAAAAGCGAGAAGTGGTAATTCGTAGTAAAAACCGCAGAAAACATCACGTTTTCTAAATTGTTTTCGTATCGACGTAACTGAAAATCTTCACATTGGACGCATTACTCTCAGAAACGTTTACATTTATCGTCTGGCAACTAATGCAGCGTGATGACGTTTGCGGTCGCACCACTCTGTACGAAGTAGAAGCTTCTAAGTTGTTGCAGTCACCAAGAAAGAGGCACAGAAATTCAAGTTTTAGTTTTTGAAAATTCAGTTTTTAGCAGCTTTTGCTGCCTTGTAGTTGACCTAGGACCTTAAGATTTTGCATGAACCGAACTCTGGCAGCCACATTACACGAGAAAAAGCGAGAAGTGGTAATTCGTAGTAAAAACCGCAGAAAACATAACGTCTTCTACATTGTTTTCGTATCGACGTAACTGAAAATCTTCACATTGGACGCATTACTCTCAGAAACGTATATACATTTATCGTCTGGCAACTAATGCAGCGTGATGACGTTTGCGGTCGCACCACTCTGTACGAAGTAGAAGCTTCTAAGTTGTTGCATTCACCAAGAAAGAGGCACAGAAAATCAAGTTTTAGTTTTTGAATATTCAGTTTTTGGCTGCTTTTGCTGCCTTGTAGTTGACCTAGGGCCTTAAGATTTTGCATCAACCGAACTCTGGCAGCCGCATTACACGAGAAAAAGCGAGAAGTGGTAATTCGTAGTAAAAACCGCAGAAAACATAACGTTTTCAACATTTCTTTTCGAAATGACGTAACTGAAAATCTTCACATTGGACGGCTTACTCTCAGAAACGTTTACATTTATCGTCTGGAACTAATGCAGCGTGATGACGTTTGCGGTCGCACCACTCTGTACGAAGTAGAAGCTTCTAAGTTGTTGCAGTCACCAAGAAAGAGGCACAGAAATTCAAGTTTTAGTTTTTGAAAATTCAGTTTTTGGCTGCTTTTGCTGCCTTGTAGTTGACCTAGGACCTTAAGATTTTGCATGAACCAACCATGGCAGCCACATTACACGAGAAAAAGCGAGAAGTGGTAATTCGTAGTAAAAACCGCAGAAAACATAACGTTTTCTACATTGTTTTCGTATCGACGTAACTGAAAATCTTCACATTGGACGCATTACTCACAGGAACGTTTACATTTATCGTCTGGCAACTAATGCAGCGTGATGACGTTTTCGGTCGCAACACTCTGTACGAAGTAGAAGCTTCTAAGTTGTTGCAGTCACCAAGAAAGAGGCACAGAAATTCAAGTTTTAGTTTTTGAAAATTCAGTTTTTGGCTGCTTTTGCTGCCTTGTAGTTGACCTAGGACCTTAAGATTTTGCATGAACCGAACTCTGGCAGCCACATTACACGAGAAAAAGCGGGAAGTGGTAATTCGTAGTAAAAACCGCAGAAAACATAACGTTTTCTACATTGTTTTCGTATCGAAGTAACTGAAAATCTTCACATTGGACGCATTACTCTCAGAAACGTTTACATTTATCGTCTGGCAACTAATGCAGCGTGATGACGTTTGCGGTCGCACCACTCTGTACGAAGTAGAAGCTTCTAAGTTGTTGCAGTCACCAAGAAAGAGGCACAGAAATTCAAGTTTTAGTTTTTGAAAATTCAGTTTTTGGCTGCTTTTGCTGCCTTGTAGTTGACCTAGGACCTTAAGATTTTGCATGAACCGAACTCTGGCAGCCACATTACACGAGAAAAAGCGGGAAGTGGTAATTCGTAGTAAAAACCGCAGAAAACATAACATTTTCTACATTGTTTTCGTATCGAAGTAACTGAAAATCTTCACATTGGACGCATTACTCTCAGAAACGTTTACATTTATCGTCTGGCAACTAATGCAGCGTGATGACGTTTGCGGTCGCACCACTCTGTACGAAGTAGAAGCTTCTAAGTTGTTGCAGTCACCAAGAAAGAGGCACAGAAATTCAAGTTTTAGTTTTTGAAAATTCAGTTTTTGGCTGCTTTTGCTGCCTTGTAGTTGACCTAGGACCTTTAGATTTTGCATGAACCGAACTCTGGCAGCCACATTACACGAGAAAAAGCGAGAAGTGGTAATTCGTAGTAAAAACCGCAGAAAACATAACGTTTTCTACATTGTTTTCGTATCGACGTAACTGAAAATCTTCACATTGGACGCATTACTCTCAGAAACGTTTACATTTGTCGTCTGGCAACTAATGCAGCGTGATGACGTTTGCGGTCGCACCACTCTGTACGAAGTAGAAGCTTCTAAGTTGTTGCAGTCACCAAGAAAGAGGCACAGAAATTCAAGTTTTAGTTTTTGAAAATTCAGTTTTTGGCTGCTTTTGCTGCCTCGTAGTTGACCTAGGACCTTAAGATTTTGCATGAATCGAACTCTGGCAGCCACATTACACGAGAAAAAGCGAGACGTGGTAATTCGTAGTAAAAACCGCAGAAAACATAACGTTTTCTACAATGTTTTCGAAATGACGTAACTGAAAATCTTCACATTGGACGCATTACTCTCAGAAACGTTTACATTTATCGTCTGGCAACTAATGCAGCGTGATGACGTTTGCGGTCGCACCACTCTGTACGAAGTAGAAGCTTCTAAGTAGTTGCAGTCACCAAGAAAGAGGCACAGAAATTCAAGTTTTAATTTTTGAAAATTCAGTTTTTGGCTGCTTTAGCTGCCTTGTAGTTGACCTAGGACCTTAAGATTTTGCATGAACCGAACTCTGGCAGCCACATTACACGAGAAAAAGCGAGAAGTGGTAATTGGTAGTAAAAACCGCAGAAAACATAACGTTTTCTACATTGTTTTCGTATCGACGTAACTGAAAATCTTCACATTGGACGCATTACTCTCAGAAACGTTTACATTTATCGTCTGGCAACTAATGCAGCGTGATGACGTTTGCGGTCGCACCACTCTGTACGAAGTAGAAGCTTCTAAGTTGTTGCAGTCACCAAGAAAGATGCACAGAAATTCAAGTTTTAGTTTTTGAAAATTCAGTTTTTGGCTGCTTTTGCTGCCTTGTAGTTGACCTAGGACCTTAAGATTTTGCATGAACCGAACTCTGGCAGCCACATTACACGAGAAAAAGCGAGAAGTGGTAATTCGTAGTAAAAACCGCAGAAAACATAACGTTTTCTACATTTGTTTTCGAAATGACGTAACTGAAAATCTTCACATAGGACGCATTACTCTCAGAAACGTTTACATTTATCGTCTGGCAACTAATGCAGCGTGATGACGTTTGCGGTCGCACCACTCTGTACGAAGTAGAAGCTTCTAAGTTGTTGCAGTCACCAAGAAAAAGGCACAGAAATTCAAGTTTTAGTTTTTAAAAATTCAGTTTTTGGCTGCTTTTGCTGCCTGTAGTTGACCTAGGACCTTAAGATTTTGCATGAACCGAACTCTGGCAGCCACATTACACGAGAAAAAGCGAGAAGTGGTAATTCGTAGTAAAAACCGCAGAAAACATAACGTTTTCTACATTGTTTTCGTATCGACGTAACTGAAAATCTTCAAATTGGACGGCTTACTCTCAGAAACTTTTACATTTATCGTCTGGCAACTAATGCAGCGTGATGACGTTTGCGGTCGCACCACTCTGTACGAAGTAGAAGCTTCTAAGTTGTTGCAGTCACCAAGAAAGAGGCACAGAAATTCAAGTTTTAGTTTTTGAAAATTCAGTTTTTGGCTGCTTTTGCTGCCTTGTAGTTGACCTAGGGCCTTAAGATTTTGCATGAACCGAACTCTGGCAGCCACATTACACGAGAAAAAGCGAGAAGTGGTAATTCGTAGTAAAAACCGCAGAAAACATAACGTTTTCTACATTGTTTTCGTATCGACGTAACTGAAAATCTTCACATTTGACGCATTACTCTCAGAAACGTTTACATTTATCGTCTGGCAACTAATGCAGCGTGATGACGTTTGCGGTCGCACCACTCTGTACGAAGTAGAAGCTTCTAAGTTGTTGCAGTCACCAAGAAAGAGGCACAGAAATTCAAGTTTTAGTTTTCGAAAATTCAGTTTTTGGCTGCTTTTGCTGCCTTGTAGTTGACCTAGGACCTTAAGATTTTGCATGAACCGAACTCTGGCAGCCACATTACACGAGAAAAAGCGAGAAGTGGTAATTCGTAGTAAAAAACGCAGAAAACATAACGTTTTCTACATTGTTTTCGTATCGGCGTAAGTGAAAATCTTCACATTGGACGAATTACTCTCAGAAACGTTTACATTTATCGTCTGGCAACTAATGCAGCGTGATGACGTTTGCGGTCGCACCACTCTGTACGAAGTAGAAGCTTCTAAGTTGTTGCAGTCACCAAGAAAGAGGCACAGAAATTCAAGTTTTAGTTTTTGAAAATTCAGTTTTTGGCTGCTTTTGCTGCCTTGTAGTTGACCTAGGACCTTAAGATTTTGCATGAACCGAACTCTGGCAGCCACATTACACGAGAAAAAGCGAGAAGTGGTAATTCGTAGTAAAAAACGCAGAAAACATAACGTTTTCTACATTGTTTTCGTATCGGCGTAAGTGAAAATCTTCACATTGGACGAATTACTCTCAGAAACGTTTACATTTATCGTCTGGCAACTAATGCAGCGTGATGACGTTTGCGGTCGCACCACTCTGTACGAAGTAGAAGCTTCTAAGTTGTTGCAGTCACCAAGAAAGAGGCACAGAAATTCAAGTTTTAGTTTTTGAAAATTCAGTTTTTGGCTGCTTTTGCTGCCTTGTAGTTGACCTAGGACCTTAACATTTTGCATGAACCGAACTCTGGCAGCCACATTACACGAGAAAAAGCGAGAAGTGGTAATTCGTAGTAAAAACCGCAGAAAACATAACGTTTTCTACATTGTTTTCGTATCGACGTAACTGAAAATCTTCACATTGGACGCATTACTCTCAGAAACGTTTACATTTATCGTCTGGCAACTAATGCAGCGTGATGACGTTTGCGGTCGCACCACTCTGTACGAAGTAGAAGCTTCTAAGTTGTTGCAGTCACCAAGAAAGAGGCACAGAAATTCAAGTTTTAGTTTTTGAAAATTCAGTTTTTGGCTGCTTTTGCAGCCTTGTAGTTGACCTAGGACCTTAAGATTTTGCATGAACCGAACTCTGGCAGCCACATTACATGAGAAAAAGCGAGAAGTGGTAATTCGTAGTAAAAACCGCAGAAAACATAACGTTTTCAACATTGTTTTCGTATCGACGTAACTGAAAATCTTCACATTGGACGCATTACTCTCAGAAACGTTTACATTTATCGTCTGGCAACTAATGCAGCGTGATGAAGTTTGCGGTCTCACCACTCTGTACGAAGTAGAAGCTTCTAAGTTGTTGCAGTCACCAAGAAAGAGGCACAGAAATTCAAGTTTTAGTTTTTGAAAATTCAGTTTTTGGCTGCTTTTGCTGCCTTATAGTTGACCTAGGACCTTAAGATTTTGCATGAACCGAACTCTGGCAGCCACATTACACGAGAAAAAGCGAGAAGTGGTAATTCGTAGTAAAAACCGCAGAAAACATAACGTGTTCTACATTGTTTTCGTATCGACGTAACTGAAAATCTTCACATTGGACGCATTACTCTCAGAAACGTTTACATTTATCGTCTGGCAACTAATGCAGCGTGATGACGTTTGCGGTCGCACCACTCTGTACGAAGTAGAAGCTTCTAAGTTGTTGCAGTCACCAAGAAAGAGGCACAGAAATTCAAGTTTTAGTTTTTGAAAATACAGTTTTTGGCTGCTTTTGCTGCCTTGTAGTAGACCTAGGACCTTAAGATTTTGCATGAACCGAACTCTGGCAGCCACATTACACGAGAAAAAGCGAGAAGTGGTAATTCGTAGTAAAAACCGCAGAAAACATAACGTTTTTTACATTGTTTACGTATCGACGTAACTGAAAATCTTCACATTGGACGCATTACTCTCAGAGACGTTTACATTTATCGTCTGGCAACTAATGCAGCGTGATGACGTTTGCGGTCGCACCACTCTGTACGAAGTAGAAGCTTCTAAGTTGTTGCAGTCACCAAGAAAGAGGCACAGAAATTCAAGTTTTAGTTTTTGAAAATTCAGTTTTTGGCTGCTTTTGCTGCCTTGTAGTTGACCTAGGATCTTAAGATTTTGCATGAACCGAACTCTGGCAGCCACATTACACGAGGAAAAGCGAGAAGTGGTAATTCGTAGTAAAAACCGCAGAAAACATAACGTTTTCTACATTGTTTTCGTATCGACAAAACTGAAAATCTTCACATTGGACGCATTACTCTCAGAAACGTTTACATTTATCGTCTGGCAACTAATGCAACGTGATGACGTTTGCGGTCGCACCACTCTGTACGAAGTAGAAGCTTCTAAGTTGTTGCAGTCACCAAGAAAGAGGCACAGAAATTAAAGTTTTAGTTTTTGAAAATTCAGTTTTTGGCTGCTTTTGCTGCCTTGTAGTTGACCTAGGACCTTAAGATTTTGCATGAACCGAACTCTGGCAGCCACATTACACGAGAAAAAGCGAGAAGTGGTAATTCGTAGTAAAAACCGCAGAAAACGTAACGTCTTTAACATTTGTTTTCGAAATGACGTAACTGAAAATCTTCACATTGGACGCATTACTCTCAGAAACGTTTACATTTATCGTCTGGCAACTAATGCAGCGTGATTACGTTTGCGGTCGCACCACTCTGTACGAAGTAGAAGCTTCTAAGTTGTTGCAGTCACCAAGAAAGAGGCACAGAAATTCAAGTCTTAGTTTTTGAAAATTCGGTTTTTGGCTGCTTTTGCTGCCTTGTAGTTGACCTAGGACCTTTAGATTTTGCATGAACCGAACTCTGGTAGCCACATTACACGAGAAAAAGCGAGAAGTGGTAATTCGTAGTAAAAAACGCAGAAAACATAACGTTTTCAACATTTGTTTTCGAAATGACGTAACTGAAAATCTTCACATTGGACGCATTACTCTCAGAAACGTTTACATTTATCGTCTGGCAACTAATGCAGCGTGATGACGTTTGCGGTCTCACCACTCTGTACGAAGTAGAAGCTTCTAAGTTGTTGCAGTCACCAAGAAAGAGGCACAGAAATTCAAGTTTTAGTTTTAGAAAATTCAGTTTTTGGCTGCTTTTGCTGCCTTGTAGTTGACCAAGGACCTTAAGATTTTGCATGAACCGAACTCTGGCAGCCACATTACACGAGAAAAAGCGAGAAGTGGTAATTCGTAGTAAAAACCGCAGAAAACATAACGTTTTCTACATTGTTTTCGTATCGACGTAACTGAAAATCTTCACATTGGACGCATTACTCTAAGAAACGTTTACATTTATCGTCTGGCAACTAATGCAGCGTGCTGACGTTTGCGGTCGCACCACTCTGTACGAAGTAGAAGCTTCTAAGTTGTTGCAGTCACCAAGAAAGAGGCACAGAAATTCAAGTTTTAATTTTTGAAAATTCAGTTTTTGGCTGCTTTTGCTGCCTTGTAGTTGACCTAGGACCTTAAGATTTTGCATGAACCGAACTCTGGCAGCCACATTACACGAGAAAAAGCGAGAAGTGGTAATTCGTAGTAAAAACCGCAGAAAACATAACGTTTTCTACATTGTTTTCGTATCGACGTAACTGAAAATCTTCACATTGGACGCATTACTCTCAAAAACGTTTACATTTATCGTCTGGCAACTAATGCAGCGTGATGACGTTTGCGGTCGCACCACTCTGTACGAAGTAGAAGCTTCTAAGTTGTTGCAGTCACCAAGAAAGATGCACAGAAATTCAAGTTTTAGTTTTTGAAAATTCAGTTTTTGGCTGCTTTTGCTGCCTTGTAGTTGACCTAGGACCTTAAGATTTTGCATGAACCGAACTCTGGCAGCCACATTACACGAGAAAAAGCGAGAAGTGGTAATTCGTAGTAAAAACCGCAGAAAACATAACGTTTTCTACATTTGTTTTCGAAATGACGTAACTGAAAATCTTCACATTGGACGCATTACTCTCAGAAACGTTTACATTTATCGTCTGGCAACTAATGCAGCGTGATGACGTTTGCGGTCGCACCACTCTGTACGAAGTAGAAGCTTCTAAGTTGTTGCAGTCACCAAGAAAAAGGCACAGAAATTCAAGTTTTAGTTTTTAAAAATTCAGTTTTTGGCTGCTTTTGCTGCCTGTAGTTGACCTAGGAAATTAAGATTTTGCATGAACCGAACTCTGGCAGCCACATTACACGAGAAAAAGCGCGAAGTGGTAATTCGTAGTAAAAACCGCAGAAAACATAACGTTTTCTACATTGTTTTCGTATCGACGTAACTGAAAATCTTCACATTGGACGCATTACTCTCAGAAACGTTTACATTTATCGTCTGGCAACTAATGCAGCGTGATGACGTTTGCGGTCGCACCACTCTGTACGAAGTAGAAGCTTCTAAGTTGTTGCATTCACCAAGAAAGAGGCACAGAAATTCAAGTTTTAGTTTTTGAATATTCAGTTTTTGGCTGCTTTTGCTGCCTTGTAGTTGACCTAGGGCCTTAAGATTTTGCATGAACCGAACTCTGGCAGCCACATTACACGAGAAAAAGCGAGAAGTGGTAATTCGTAGTAAAAACCGCAGAAAACATTACGTTTTCAACATTTGTTTTCGAAATGACGTAACTGAAAATCTTCAAATTGGACGGCTTACTCTCAGAAACTTTTACATTTATCGTCTGGCAACTAATGCAGCGTGATGACGTTTGCGGTCGCACCACTCTGTACGAAGTAGAAGCTTCTAAGTTGTTGCAGTCACCAAGAAAGAGGCACAGAAATTCAAGTTTTAGTTTTTGAAAATTCAGTTTTTGGCTGCTTTTGCTGCCTTGTAGTTGACCTAGGACCTTAAGATTTTGCATGAACCGAACTCTGGCAGCCACATTACACGAGAAAAAGCGAGAAGTGGTAATTCGTAGTAAAAACCGCAGAAAACATAACGTTTTCAACATTTGTTTTCGAAATGACGTAACTGAAAATCTTCACATTGGACGCATTACTCTCAGAAACGTTTACATTTATCGTCTGGCAACTAATGCAGCGTGATGACGTTTGCGGTCGCACCACTCTGTACGAAGTAGAAGCTTCTAAGTTGTTGCAGTCACCAAGAAAGAGGCACAGAAATTCAAGTTTTAGTTTTTGAAAATTCAGTTTTTCGCTGCTTTTGCTGCCTTGTAGTTGACCTAGGACCTTAAGATTTTGCATGAACCGAACTCTGGCAGCCACATTACACGAGAAAAAGCGAGAAGTAGTAATTCGTAGTAAAAACCGCAGAAAACATAACGTTTTCAACATTTGTTTTCGAAATGACGTAACTGAAAATCTTCACATTGGACGCATTACTCTCAGAAACGTTTACATTTATCGTCTGGCAACTAATGCAGCGTGCTGACGTTTGCGGTCGCACCACTCTGTACGAAGTAGAAGCTTCTAAGTTGTTGCAGTCACCAAGAAAGAGGCACACAAATTCAAGTTTTAGTTTTTGTAAATTCAGTTTTTGGCTGCTTTTGCTGCCTTGTAGTTGACCTAGGACCTTAAGATTTTGCATGAACCGAACTCTGGCAGCCACATTACACGAGAAAAAGCGAGAAGTGGTAATTCGTAGTAAAAACCGCAGAAAACATAACGTTTTCTACATTGTTTTCGTATCGACGTAACTGAAAATCTTCACATTGGACGCATTACTCTCAGAAACGTTTACATTTATCGTCTGGCAACTAATGCAGCGTGATGACGTTTCCGGTCGCACCACTCTGTACGAAGTAGAAGCTTCTAAGTTGTTGCAGTCACCAAGAAAGAGGCACAGAAATTCAAGTTTTAGTTTTTGAAAATTCAGTTTTTGGCTGCTTTTGCTGCCTTGTAGTTGACCTAGGACCTTAAGATTTTGCATGAACCGAACTCTGGCAGCCACATTACACGAGAAAAAGCGAGAAGTGGTAATTCGTAGTAAAAACCGCAGAAAACATAACGTTTTCAACATTTGTTTTCGTATCGACGTAAATGAAAATCTTCACGTTGGACGCATTACTCTCAGATACGTTTACATTTATCGTCTGGCAACTAATGCAGCGTGATGACGTTTGCGGTCGCACCACTCTGTACGAAGTAGAAGCTTCTAAGTTGTTGCAGTCACCAAGAAAGAGGCACAGAAATTCAAGTTTTAGTTTTTGAAAATTCAGTTTTTGGCTGCTTTTGCTGCCTTGTAGTTGACCTAGGACCTTAAGATTTTGCATGAACCGAACTCTGGCAGCCACATTACACGAGAAAAAGCGAGAAGTGGTAATTCGTAGTAAAAACCGCAGAAAACATAACGTTTTCAACATTTGTTTTCGAAATGACGTAACTGAAAATCTTCACATTGGACGCATTACTCTCAGAAACGTTTACATTTATCGTCTGGCAACTAATGCAGCGTGATGACGTTTGCGGTCGCACCACTCTGTACGAAGTAGAAGCTTCTAAGTTGTTGCAGTCACCAAGAAAGAGGCACAGAAATTCAAGTTTTAGTTTTTGAAAATTCAGTTTTTGGCTGCTTTTGTTGCCTTGTAGTTGACCTAGGACCTTAAGATTTTGCATGAACCGAACTCTGGCAGCCACATTACACGAGAAAAAGCGATAAGTGGTAATTCGTAGTAAAAACCGCAGAAAACATAACGTTTTCTACATTGTTTTCGTATCGACGTAACTGAAAATCTTCACATTGGACGCATTACTCTCAGAAACGTTTACATTTATCGTCTGGCAACTAATGCAGCGTGATGACGTTTGCGGTCGCACCACTCTGTACGAAGTAGAAGCTTCTAAGTTGTTGCAGTCACCAAGAAAGAGGCACAGAAATTCAAGTTTTAGTTTTCGAAAATTCAGTTTTTGGCTGTTTTTGCTGCCTTGTAGTTGACCTAGGACCTTAAGATTTTGCATGAACCGAACTCTGGCAGCCACATTACACGAGAAAAAGCGAGAAGTGGTAATTCGTAGTAAAAACCGCAGAAAACATAACGTTTTCTACATTGTTTTCGTATCGACGTAACTGAAAATCCTCACATTGGACGCATTGCTCTCAGAAACGTTTACATTTATCGTCTGGCAACTAATGCAGCGTGATGACGTTTGCGGTCGCACCACTCTGTACGAAGTAGAAGCTTCTAAGTTGTTGCAGTCACCAAGAAAGAGGCACAGAAATTCAAGTTTTAGTTTTTGAAAATTCAGTTTTTGGCTGCTTTTGCTGCCTTGTAGTTGACCTAGGACCTTAAGATTTTGCATGAACCGAACTCTGGCAGCCACATTACACGAGAAAAAGCGAGAAGTGGTAATTCGTAGTAAAAACCGCAGAAAACATAACGTTTTCTACATTGTTTTCGTATCGGCGTAAGTGAAAATCTTCACATTGGACGAATTACTCTCAGAAACGTTTACATTTATCGTCTGGCAACCAATGCAGCGTGATGACGTTTGCGGTCGCACCACTCTGTACGAAGTAGAAGCTTCTAAGTTGTTGCAGTCACCTAGAAAGAGGCACAGAAATTCAAGTTTTAGTTTTTGAAAATTCAGTTTTTGGCTGCTTTTGCTGCCTTGTAGTTGACCTAGGACCTTAACATTTTGCATGAACCGAACTCTGGCAGCCACATTACACGAGAAAAAGCGAGAAGTGGTAATTCGTAGTTAAAACCGCAGAAAACATAACGTTTTCTACATTGTTTTCGTATCGACGTAACTGAAAATCTTCACATTGGACGCATTACTCTCAGAAACGTTTACATTTATCGTCTGGCAACTAATGCAGCGTGATGACGTTTGCGGTCGCACCACTCTGTACGAAGTAGAAGCTTCTAAGTTGTTGCAGTCACCAAGAAAGAGGCACAAAAATTCAAGTTTTAGTTTTTGAAAATTCAGTTTTTGGCTGCTTTTGCAGCCTTGTAGTTGACCTAGGACCTTAAGATTTTGCATGAACCGAACTCTGGCAGCCACATTACACGAGAAAAAGCGAGAAGTGGTAATTCGTAGTAAAAACCGCAGAAAACATAACGTTTTCAACATTGTTTTCGTATCGACGTAACTGAAAATCTTCACATTGGACGCATTACTCTCAGAAACGTTTACATTTATCGTCTGGCAACTAATGCAGCGTGATGAAGTTTGCGGTCGCACCACTCTGTACGAAGTAGAAGCTTCTAAGTTGTTGCAGTCACCAAGAAAGAGGCACAGAAATTCAAGTTTTAGTTTTTGAAAATTCAGTTTTTGGCTGCTTTTGCTGCCTTATAGTTGACCTAGGACCTTAAGATTTTGCATGAACCGAACTCTGGCAGCCACATTACACGAGAAAAAGCAAGAGGTGGTAATTCGTAGTAAAAAACGCAGAAAACATAACGTTTTCAACATTTGTTTTCGAAATGACGTAACTGAAAATCTTCACATTGGATGCATTACTCTCAGAAACGTTTACATTTATCGTCTGGCAACTAATGCAGCGTGATGACGTTTGCGGTCGCACCACTCTGTACGAAGTAGAAGCTTCTAAGTTGTTGCAGTCACCAAGAAAGAGGCACAGAAATTCAAGTTTTAGTTTTAGAAAATTCAGTTTTTGGCTGCTTTTGCTGCCTTGTATTTGACCAAGGACCTTAAGATTTTGCATGAACCGAACTCTGGCAGCCACATTACACGAGAAAAAGCGAGAAGTGGTAATTCGTAGTAAAAACCGCAGAAAACATAACGTTTTCTACATTGTTTTCGTATCGACGTAACTGAAAATCTTCACATTGGACGCATTACTCTAAGAAACGTTTACATTTATCGTCTGGCAACTAATGCAGCGTGCTGACGTTTGCGGTCGCAGCACTCTGTACGAAGTAGAAGCTTCTAAGTTGTTGCAGTCACCAAGAAAGAGGCACAGAAATTCAAGATTTAGTTTTTGAAAATTCAGTTTTTGGCTGCTTTTGCTGCCTTGTAGTTGACCTAGGACCTTAAGATTTTGCATGAACCGAACTCTGGCAGCCACATTACACGAGAAAAAGCGAGAAGTGCTAATTCGTAGTAAAAACCGCAGAAAACATAACGTTTTCAACATTTGTTTTCGAAATGACGTAACTGAAAATCTTCACATTGGACGCATTACTCTCAGAAACGTTTACATTTATCGTCTGGCAACTAATGCAGCGTGATGACGTTTGCGGTCGCACCACTCTGTACGAAGTAGAAGCTTCTAAGTTGTTGCAGTCACCAAGAAAGAGGCACAGAAATTCAAGTTTTAGTTTTAGAAAATTCAGTTTTTGGCTGCTTTTGCTGCCTTGTATTTGACCAAGGACCTTAAGATTTTGCATGAACCGAACTCTGGCAGCCACATTACACGAGAAAAAGCGAGAAGTGGTAATTCGTAGTAAAAACCGCAGAAAACATAACGTTTTCTACATTGTTTTCGTATCGACGTAACTGAAAATCTTCACATTGGACGCATTACTCTAAGAAACGTTTACATTTATCGTCTGGCAACTAATGCAGCGTGCTGACGTTTGCGGTCGCAGCACTCTGTACGAAGTAGAAGCTTCTAAGTTGTTGCAGTCACCAAGAAAGAGGCACAGAAATTCAAGATTTAGTTTTTGAAAATTCAGTTTTTGGCTGCTTTTGCTGCCTTGTAGTTGACCTAGGACCTTAAGATTTTGCATGAACCGAACTCTGGCAGCCACATTACACGAGAAAAAGCGAGAAGTGCTAATTCGTAGTAAAAACCGCAGAAAACATAACGTTTTCAACATTTGTTTTCGAAATGACGTAACTGAAAATCTTCACATTGGACGCATTACTCTCAGAAACGTTTACATTTATCGTCTGGCAACTACTGCAGCGTGATGACGTTTGCGGTCGCACCACTCTGTACGAAGTAGAAGCTTCTAAGTTGTTGCAGTCACCAAGAAAGGGGCACAGAAATTCAAGTTTTAGTTTTTGAAAATTCAGTTTTTGGCTGCTTTTGCTGCCTTGTAGTTGACCTAGGACCTTAAGATTTTGCATGAACCGAACTCTGGCAGCCACATTACACGAGAAAAAGCGAGAAGTGGTAATTCGTAGTAAAAACCGCAGAAAACATAACGTTTTCAACATTTGTTTTCGAAATGACGTAACTGAAAATCTTCACATTGGACGCATTACTCTCAGAAACGTTTACATTTATCGTCTGGCAACTAATGCAGCGTGATGACGTTTGCGGTCGCACCACTCTGTACGAAGTAGAAGCTTCTAAGTTGTTGCAGTCACCAAGAAAGAGGCACAGAAATTCAAGTTTTAGTTTTTGAAAATTCAGTTTTTGGCTGCTTTTGCTGCCTTGTAGTTGACCTAGGACCTTAAGATTTTGCATGAACCGAACTCTGGCAGCCACATTACACGAGAACAAGCGAGAAGTGGTAATTCGTAGTAAAAACCGCAGAAAACATAACGTTTTCATCATTTGTTTTCGTATCGACGTAACTGAAAATCTTCACATTGGACGCATTACTCTCAGAAACGTTTACATTTATCGTCTGGCAACTAATGCAGCGTGATGACGTTTGCGGTCGCACCACTCTGTACGAAGTAGAAGCTTCTAAGTTGTTGCAGTCATCAAGAAAGAGGCACAGAAATTCAAGTTTTAGTTTTTGAAAATTCAGTTTTTGGCTGCTTTTGCTGCCTTGTAGTTGACCTAGGACCTTAGGATTTTGCATGAACCGAACTCTGGCAGCCACATTACACGAGAAAAAGCGAGAAGTGGTAATTCGTAGTAAAAACCGCAGAAAACATAACGTTTTCAACATTTGTTTTCGAAATGACGTAACTGAAAATCTTCACATTGGACGCATTACTCTCAGAAACGTTTACATTTATCGTCTGGCAACTAATGCAGCGTGATGGCGTTTGCGGTCGCACCACTCTGTACGAAGTAGAAGCTTCTAAGTTGGTGCAGTCACCAAGAAAGAGGCACAGAAATTCAAGTTTTAGTTTTTGAAAATTCAGTTTTTGGCTGCTTTTGCTGCCTTGTAGTTGACCTAGGACCTTACGATTAGCATGATCCGAACTCTGGCAGCCACATTACACGAGAAAAAGCGAGAAGTGGTAATTCGTAGTAAAAACCGCAGAAAACATAACGTTTTCTACATTGTTTTCGTGTCGACGTAACTGAAAATCTTCACATTGGACGCATTACTCTCAGAAACGTTTACATTTATCGTCTGGCAACTAATGCAGCGTGATGACGTTTGCGGTCGCACCACTCTGTACGAAGTTGAAGCTTCTAAGTTGTTGCAGTCACCAAGAAAGAGGCACAGAAATTCAAGTTATAGTTTTTGAAAATTCATTTTTGGCTGCTTTTGCTGCCTTGTAGTTGACCTAGGACCTTAAGATTTTGCAAGAACCGAACTCTGGCAGCCACATTACACGAGAAAAAGCGAGAAGTGGTAATTCGTAGTAAAAACCGCAGAAAACATAACGTTTTCTACATTGTTTTCGTATCGACGTAACTGAAAATCTTCACATTGGACGCATTACTCTCAGAAACGTTTACATTTATCGTCTGGCAACTAATGCAGCGTGATGACGTTTGCGGTCGCACCACTCTGTACGAAGTAGAAGCTTCTAAGTTGTTGCAGTCACCAAGAAAGAGGCACAGAAATACAAGTTTTAGTTTTTGAAAATTCAGTTTTTGGCGGCTTTTGCTGCCTTGTAGTTGTCCTAGGACCTTAAGATTTTGCATGAACCGAACTCTGGCAGCCACATTACACGAGAAAAAGCGAGAAGTGGTAATTCGTAGTAAAAACCGCAGAAAACATAACGTTTTCTACATTGTTTTCGTATCGACGTAACTGAAAATCTTCACATTGGACGCATTACTCTCAGAAACATTTACATTTATCGTCTGGCAACTAATGCAGCGTGATGACGTTTGCGGTCGCACCACTCTGTACGAAGTAGAAGCTTCTAAGTTGTTGCAGTCACCAAGAAAGAGGCACAGAAATTCAAGTTTTAGTTTTTGAAAATTCAGTTTTTGGCTGCTTTTGCTGCCTTGTAGTTGACCTAGGACCTTAAGATTTTGCATGAACCGAACTCTGGCAGCCACATTACGCGAGAAAGAGCGAGAAGTGGTAATTCGTAGTAAAAACCGCAGAAAACATAACGTCTTCAACATTTGTTTTCGAAATGACGTAACTGAAAATCTTCACATTGGACGCATTACTCTCAGAAACGTTTACATTTATCGTCTGGCAAGTAATGCAGCGTGCTGACGTTTGCGGTCGCACCACTTTGTACGAAGTAGAAGCTTCTAAGTTGTTGCAGTCACCAAGAAAGAGGCACACAAATTCAAGTTTTAGTTTTTGTAAATTCAGTTTTTGGCTGCTTTTGCTGCCTTGTAGTTGACCTAGGACCTTAAGATTTTGCATGAACCGAACTCTGGCAGCCACATTACACGAGAAAGAGCGAGAAGTGGTAATTCGTAGTAAAAACCGCAGAAAACATAACGTTTTCTACATTGTTTTCGTATCGACGTAAATGAAAATCTTCACATTGGACGCATTACTCTCAGAAACGTTTACATTTATCGTCTGGCAACTAATGCAGCGTGATGACGTTTCCGGTCGCACCACTCTGTACGAAGTAGAAGCTTCTAAGTTGTTGCAGTCACCAAGAAAGAGGCACAGAAATTCAAGTTTTAGTTTTTGAAAATTCAGTTTTTGGCTGCTTTTGCTGCCTTGTAGTTGACCTAGGACCTTAAGATTTTGCATGAACCGAACTCTGGCAGCCACATTACACGAGAAAAAGCGAGAAGTGGTAATTCATAGTAAAAACCGCAGAAAACATAACGTTTTCAACATTTGTTTTCGTATCGACGTAAATGAAAATCTTCACATTGGACGCATTACTCTCAGAAACGTTTACATTTATCGTCTGGCAACTAATGCAGCGTGATGACGTTTGCGGTCGCACCACTCTGTACGAAGTAGAAGCTTCTAAGTTGTTGCAGTCACCAAGAAAGAGGCACAGAAATTCAAGTTTTAGTTTTTGAAAATTCAGTTTTTGGCTGCTTTTGCTGCCTTGTAGTTGACCTAGGACCTTAAGATTTTGCATGAACCGAACTCTGGCAGCCACATTACACGAGAAAAAGCGAGAAGTGGTAAAATCGTAGTAAAAACCGCAGAAAACATAACGTTTTCTACATTGTTTTCGTATCGACGTAACTGAAAATCTTCACATTGGACGCATTACTCTCAGAAACGTTTACATTTATCGTCTGGCAACTAATGCAGCGTGATGACGTTTGCGGTCGCACCACTCTGTACGAAGTAGAAGCTTCTAAGTTGTTGCAGTCACCAAGAAAGAGGCACAGAAATTCAAGTTTTAGTTTTTGAAAATTCAGTTTTTGGCTGCTTTTGCTGCCTTGTAGTTGACGTAGGACCTTAAGATTTTGCATGAACCGAACTCTGGCAGCCACATTACACGAGAAAAAGCGAGAAGTGGTAATTCGTAGTAAAAACCGCAGAAAACATAACGTTTTCTACATTGTTTTCGTATCGACGTAACTGAAAATCTTCACATTGGACGCATTACTCTCAGAAACGTTTACATTTATCGTCTGGCAACTAATGCAGCGTGATGACGTTTGCGGTCGCACCACTCTGTACGAAGTAGAAGCTTCTAAGTTGTTGCAGTCACCAAGAAAGAGGCACAGAAATTCAAGTTTTAGTTTTTGAAAATTCAGTTTTTGGCTGCTTTTGCAGCCTTGTAGTTGACCTAGGACCTTAAGATTTTGCATGAACCGAACTCTGGCAGCCACATTACACGAGAAAAAGCGAGAAGTGGTAATTCGTAGTAAAAAACGCAGAAAACATAACGTTTTCAACATTGTTTTCGTATCGACGTAACTGAAAATCTTCACATTGGACGCATTACTCTCAGAAACGTTTACATTTATCGTCTGGCAACTAATGCAGCGTGATGACGTTTGCGGTCGCACCACTTTGTACGAAGTAGAAGCTTCTAAGTTGTTGCAGTCACCAAGAAAGAGGCACAGAAATTCAAGTTTTAGTTTTTGAAAATTCAGTTTTTGGCTGCTTTTGCAGCCTTGTAGTTGACCTAGGCCCTTAAGATTTTGCATGAACCGAACTCTGGCAGCCACATTACACGAGAAGAAACGAGAAGTGGTAATTCGTAGTAAAAACCGCAGAAAACATAACGTTTTCAACATTGTTTTCGTATCGACGTAACTGAAAATCTTCACATTGGACGCATTACTCTCAGAAACGTTTACATTTATCGTCTGGCAACTAATGCAGCGTGATGACGTTTGCGGTCGCACCACTCTGTACGAAGTAGAAGCTTCTGAGTTGTTGCAGTCACCAAGAAAGAGGCTCAGAAATTCACGTTTTAGTTTTTGAAAATTCAGTTTTTGGCTGCTTTTGCTGCCTTGTAGTTGACCTAGGACCTTAAGATTTTGCATGAACCGAACTCTGGCAGCCACATTACACGAGAAAAAGCGAGAAGTGGTAATTAGTAGTAAAAACCGTAGAAAACATAACGTTTTCAACATTGTTTTCGTATCGACGTAACTGAAAATCTTCACATTGGATGCATTACTCTCAGAAACGTTGACATTTATCGTCTGGCAACTAATGCAGCGTGATGACGTTTGCGGTCGCACCACTCTGTACGAAGTAGAAGCTTCTAAGTTGTTGCAGTCACCAAGAAAGAGGCACAGAAATTCAAGTTTTAGTTTTTGAAAATTCATTTTGGCTGCTTTTGCTGCCTTATAGTTGACCTAGGACCTTAAGATTTTGCATGAACCGAATTCTGGCAGCCACAGTACACGAGAAAAAGCGAGAAGTGGTAATTCGTAGTAAAAACCGCAGAAAACATAACGTTTTCAACATTGTTTTCGTATCGACGTAACTGAAGATCTTCACATTGGACGCATTACTCTCAGAAACGTTTACATTTATCGTCTGGCAACTAATGCAGCGTGATGACGTTTGCGGTCGCACCACTCTGTACGAAGTAGAAGCTTCTAAGTTGTTGCAGTCACCAAGAAAGAGGCACAGAAATTCAAGTTTTAGTTTTTGAAAATTCAGTTTTTGGCTGCTTTTGCTGCCTTGTAGTTGACCTAGGACCTTAAGATTTTGCATGAACCGAACTCTGGCAGCCACATTACACGAGAAAAAGCGAGAAGTGTTAATTCGTAGTAAAAACTGCAGAAAACATAACGTTTTCTACATTGTTTTCGTATCGACGTAACTGAAAATCTTCACATTGGACGCATTACTCTCAGAAACGTTTACATTTATCGTCTGGCAATTAATGCAACGTGATGACGTTTGCGGTCGCACCACTCTGTACGAAGTAGAAGCTTCTAAGTTGTTGCAGTCACCAAGAAAGAGGCACAGAAATTCAAGTTTTAGTTTTTGAAAATTCAGTTTTTGGCTGCTTTTGCTGCCTTGTAGTTGACCTAGGACCTTAAGATTTTGCATGAACCGAACTCTGGCAGCCACATTACACGAGAAAAAGCGAGAAGTGGTAAATCGTAGTAATAACCGCAGAAAACATAACGTTTTCAACATTGTTTTCGTATCGACGTAACTGAAAATCTTCACATTGGACGCATTACTCTCAGAAACGTTTACATTTATCGTCTGGCAACTAATGCAGCAAGATGACGTTTGCGGTCGCACCACTCTGTACGAAGTAGAAGCTTCTAAGTTGTTGCAGTCACCAAGAAAGAGGCTCAGAAATTCAAGTTTTAGTTTTTGAAAATTCAGTTTTTGGCTGCTTTTGCTGCCTTGTAGTTGACCTAGGAACTTAAGATTTTGCATGAATCGAACTCTGGCAGCCACATTACACGAGAAAAAGCGAGAAGTGGTAATTCGTAGTAAAAACCGCAGAAAACATAACGTTCTCTGCATTGTTTTCGTATCGACGTAACTGAAAATCTTCACATTGGACGCATTACTCTCAGAAACGTTTACATTTATCGTCTGGCAACTAATGCAGCGTGATGACGTTTGCGGTCGCACCACTCTGTACGAAGTAGAAGCTTCTAACTTGTTGCAGTCACCAAGAAAGAGGCACAGAAATTCAAGTTTTAGTTTTTGAAAATTCAGTTTTTGGCTGCTTTAGCTGCCTTGTAGTTGACCTAGGACCTTAAGATTTTGCATGAACCGAACTCTGGCAGCCACATTACACGAGAAAAAGCGAGAAGTGGTAATTCGTAGTAAAAACCGCAGAAAACATAACGTTTTCTACATTGTTTTCGTATCGATGTAACTGAAAATCTTCACATTGGACGCATTACTCTCAGAAACGTTTACATTTATCGTCTGGCAACTAATGCAGCGTGATGACGTTTGCGGTCGCTCCACTCTCTACGAAGTAGAAGCTTCTAAGTTGTTGCAGTCACCAAGAAAGAGGCACAGAAATTCAAGTTTTAGTTTTTGAAAATTCAGTTTTTGGCTGCTTTTGCTGCCTTGTAGTTGACCTAGGACCTTAAGATTTTGCATGAACCGAACTCTGGCAGCCACATTACACGAGAAAAAGCGAGAAGTGCTAATTCGTAGTAAAAACCGCAGAAAACATAACGTTTTCAACATTTGTTTTCGAAATGACGTAACTGAAAATCTTCACATTGGACGCATTACTCTCAGAAACGTTTACATTTATCGTCTGGCAACTACTGCAGCGTGATGACGTTTGCGGTCGCACCACTCTGTACGAAG
Source organism: Schistocerca serialis cubense (assembly GCF_023864345.2). Lineage (NCBI taxonomy): Eukaryota > Metazoa > Arthropoda > Insecta > Orthoptera > Acrididae > Schistocerca > Schistocerca serialis. The sequence continues at coordinate 9,712,552 of NW_026047571.1, forward strand.
TAGAAGCTTCTAAGTTGTTGCAGTCACCAAGAAAGGGGCACAGAAATTCAAGTTTTAGTTTTTGAAAATTCAGTTTTTGGCTGCTTTTGCTGCCTTGTAGTTGACCTAGGACCTTAAAATTTTGCATGAACCGAACTCTGGCAGCCACATTACACGAGAAAAAGCGAGAAGTGGTAATTCGTAGTAAAAACCGCAGAAAACATAACGTTTTCTACATTGTTTTCGTATCGGCGTAAATGAAAATCTTCACATTGGACGCATTACTCTCAGAAACGTTTACATTTATCGTCTGGCAACTAATGCAGCGTGATGACGTTTGCGGTCGCACCACTCTGTACGAAGTAGAAGCTTCTAAGTTGTTGCAGTCACCAAGAAAGAGGCACAGAAATTCAAGTTTTAGTTTTTGAAAATTCAGTTTTTCGCTGCTTTTGCTGCCTTGTAGTTGACCTAGGACCTTAAGATTTTGCATGAACCGAACTCTGGCAGCCACATTACACGAGAAAAAGCGAGAAGTGGTAATTCGTAGTAAAAACCGCAGAAAACATAACGTTTTCTACATTGTTTTCGTATCGACGTAACTGAAAATCTTCACATTGGACGCATTACTCTAAGAAACGTTTACATTTATCGTCTGGCAACTAATGCAGCGTGATGACGTTTGCGGTCGCACCACTCTGTACGAAGTAGAAGCTTCTAAGTTGTTGCAGTCACCAAGAAAGAGGCACAGAAATTCAAGTTTTAGTTTTTGAAAATTCAGTTTTTGGCTGCTTTTGCTGCCTTGTAGTTGACCTAGGACCTTAAGATTTTGCATGAACCGAACTCTGGCAGCCACATTACACGAGAAAAAGCGAGAAGTGCTAATTCGTAGTAAAAACCGCAGAAAACATAACGTTTTCAACATTTGTTTTCGAAATGACGTAACTGAAAATCTTCACATTGGACGCATTACTCTCAGAAACGTTTACATTTATCGGCTGGCAACTACTGCAGCGTGATGACGTTTGCGGTCGCACCACTCTGTACGAAGTAGAAGCTTCTAAGTTGTTGCAGTCACCAAGAAAGGGGCACAGAAATTCAAGTTTTAGTTTTTGAAAATTCAGTTTTTGGCTGCTTTTGCTGCCTTGTAGTTGACCTAGGACCTTAAGATTTTGCATGAACCGAACTCTGGCAGCCACATTACACGAGAAAAAGCGAGAAGTGGTAATTCGTAGTAAAAACCGCAGAAAACATAACGTTTTCAACATTTGTTTTCGAAATGACGTAACTGAAAATCTTCACATTGGACGCATTACTCTCAGAAACGTTTACATTTATCGTCTGGCAACTAATGCAGCGTGATGACGTTTGCGGTCGCACCACTCTGTACGAAGTAGAAGCTTCTAAGTTGTTGCAGTCACCAAGAAAGAGGCACAGAAATTCACATTTTAGTTTTTGAAAATTCACTTTTTGGCTGCTTTTGCTGCCTTGTAGTTGACCTAGGACCTTAAGATTTTGCATGAACCGAACTCTGGCAGCCACATTACACGAGAAAAAGCGAGAAGTGGTAATTCGTAGTAAAAACCGCAGAAAACATAACGTTTTCAACATTTGTTTTCGAAATGACGTAACTGAAAATCTTCACATTGGACGCATTACTCTCAGAAACGTTTACATTTATCGTCTGGCAACTAATGCAGCGTGATGACGTTTGCGGTCACACCACTCTGTACGAAGTAGAAGCTTCTAAGTTGTTGCAGTCACCAAGAAAGAGGCACAGAAATTCAAGTTTTAGTTTTTGAAAATTCAGTTTTTGGCTGCTTTTGCTGCCTTGTAGTTGACCTAGGACCTTACGATTTGCATGAACCGAACTCTGGCAGCCACATTACACGAGAAAAAGCGAGAAGTGGTAATTCGTAGTAAAAACCGCAGAAAACATAACGTTTTCTACATTGTTTTCGTGTCGACGTAACTGAAAATCTTCACATTGGACGCATTACTCTCAGAAACGTTTACATTTATCGTCTGGCAACTAATGCAGCGTGATGACGTTTGCGGTCGCACCACTCTGTACGAAGTAGAAGCTTCTAAGTTGTTGCAGTCACCAAGAAAGAGGCACAGAAATTCAAGTTTTAGTTTTTGAAAATTCAGTTTTTGGCTGCTTTTGCTGCCTTGTAGTTGACCTAGGACCTTAAGATTTTGCATGAACCGAACTCTGGCAGCCACATTACACGAGAAAAAGCGAGAAGTGGTAATTCGTAGTAAAAACCGCAGAAAACATAACGTTTTCTACATTGTTTTCGTATCGACGTAACTGAAAATCTTCACATTGGACGCATTACTCTCAGAAACGTTTACATTTATCGTCTGGCAACTAATGCAGCGTGATGACGTTTGCGGTCGCACCACTCTGTACGAAGTAGAATCTTCTAAGTTGTTGCAGTCACCAAGAAAGAGGCACAGAAATTCAAGTTTTAGTTTTTGAAAATTCAGTTTTTGGGTGCTTTTGCTACCTTGTAGTTGACCTAGGACCTTAAGATTTTGCAAGAACCGAACTCTGGCAGCCACATTACACGAGATAAAGCGAGAAGTGGTAATTCGTAGTAAAAACCGCATAAACATAACGTTTTCTACATTGTTTTCGAAATGACGTAACTGAAAATCTTCACATTGGACGCATTACTCTCAGAAACGTTTACATTTATCGTCTGGCAACTAATGCAGCGTGATGACGTTTGCGGTCGCACCACTCTGTACGAAGTAGAAGCTTCTAAGTTGTTGCAGTCACCAAGAAAGAGCCACAGAAATTCAAGCCTTAGTTTTTGAAAATTCAGTTTTTGGCTGCTTTTGCTGCCTTGTAGTTGACCTAGGACCTTAAGATTTTGCATGAACCGAACTCTGGCAGCCACATTACACGAGAAAAAGCGAGAAGTGGTAATTCGTAGTAAAAACAGCAAGAAAACATAACGTTTTCTACATTGCTTTCGTATCGACGTAACTGAAAATCTTCACATTGGACGCATTACCGTCAGAAACGTTTACATTTATCGTCTGGCAACTAATGCAGCGTGATGACGTTTGCGGTCGCACCACTCTGTACGAAGTAGAAGCTTCTAAGTTGTTGCAGTCAAGAAGAAAGAGGCACAGAAATTCAAGTTTTAGTTTTTGAAAATTCAGTTTTTGGCTGCTTTTGCTGCCTTGTAGTTGACCTAGGACCTTAAGATTTTGCATGAACCGAACTCTGGCAGCCACATTACACGAGAAAAAGCGAGAAGTGGTAATTCGTAGTAAAAACCGCAGAAAACATAACGTTTTCAACAATTGTTTTCGTATCGACGTAACTGAAAATCTTCACATTGGACGCATTACTCTCAGAAAAGTTTACATTTATCGTCTGGCAACTAATGCAGCGTGATGACGTTTGCGGTCGCACCACTCTGTACGAAGTAGAAGCTTCTAAGTTGTTGCAGTCACCAAGAAAGAGGCACAGAAATTCAAGTTTTAGTTTTTGAAAATTCAGTTTTTGGCTGCTTTTGCTGCCTTGTAGTTGACCTAGGACCTTAAGATTTTGCATGAACCGAACTCTGGCAGCCACATTACACGAGAAAAAGCGAGAAGTGGTAATGCGTAGTAAAAACCGCAGAAAACATAACGTTTTCTACATTGTTTTCGTATCGACGTAACTGAAAATCTTCACATTGGACGCATTTCTCTCAGAAACGTTTACATTTATCGTCTGGCAACTAATGCAGCGTGATGACGTTTGTGGTCGCACCACTCTGTACGAAGTAGAAGCTTCTAAGTTGTTGCAGTCACCAAGAAAGAGGCACAGAAATTCAAGTTTTAGTTTTTGAAAATTCAGTTTTTGGCTGCTTTTACTGCCTTGTAGTTGACCTAGGACCTTCAGATTTTGCATGATCCGAACTCTGGCAGCCACATTACACGAGAAAAAGCGAGAAGTGGTAATTCGTAGTAAAAACCGCAGAAAACATAACGTTTTCTACATTGTTTTCGTATCGGCGTAAATGAAAATCTTCACATTGGACGCATTACTCTCAGAAACGTTTACATTTATCGTCTGGCAACTAATGCAGCGTGATGACGTTTGCGGTCGCACCACTCTGTACGAAGTAGAAGCTTCTAAGTTGTTGCAGTCACCAAGAAAGAGGCACAGAAATTCAAGTTTTAGTTTTTGAAAATTCAGTTTTTGGCTGCTTTTGCTGCCTTGTAGTTGACCTAGGACCTTAAGATTTTGCATGAACCGAACTCTGGCAGCCACATTACACGAGAAAAAGCGAGAAGTGGTAATTCGTAGTAAAAACCGCAGAAAACATAACGTTTTCTACATTGTTTTCGTATCGACGTAACTGAAAATCTTCACATTGGACGCATTACTCTAAGAAACGTTTACATTTATCGTCTGGCAACTAATGCAGCGTGATGACGTTTGCGGTCGCACCACTCTGTACGAAGTAGAAGCTTCTAAGTTGTTGCAGTCACCAAGAAAGAGGCACAGAAATTCAAGTTTTAGTTTTTGAAAATTCAGTTTTTGGCTGCTTTTGCTGCCTTGTAGTTGACCTAGGACCTTAAGATTTTGCATGAACCGAACTCTGGCAGCCACATTACACGAGAAAAAGCGAGAAGTGCTAATTCGTAGTAAAAACCGCAGAAAACATAACGTTTTCAACATTTGTTTTCGAAATGACGTAACTGAAAATCTTCACATTGGACGCATTACTCTCAGAAACGTTTACATTTATCGGCTGGCAACTACTGCAGCGTGATGACGTTTGCGGTCGCACCACTCTGTACGAAGTAGAAGCTTCTAAGTTGTTGCAGTCACCAAGAAAGGGGCACAGAAATTCAAGTTTTAGTTTTTGAAAATTCAGTTTTTGGCTGCTTTTGCTGCCTTGTAGTTGACCTAGGACCTTAAGATTTTGCATGAACCGAACTCTGGCAGCCACATTACACGAGAAAAAGCGAGAAGTGGTAATTCGTAGTAAAAACCGCAGAAAACATAACGTTTTCAACATTTGTTTTCGAAATGACGTAACTGAAAATCTTCACATTGGACGCATTACTCTCAGAAACGTTTACATTTATCGTCTGGCAACTAATGCAGCGTGATGACGTTTGCGGTCGCACCACTCTGTACGAAGTAGAAGCTTCTAAGTTGTTGCAGTCACCAAGAAAGAGGCACAGAAATTCAAGTTTTAGTTTTTGAAAATTCAGTTTTTGGTTGCTTTTGCTGCCTTGTAGTTGACCTAGGACCTTAAGATTTTGCATGAACCGAACTCTGGCAGCCACATTACACGAGAAAAAGCGAGAAGTGGTAATTCGTAGTAAAAACCGCAGAAAACATAACGTTTTCAACATTTGTTTTCGAAATGACGTAACTGAAAATCTTCACATTGGACGCATTACTCTCAGAAACGTTTACATTTATCGTCTGGCAACTAATGCAGCGTGATGACGTTTGCGGTCACACCACTCTGTACGAAGTAGAAGCTTCTAAGTTGTTGCAGTCACCAAGAAAGAGGCACAGAAATTCAAGTTTTAGTTTTTGAAAATTCAGTTTTTGGCTGCTTTTGCTGCCTTGTAGTTGACCTAGGACCTTACGATTTGCATGAACCGAACTCTGGCAGCCACATTACACGAGAAAAAGCGAGAAGTGGTAATTCGTAGTAAAAACCGCAGAAAACATAACGTTTTCTACATTGTTTTCGTGTCGACGTAACTGAAAATCTTCACATTGGACGCATTACTCTCAGAAACGTTTACATTTATCGTCTGGCAACTAATGCAGCGTGATGACGTTTGCGGTCGCACCACTCTGTACGAAGTAGAAGCTTCTAAGTTGTTGCAGTCACCAAGAAAGAGGCACAGAAATTCAAGTTTTAGTTTTTGAAAATTCAGTTTTTGGCTGCTTTTGCTGCCTTGTAGTTGACCTAGGACCTTAAGATTTTGCATGAACCGAACTCTGGCAGCCACATTACACGAGAAAAAGCGAGAAGTGGTAATTCGTAGTAAAAACCGCAGAAAACATAACGTTTTCTACATTGTTTTCGTATCGACGTAACTGAAAATCTTCACATTGGACGCATTACTCTCAGAAACGTTTACATTTATCGTCTGGCAACTAATGCAGCGTGATGACGTTTGCGGTCGCACCACTCTGTACGAAGTAGAATCTTCTAAGTTGTTGCAGTCACCAAGAAAGAGGCACAGAAATTCAAGTTTTAGTTTTTGAAAATTCAGTTTTTGGCTGCTTTGGCTGCCTTGTAGTTGACCTAGGACCTTAAGATTTTGCAAGAACCGAACTCTGGCAGCCACATTACACGAGATAAAGCGAGAAGTGGTAATTCGTAGTAAAAACCGCATAAACATAACGTTTTCTACATTGTTTTCGAAATGACGTAACTGAAAATCTTCACATTGGACGCATTACTCTCAGAAACGTTTACATTTATCGTCTGGCAACTAATGCAGCGTGATGACGTTTGCGGTCGCACCACTCTGTACGAAGTAGAAGCTTCTAAGTTGTTGCAGTCACCAAGAAAGAGGCACAGAAATCCAAGCCTTAGTTTTTGAAAATTCAGTTTTTGGCTGCTTTTGCTGCCTTGTAGTTGACCTAGGACCTTAAGATTTTGCATGAACCGAACTCTGGCAGCCACATTACACGAGAAAAAGCGAGAAGTGGTAATTCGTAGTAAAAACCGCAGAAAACATAACGTTTTCTACATTGCTTTCGTATCGACGTAACTGAAAATCTTCACATTGGACGCATTACCGTCAGAAACGTTTACATTTATCGTCTGGCAACTAATGCAGCGTGATGACGTTTGCGGTCGCACCACTCTGTACGAAGTAGAAGCTTCTAAGTTGTTGCAGTCAAGAAGAAAGAGGCACAGAAATTCAAGTTTTAGTTTTTGAAAATTCAGTTTTTGGCTGCTTTTGCTGCCTTGTAGTTGACCTAGGACCTTAAGATTTTGCATGAACCGAACTCTGGCAGCCACATTACACGAGAAAAAGCGAGAAGTGGTAATTCGTAGTAAAAACCGCAGAAAACATAACGTTTTCAACAATTGTTTTCGTATCGACGTAACTGAAAATCTTCACATTGGACGCATTACTCTCAGAAAAGTTTACATTTATCGTCTGGCAACTAATGCAGCGTGATGACGTTTGCGGTCGCACCACTCTGTACGAAGTAGAAGCTTCTAAGTTGTTGCAGTCACCAAGAAAGAGGCACAGAAATTCAAGTTTTAGTTTTTGAAAATTCAGTTTTTGGCTGCTTTTGCTGCCTTGTAGTTGACCTAGGACCTTAAGATTTTGCATGAACCGAACTCTGGCAGCCACATTACACGAGAAAAAGCGAGAAGTGGTAATGCGTAGTAAAAACCGCAGAAAACATAACGTTTTCTACATTGTTTTCGTATCGACGTAACTGAAAATCTTCACATTGGACGCATTTCTCTCAGAAATGTTTACATTTATCGTCTGGCAACTAATGCAGCGTGATGACGTTTGTGGTCGCACCACTCTGTACGAAGTAGAAGCTTCTAAGTTGTTGCAGTCACCAAGAAAGAGGCACAGAAATTCAAGTTTTAGTTTTTGAAAATTCAGTTTTTGGCTGCTTTTACTGCCTTGTAGTTGACCTAGGACCTTCAGATTTTGCATGAACCGAACTCTGGCAGCCGCATTACACGAGAAAAAGCGAGAAGTGGTAATTCGTAGTAAAAACCGCAGAAAACATAACGTTTTCTACATTGTTTTCGTATCGGCGTAAATGAAAATCTTCACATTGGACGCATTACTCTCAGAAACGTTTACATTTATCGTCTGGCAACTAATGCAGCGTGATGACGTTTGCGGTCGCACCACTCTGTACGAAGTAGAAGCTTCTAAGTTGTTGCAGTCACCAAGAAAGAGGCACAGAAATTCAAGTTTTAGTTTTTGAAAATTCAGTTTTTGGCTGCTTTTGCTGCCTTGTAGTTGACCTAGGACCTTAAGATTTTGCATGAACCGAACTCTGGCAGCCACATTACACGAGAAAAAGCGAGAAGTGGTAATTCGTAGTAAAAACCGCAGAAAACATAACGTTTTCTACATTGTTTTCGTATCGACGTAACTGAAAATCTTCACATTGGACGCATTACTCTCAGAAACGTTTACATTTATCGTCTGGCAACTAATGCAGCGTGATGACGTTTGCGGTCGCACCACTCTGTGCGAAGTAGAAGCTTCTAAGTTGTTGCAGTCACCAAGAAAGAGGCACAGAAATTCAAGTTTTAGTTTTTGAAAATTCAGTTTTTGGCTGCTTTTGCTGCCTTGTAGTTGACCTAGGACCTTAAGATTTTGCATGAACCGAACTCTGGGAGCCACATTACACGAGAAAAAGCGAGAAGTGGTAATTCGTAGTAAAAACCGCAGAAAACATAACGTTTTCTACATTGTTTTCGTATCGACGTAACTGAAAATCTTCACATTGAACGCATTACTCTCAGAAACGTTTACATTTATCGTCTGGCAACTAATGCAGCGTGACGACGTTTGCGGTCGCACCACTCTGTACGAAGTAGAAGCTTCTAGGTTGTTGCAGTCACCAAGAAAGAGGCACAGAAATTCAAGTTTTAGTTTTTGAAAATTCAGTTTTTGGCTGCTTTTGCTGCCTTGTAGTTGACCTAGGACCTTAAGATTTTGCATGAACCGAACTCTGCCAGCCACATTTCACGAGAAAAAGCGAGAAGTGGTAATTCGTAGTAAAAACCGCAGAAAACATAACGTTTTCAACATTTGTTTTCGAAATGACGTAACTGAAAATCTTCACATTGCACGCATTACTCTTAGAAACGTTTACATTTATCGTCTGGCAACTACTGCAGCGTGATGACGTTTGCGGTCGCACCACTCTGTACGAAGTAGAAGCTTCTAAGTTGTTGCAATCACCAAGAAAGGGGCACAGAAATTCAAGTTTTAGTTTTTGAAATTTCAGTTTTTGGCTGCTTTTGCTGCCTTGTAGTTGACCTAGGACCTTAAGATTTTGCATGAACCGAACCCTGGCAGCCACATTACACGAGAAAAAGCGAGAAGTGGTAATTCGTAGTAAAAACCGCAGAAAACATAACGTTTTCAAAATTTGTTTTCGAAATGGCGTAACTGAAAATCTTCACATTGGACGCATTACTCTCAGAAACGTTTACATTTATCGTCTGGCAACTAATGCAGCGTGATGACGTTTGCGGTCGCACCACTCTGTACAAAGTAGAAGCTTCTAAGTTGTTGCAGTCACCAAGAAAGAGGCACAGAAATTCAAGTTTTACTTTTTGAAAATTCAGTTTTTGGCTGCTTTTGCTGCCTTGTAGTTGACCTAGGACCTTAAGATTTTGCGTGAACCGAACTCTGGCAGCCACATTACACGAGAAAAGGCGAGAAGTGGTAATTCGTAGTAAAAACCGCAGAAAACATAACGTTTTCAACATTTGTTTTCGTATCGACGTAACTGAAAATCTTCACATTGGACGCATTACTCTCAGAAACGTTTACATTTATCGTCTGGCAACTAATGCAGCGTGATGACGTTTGCGGTCGCACCACTCTGTACGAAGTAGAAGCTTCTAAGTTGTTGCAGTCACCAAGAAAGAGGCACAGAAATTCAAGTTTTAGTTTTTGAAAATTCAGTTTTTGGCTGCTTTTGCTGCCTTGTAGTTGACCTAGGACCTTAAGATTTTGCATGAGCCGAACTCTGGCAGCCACATTACACGAGAAAAAGCGAGAAGTGGTAATTCGTAGTAAAAACCGCAGAAAACGTAACGTTTTCTACATTGTTTTCGTGTCGACGTAACTGAAAATCTTCACATTGGACGCATTACTCTCAGAAACGTTTACATTTATCGTCTGGCAACTAATGCAGCGTGATGATGTTTGCGGTCGCACCACTCTGTACGAAGTAGAAGCTTCTAAGTTGTTGCAGTCACCAAGAAAGAGGCACAGAAATTCAAGTTTTAGTATTTGAAAATTCAGTTTTTGGTTGCTTTTGCTGCCTTGTAGTTGACCTAGGACCTTAAGATTTTGCATGAACCGAACTCTGGCAGCCACATTACACGAGAAAAAGCGAGAAGTGGTAATTCGTAGTAAAAACCGCAGAAAACATAACGTTTTCAACATTTGTTTTCGAAATGACGTAACTGAAAATCTTCACATTGGACGCATTACTCTCAGAAACGTTTACATTTATCGTCTGCCAACTAATGCAGCGTGATGACGTTTGCGGTCGCACCACTCTGTACGAAGTAGAAGCTTCTAAGTTGTTGCAGTCACCAAGAAAGAGGCACAGAAATTCAAGTTTTAGTTTTTCATAAGTCAGTTTTTGGCTGCTGTTGCTGCCTTGTAGTTGACCTAGGACCTTAAGATTTTGCATGAACCGAACTCTGGCAGCCACATTACACGAGAAAAAGCGATAAGTGGTAATTCGTAGTAAAAACCGCAGAAAACATAACGTTTTCTACATTGTTTTCGTATCGACGTAACTGAAAATCTTCACATTGGACGCATTACTCTCAGAAACGTTTACATTTATCGTCTGGCAAGTAATGCAGCGTGATGACGTTTCCGGTCGCACCACTCTGTACGAAGTAGAAGCTTCTAAGTTGTTGCAGTCACCAAGAAAGAGGCACAGAAATTCAAGTTTTAGTTTTTGAAAATTCAGTTTTTGGCTGCTTTTGCTGCCTTGTAGTTGACCTAGGACCTTAAGATTTTGCATGAACCGAACTCTGGCAGCCAGATTACACGAGAAAAAGCGAGAAGTGGTAATTCGTAGTAAAAACCGCAGAAAACATAACGTTTTCTACATTGTTTTCGTATCGACGTAAGTGAAAATCTTCACATTGGACGCATTACTCTCAGAAACGTTTACATTTATCGTCTGGCAACTAATGCAGCGTGATGACGTTTGCGGTCGCACCACTCTGTACGAAGTAGAAGCTTCTAAGTTGTTGCAGTCACCAAGAAAGAGGCACAGAAATTCAAGTTTTAGTTTTTGAAAATTCAGTTTTTGGCTGCTTTTGCTGCCGTGTAGTTGACCTAGGACCTTAAGATTTTGCATGAACCGAACTCTGGCAGCCACATTATACGAGAAAAAGCGAGAAGTGGTAATTCATAGTAAAAACCGCAGTAAACATAGCGTTTTCTACATTGTTTCGTATCGACGTAACTGAAAATCTTTTACATTGGACGCATTACTCTCAGAAACGTTTACATTTATCGTCTGGCAACTAATGCAGCGTGATGACGTTTGCGGTCGCACCACTCTCTACGAAGTAGAAGCTTCTAAGTTGTTGCAGTCACCAAGAAAGAGGCACAGAAATTCAAGTTTTAGTTTTTGAAATTTCAGTTTTTGGCTGCTTTTGCTGCCTTGTAGTTGACCTAGGACCTTTTTTGCATGAACCGAACTCTGGCAGCCACATTACACGAGAAAAAGCGAGAAGTGGTAATTCGTAGTAAAAACCGCAGAAAACATAACGTTTTCTACATTGTTTTCGTATCGACGTAACTGAAAATCTTCACATTGGACGCATTACTCTCAGAAACGTTTACATTTATCGTCTGGCAACTAATGCAGCGTGATGACGTTTGCGGTCGCACCACTCTGTACGAAGTAGAAGCTTCTAAGTTGTTGCAGTCACCAAGAAAGAGGCACAGAAATTCAAGTTTTAGTTTTTGAAAATTCAGTTTTTGGCTGCGTTTGCTGCCTTGTAGTTGACCTAGGACCTTAAGATTTTGCATGAACCGAACTCTGGCAGCCACATTACACGAGAAAAAGCGAGAAGTGGTAATTCGTAGTAAAAAACGCAGAAAACATAACGTTTTCTACATTGTTTTCGTATCGACGTAACTGAAAATCTTCACATTGGACGCATTACTCTCAGAAACGTTTACATTTATCGTCTGGCAACTAACGCAGCGTGATGACGTTTGCGGTCGCACCACTCTGTACGGAGTAGAAGCTTGTAAGTTGTTGCAGTCACCAAGAAAGAGGCACAGAAATTCAAGTTTTAGTTTTTGAAAATTCAGTTTTTGGCTGCTTTTGCTGCCTTGTAGTTGACCTAGGACCTTAAGATTTTGCATGAACCGAACTCTGGCAGCCGCATTACACGAGAAAAAGCGAGAAGTGGTAATTCGTAGTAAAAACCGCAGAAAACATAACGTTTTCTACTTTGTTTTCGTATCGACGTAACAGAAAATCTTCACATTGGACGCATTACTCTCAGAAACGTTTACATTTATCGTCTGGCAACTAATGCAGCGTGATGACGTTTGCGGTCGCACCACTCTGTACGAAGTAGAAGCTTCTACGTTGTTGCAGTCACCAAGAAAGGGGCACAGAAATTCAAGTTTTAGTTTTTGAAAATTCAGTTTTTGGGTGCTTTTGCTACCTTGTAGTTGACCTAGGACCTTAAGATTTTGCATGAACCGAACTCTGGCAGCCGCATTACACGAGAAAAAGCGAGAAGTGGTAATTCGTAGTAAAAACCGCAGAAAACATAACGTTTTCTACACTGTTTTCGTATCGACGTAACTGAAAATCTTCACATTGGACGCATTACTCTCAGAAACGTTTACATTTATCGTCTGGCAACTAATGCAGCGTGATGACGTTTGCGGTCGCACCACTCTGTACGAAGTAGAAGCTTCTAAGTTGTTGCAGTCACCAAGAAAGAGGCACAGAAATTCAAGTTTTAGTTCTTGAAAATTCAGTTTTTGGCTGCTTTTGCTGCCTTGTAGTTGACCTGGGACCTTAAGATTTTGCATGAACCGAACTCTGGCAGCCACATTACACGAGAAAAAGCGAGAAGTTGTAATTCGTAGTAAAAACCGCAGAAAACATAACGTTTTCAACATTTGTTTTCGAAATGACGTAACTGAAAATCTTCACATTGGACGCATTACTCTCAGAAACGTTTACATTTATCATCTGGCAACTAATGCAGCGTGATGACGTTTGCGGTCGCACCACTCTGTACGAAGTAGAAGCTTCTAAGTTGTTGCAGTCACCAAGAAAGAGGCACAGAAATTCAAGTTTTAGTTTTTGAAAATTCAGTTTTTGGCTGCTTTTGCTGCCTTGTAGTTCACCTAGGACCTTAAGATTTTGCATGAACCGAACTCTGGCAGCCACATTACACGAGAAAAAGCGAGAAGTGGTAATTCGTAGTAAAAACCGCAAAAAACATAACGTTTTCAACATTTGTTTTCGAAATGACGTAACTGAAAATCTTCACATTGGACGCATTACTCTCAGAAACGTTTACATTTATCGTCTGGCAACTAATGCCGCGTGATGACGTTTGCGGTCGCACCACTCTGTACGAAGTAGAAGCTTCTAAGTTGTTGCAGTCACCAAGAAAGAGGCACAGAAATACAAGTTTTAGTTTTTGAAAATTCAGTTTTTAGCTGCTTTTGCTGCCTTGTAGTTGACCTAGGACCTTAAAATTTTGCATGAACCGAACTCTGGCAGCCACATTACACGAAGAAGTGGTAATTCGTAGTAAAAACCGCAGAAAACATAACGTTTTCAACATTTGTTTTCGAATGACGTAACTGAAAATCTTCACATTGGACGCATTACTCTCAGAAACGTTTACATTTATCGTCTGGCAACTAACACGACGCGTGGGTGGTCTGGGTGCCTATATTCGCTCTGATCTGAGACCTACTATACTATGCACATCGGATGCAAAGGGCGAAGGAGAAGCAGAGTTCTTGTTTTTCGAAATAAATACATCAAATCAGAAACTGCTAATTGGAGTAATCTATAAACCTCCAAACGTCGGTGCTATGTCCTCCTTTCAGTCTGCCCTGTCCTCGCTCGTGACACTGTATGAACACATAATCATTATGGGCGACACAAACATCGACTTACAGTTAAAATCTCCCTCTGCAGAAAAACTTAGGAGACTGTTCCACTCCAATGATATGAGTTTAACACCACTGGACCCAACTCATCACACGCCACACAGCCATACACTCATAGATATAATAGCAACAAAGCGACCAGATAAAATAATTCGCGCCAATCAGACATCCGCTCCAGGACTCTCTGCTCATGACGTGATTTTCTTAAATTACTCAGTACATACTACCAAAGAAAAATCTCACCTGGTAACCTACAGAAACCTAAAAAATGTTAACCATGACGCTCTTCAAAAGGATTGCTCAGACATCCCTTGGCATGATATAAGCAATGAACCGACTTTAGACGGAAAAATTCGGGAATTATATCGCAAAATTATTGCATTGTATGATAAACATGCTCCTCAACGCACTGTCAAGGTAAAGAGAGCTCCCGCTCCGTGGCTCACCACTGCATTACGCCAGTTAATGAATGAACGTGATGCTGCACATAGGGCCTTCAAGCGTAACCTAACTCCCGACGCGTACGAAGCTTATAGGAAACTCCGAAATAGAACCAATCAAAGCGTGAGGAATGCCAAAATCAGACATGCCTGCTCTGTCGTATGCGGCATATCAAAACCTGCTGCACTGTGGAAAAAGCTGCGCAGTTTCGGTATAGGGAAGCGAAGATCTGACGCTGTTTATCAAGCGTCTGCAGAAGAATTAAACGATCTCTTCTCAACAGCCGTAAACTGCCACGCAGCGACAAATTATCAGCCCCAAGATATCAATCTCTCGAGAGACAAGTTTTTCCTAAAACATGTCACTACCGGCACAGTACACAAGGCAATTATGAGAATCTCTTCCGAGGCAGTAGGAAATGATGGAGTGAGCATTGGCATGATTAAGAACGTCGTAAACACTATTACTCCAGTTATCACAGACATCTTCAACCTGTCTCTTGTCAGTAGTACATATCCTACTGAGTGGAAGCAAAGCTTAATTCAACCTATACCCAAGACTGACAACCCTAAGTCGCCAGGTGACTACAGGCCGATCAGCATACTACCTGCAATATCTAAAGCCCTAGAATACATCGTCCATGAACAGCTGACAGATTACCTCAAAACTCATAACATCCACGACAAATATCAGTCAGGCTTTCGAAAGCACCATAGTACAGCAACTGCATTAATCAAAGTAACTGATGACATTAAACATGCTATGGACAGACGTGAAGCTACCATCCTAACACTGCTTGACTTTAGCAAGGCTTTTGATACAGTTGACTTTGATATATTACTAATTAAAATGAAGCAGCTGAATTTCTCAAACAGCGCAATACACTGGTTCGACAGCTACCTCAAAAACAGAAGTCAACAAGTCATTTGTGGGTCGGAAAAGTCATCATGGAAAAACGTGCGCTCTGGACTTCCCCAAGGCTCCGTCCTTGGTCCATTACTCTTCTCACTGTACATTAATGATATTTCTTCAGTGATTCACTCCTGCAACTACCATCTATATGCCGACGACATCCAACTGTACATAAGTGCAAGCCCCAAGAACATTGCTGACGCAGTAGCGAGAATGAACGCAGATCTTTGCTCTGTTTCTCGGTGGGCACAGAACCTAGGTCTGAAACTAAACCCCAAGAAATCCCAGGTCATACTTATATCTCATCCAAAGTTAATCAGTCGGTACTTTCGCGAAACAGTCCCTCAAATACTCCTCAATGGTACCCAACTATCATACCAAAAAACAGTAAAAGACCTTGGAATAATCTTGGATGAACACCTAAACTGGGAAGAACAAACAGTCACAGCTTGCCGGAAATCGCTCTCCTCCCTACATGCAATTCAAAAATTTAGAAAAATATTTCCAACCCATGTTAAACAAAAATTAGTCCAAACACTAGTCTTGCCTAATCTTTACTACTGTGATGTAGTTCAACATGGCACAAATAATGAAAATTCGAGATGCCTAGAGCTAGTGATGAATGCTTGTGTTAGATACGTATGCAACATACGGTTGTATGATCATATCAGTCCTTCATACTCCCAGCTAGGTTGGATACGCCCACATAAGGCACGCGATCTCCACACGATGTGCTTATTTCATCGATTTCTTAGCCACTGGTGCCCCCAATACTTATCTTCTCACATTAAACACCTATCATCATTCCACAACCGCAACACCAGATCGGATACGTCTAGCATCTTGGCTGTACCTTTACATAACACAAAATCTTTCTCCGTGTCATTCTCCATCTCAGCCATACGACTATGGAACGCGCTCCCCTGTGATCTGCGTCTTATCCAAAACCACTCAATATTCAAGAGGGAACATATTAGGGACGGTATAGCCACCATTGTTGTGCCCCCCCCCTCATCTTTTTCTTTCTCCTCTCCATCACAGCTTCGAATTTTACCATTCTATTTCTCTTCCTCTAACCTATCTACCTCTTCTATATCTCTTTCACCCCATTCCATCGTCTTATGTCTCTGCTTGATGAGAATAACTCACAAGCTGCAAGAATATAACGAAAAAATTCCCAACTAGCAATAGGACTGACACTCATAAAAGAAAAATAAATTTACTTTCATATACATAGTCATTATTATTATTATTATTATCATTATTATAATTATTTTTATTATTCTTGATTGTTATAATTATTTTTTGATTGTTATATTTATCATTGTACTACTTTTATAATCTCTATTTTTTTTCTTTAACATTAACACTGTATAACAAGTTATATGTCCTAATTTTCTATAGACACTGAAATTTGTTGAATCTGAGTATGCCTGGTTAGGTGTAAGAGAGGGCCTGAAGGCACTAATCTTGCCAGGTAAAATAAATGCATAAATAAATAAAAATAAATAAATAATGCAGCGTGATGACGTTTGCGGTCGCACCACTCTGTACGAAGTAGAAGCTTCTAAGTTGTTGCAGTCACCAAGAAAGAGGCACAGAAATTCAAGTTTTAGTTTTTGAAAATTCAGTTTTTGGCTGCTTTTGCTGCCTTGTAGTTGACCTAGGACCTTAAGATTTTGCATGAACCGAACTCTGGCAGCCACATTACACGAGAAAAAGCGAGAAGTGGTAATTCGTAGTAAAAACCGCAGAAAACATAACGTTTTCAACATTTGTTTTCGAAATGACGTAACAGAAAATCTTCACATTGAACGCATTACTCTCAGAAACGTTTACATTTATCGTCTGGCAACTAATGCAGCGTGATGACGTTTGCGGTCGCACCACTCTGTACGAAGTAGAAGCTTCTAAGTTGTTGCAGTCACCAAGAAAGAGGCACAGAAATTCAAGTTTTAGTTTTTGAAAATTCAGTTTTTGGCTGCTTTTGCTGCCTTGTACTTGACCTAGGACCTTAAGATTTTGCATGAACCGAACTCTGGCAGCCACATTACACGAGAAGAAGCGAGAAGTGGTAATTCGTAGTAAAAACCGCAGAAAACATAACGTTTTCAACATTTGTTTTCGAAATCTCGTAACTGAAAATCTTCACATTGGACGCATTACTCTCAGAAACGTTTACATTTATCGTCTGGTAACTATTGCAGCGTGATGACGTTTGCTGTCGCACCACTCTGTACGAAGTAGAAGCTTCTAAGTTGTTGCAGTCACCAAGAAAGAGGCACAGAAATTCAAGTTTTAGTTTTTGAAAATTCAGTTTTTGGCTGCTTTTGCTGCCTTGTAGTTGACCTAGGACCTTAAGATTTTGCATGAACCGAACTCTGGCAGCCACATTACACGAGAAAAAGCGAGAAGTGGTAATTCGTAGTAAAAACCGCAGAAAACATAACGTTTTCAACATTTGTTTTCGTATCGACGTAACTGAAAATCTTCACATTGGACGCATTACTCTCAGAAACGTTTACATTTATCGTCTGGCAACTAATGCCGCGTGATGACGTTTGCGGTCGCACCACTCTGTACGAAGTAGAAGCTTCTAAGTTGTTGCAGTCACCAAGAAAGAGGCACAGAAATTCAAGTTTTAGTTTTTGAAAATTCAGTTTTTGGCCGCTTTTGCTGCCTTGTAGTTGACCTAGGACCTTAAGATTTTGCATGAACCGAACTCTGGCAGCCACATTACACGAGAAAAAGCGAGAAGTGGTAATTCGTAGTAAAAACCGCAGAAAACATAACGTTTTCTACATTGTTTTCGTATCGACGTAACTCAAAATCTTCACATTGGACGCATTACTCTCAGAAACGTTTACATTTATCGTCTGGCAACTAATGCAGCGTGATCACGTTTGCGGTCGCACCACTCTGTACGAAGTAGAAGCTTCTAAGTTGTTGCAGTCACCAAGAAAGAGGCACAGAAATACAAGTTTTAGTTTATGAAAATTCAGTTTTTGGCCGCTTTTGCTGCCTTGTAGTTGACCTAGGACCTTAAGATTTTGCATGAACCGAACTCTGGCAGCCACATTACACGAGAAAAAGCGAGAAGTGGTTATTCGTAGTAAAAACCGCAGAAAACATAACGTTTTCAACATTTGTTTTCGAAATGACGTAACTGAAAATCCTCACATTGGACGCATTACTCTCAGAAACGTTTACATTTATCGTCTGGCAACTAATGCCGCGTGATGACGTTTGCGGTCGCACCACTCTGTACGAAGTAGAAGCTTCTAAGTTGTTGAGGTCACCGAGAAAGAGGCACAGAAATTCAAGTTTTAGTTTTTGAAAATTCAGTTTTTGGCTGCTTTTGCTGCCTTGTAGTTGACCTAGGACCTTAAGATTTTGCATGAACCGAACTCTGGCAGCCACATTACACGAGAAAAAGCGAGAAGTGGTAATTCGTAGTAAAAACCGCAGAAAACATAACGTTTTCAACATTTGTTTTCGAAATGACGTAACTGAAAATCTTCACATTGGACGCATTACTCTCAGAAATGTTTACATTTATCGTCTGGCAACTAATGCCGCGTGATGACGTTTGCGGTAGCACCACTCTGTACGAAGTAGAAGCTTCTAAGTTGTTGCAGTCACCAAGAAAGAGGCACAGAAATTCAAGTTTTAGTTTTTGAAAATTCAGTTTTTGGCTGCTTTTGCTGCTTTGTAGTTGACCTAGGACCTTAAGATTTTGCATGAACCGAACTCTGGCTGCCACATTACACGAGAAAAAGCGAGAAGTGGTAATTCGTAGTAAAAACCGCAGAAAACATAACGTTTTCAACATTTGTTTTCGAAAGAGGCACAGAAATTCAAGTTTTAGTTTTTGAAAATTCAGTTTTTGGCTGCTTTTGCTGCCTTGTAGTTGACCTAGGACCTTAAGATTTTGCATGAACCGAACTCTGGCAGCCACATTACACGAGAAAAAGCGAGAAGTGGTAATTCGTAGTAAAAACTGCAGAAAACATAACGTTTTCAACATTTGTTTTCGAAATCTCGTAACTGAAAATCTTCACATTGGACGCATTACTCTCAGAAACGTTTACATTTATCGTCTGGCAACTATTGCAGCGTGATGACGTTTGCTGTCGCAACACTCTGTACGAAGTAGAAGCTTCTAAGTTGTTGCAGTCACCAAGAAAGAGGCACAGAAATTCAAGTTTTAGTTTTTGAAAATTCAGTTTTTGGCTGCTTTTGCTGCCTTGTAGTTGACCTAGGACCTTAAGATTTTGCATGAACCGAACTCTGGCAGCCACATTACACGAGAAAAAGCGAGAAGTGGTAATTCGTAGTAAAAACCGCAGAAAACATAACGTTTTCAACATTTGTTTTCGTATCGACGTAACTGAAAATCTTCACATTGCACGCATTACTCTCAGAAACGTTCACATTTATCGTCTGGCAACTAATGCCGCGTGATGACGTTTGCGGTCGCACCACTCTGTACGAAGTAGAAGCTTCTAAGTTGTTGCAGTCACCAAGAAAGAGGCACAGAAATTCAAGTTTTTGTTTTTGAAAATTCAGTTTTTGGCTGCTTTTGCTGCCTTGTAGTTGACCTAGGACCTTAAGATTTTGCATGAACCGAACTCTGGCAGCCACATTACACGAGAAAAAGCGGGAAGTGGAAATTCGTAGTAAAAACCGCAGAAAACATAACGTTTTCTACATTGTTTTCGTATCGACGTAACTCAAAATCTTCACAATGGACGCATTACTCTCAGAAACGTTTACATTTATCGTCTGGCAACTAATGCAGCGTGATCACGTTTGCGGTCGCACCACTCTGTACGAAGTAGAAGCTTCTAAGTTGTTGCAGTCACCAAGAAAGAGGCACAGAAATACAAGTTTTAGTTTATGAAAATTCAGTTTTTGGCTGCTTTTGCTGCCTTGTAGTTGACCTAGGACCTTAAGATTTTGCATGAACCGAACTCTGGCAGCCACATTACACGAGAAAAAGCGAGAAGTGGTAATTCGTAGTAAAAACCGCAGAAAACATAACGTTTTCAACATTTATTTTCGAAATGACGTAACTGAAAATCCTCACATTGGACGCATTACTCTCAGAAACGTTTACATTTATCGTCTGGCAACTAATGCCGCGTGATGACGTTTGCGGTCGCACCACTCTGTACGAAGTAGAAGCTTCTAAGTTGTTGAGGTCACCAAGAAAGAGGCACAGAAATTCAAGTTTTAGTTTTTGAAAATTCAGTTTTTGGCTGCTTTTGCTGCCTTGTAGTTGACCTAGGACCTTAAGATTTTGCATGAACCGAACTCTGGCAGCCACATTACACGATAAAAAGCGAGAAGTGGTAATTCGTAGTAAAAACCGAAGAAAACATAACGTTTTCAACATTTGTTTTCGAAATGACGTAACTGAAAATCTTCACATTGGACGCATTACTCTCAGAAATGTTTACATTTATCGTCTGGCAACTAATGCCGCGTGATGACGTTTGCGGTAGCACCACTCTGTACGAAGTAGAAGCTTCTAAGTTGTTGCAGTCACCAAGAAAGAGGCACAGAAAATCAAGTTTTAGTTTTTGAAAATTCAGTTTTTGGCTGCTTTTGCTGCCTTGTAGTTGACCTAGGACCTTAAGATTTTGCATGAACCGAACTCTGGCAGCCACATTACACGAGAAAAAGCGAGAAGTGGTAATTCGTAGCAAAAACCGCAGAAAACATAACGTTTTCAACATTTGTTTTCGAAAGAGGCACAGAAATTCAAGTTTTAGTTTTTGAAAATTCAGTTTTTGGCTGCTTTTGCTGCCTTGTAGTTGACCTAGGACCTTAAGATTTTGCATGAACCGAACTCTGGCAGCCACATTACACGAGAAAAAGCGAGAAGTGGTAATTCGTAGTGAAACCGCAGAAAACATAACGTTTTCAACATTTGTTTTCGAAAGAGGCACAGAAATTCAAGTTTTAGTTTTTGAAAATTCAGTTTTTGGCTGCTTTTGCTGCCTTGTAGTTGACCTAGGACCTTAAGATTTTGCATGAAACGAACTCTGGCAGCCACATTACACGAGAAAAAGAGGGAAGTGGTAATTCGTAGTAAAAACCGCAGAAAACATAACGTTTTCAACATTTGTTTTCGAAATGACGTAACTGAAAATCTTCACATTGGACGCATTACTCTCAGAAACGTTTACATTTATCGTCTGGCAACTAATGCCGCGTGATGACGTTTGTGGCCGCACCACTCTGTACGAAGTAGAAGCTTCTAAGTTGTTGCAGTCACCAAGAAAGAGGCACAGAAATTCAAGTTTTAGTTTTTGAAAATTCAGTTTTTGGCTGCTTTTGCTGCCTTGTAGTTGACCTAGGACCTTAAGATTTTGCATGAACCGAACTCTGGCAGCCACATTACACGAGAAAAAGCGAGAAGTGGTAATTCGTAGTAAAAACCGCAGAAAACATAACGTTTTCTACATTGTTTTCGTATCGACGTAACTGAAAATCTTCACATTGGACGCATTACTCTCAGAAACGTTTACATTTATCGTCTGGCAACTAATGCCGCGTGATGACGTTTGCGGTCGCACCACTCTGTACGAAGTAGAAGCTTCTAAGTTGTTGCAGTAACCAAGAAAGAGGCACAGAAATTCAAGTTTTAGTTTTTGAAAATTCAGTTTTTGGCTGCTTTTGCTGCCTTGTAGTTGACCTAGGACCTTAAGATTTTGCATGAACCGAACTCTGGCAGCCACATTACACGAGAAAAAGCGAGAAGTGGTAATTCGTAGTAAAAACCGCAGAAAACATAACGTTTTCTACATTGTTTTCGTATCGACGTAACTCAAAATCTTCACATTGGACGCATTACTCTCAGAAACGTTTACATTTATCGTCTGGCAACTAATGCAGCGTGATGACGTTTGCGGTCGCACCACTCTGTACGAAGTAGAAGCTTCTAAGTTGTTGCAGTCACCAAGAAAGAGGCACAGAAATTCAAGTTTTAGTTTTTGAAAATTCAGTTTTTGGCTGCTTTTGCTGCCTTGTAGTTGACCTAGGACCTTAAGATTTTGCATGAACCGAACTCTGGCAGCCACATTACACGAGAAAAAGCGAGAAGTGGTAATTCGTAGTAAAAACCGCAGAAAACATAACGTTTTCTACATTGTTTTCGTATCGACGTAACTGAAAATCTTCACATTGGACGCATTACTCTCAGAAACGTTTACATTTATCGTCTGGCAACTAATGCCGCGTGATGACGTTTGCGGTCGCACCACTCTGTACGAAGTAGAAGCTTCTAAGTTGTTGCAGTCACCAAGAAAGAGGCACAGAAATTCAAGTTTTAGTTTTTTAAAATTCAGTTTTTGGCTGCTTTTGCTGCCTTGTAGTTGACCTAGGACCTTAAGATTTTCCATGAACCGAACTCTGGCAGCCACATTACACGAGAAAAAGCGAGAAGTGGTAATTCGTGGTAAAAACCGCAGAAAACATAACTTTTTCTACATTGTTTTCGTATAGATGTAACTGAAAATCTTCACATTGGACGCATCACTCTCAGAAACGTTTACATTTATCGTCTGGCAACTAATGCCGCGTGATGACGTTTGCGGCCGCACCACTCTGTACGAAGTAGAAGCTTCTAAGTTGTTGCAGTCACCAAGAAAGAGGCACAGAAATTCAAGTTTTAGTTTTTGAAATTTCAGTTTTTGGCTGCTTTAGCTGCCTTGTAGTTGACCTGGGACCTTAAGATTTTGCATGAACCGAACTCTGGCAGCCACATTACACGAGAAAAAGCGAGAAGTGGTAATTCGTAGTAAAAACCGCAGAAAACATAACGTTTTCTACATTGTTTTCGTATCGACGTAACTGAAAATCTTCACATTGGACGCATTACTCTCAGAAACGTTTACATTTATCGTCTGGCAACTAATGCAGCGTGATGACGTTTGCGGTCGCACCACTCTGTACGAAGTAGAAGCTTCTAAGTTGTTGCAGTCACCAAGAAAGAGGCACAGAAATTCAAGTTTTTGTTTTTGAAAATTCAGTTTTTGGCTGCTTTTGCTGCCTTGTAGTTGACCTAGGACCTTAAGATTTTGCATGAACCGAACTCTGGCAGCCACATTACACGAGAAAAAGCGAGAGGTGGTAATTCGTAGTAAAAACCGCAGAAAACATAACGTTTTCAACATTTGTTTTCGAAAGAGGCACAGAAATTCAAGTTTTAGTTTTTGAAAATTCAGTTTTTGGCTGCTTTTGCTGCCTTGTAGTTGACCTAGGACCTTAAGATTTTGCATGAACCGAACTCTGGCAGCCACATTACACGAGAAAAAGCGAGAAGTGGTAATTCGTAGTAAAAACCGCAGAAAACATAACGTTTTCTACATTGTTTTCGTATCGACGTAACTGAAAATCTTCACATTGGACGCATTACTCTCAGAAACGTTTACATTTATCGTCTGGCAACTAATGCCGCGTGATGACGTTTGCGGTCGCACCACTCTGTACGAAGTAAAAGTTTCTAAGTTGTTGCAGTCACCAAGAAAGAGGCACAGAAATTCAAGGTTTAGTTTTTGAAAATTCAGTTTTTGGCTGCTTTTGCTGCCTTGTAGTTGACCTAGGACCTTAAGATTTTGCATGAACCGAACTCTGGCAGCCCCATTACACGAGAAAAAGCGGGAAGTGGTAATTCGTAGTAAAAACCGCAGAAAACATAACGTTTTCAACATTTTTGTTTTCGAAATGACGTAACTGAAAATCTTCACATTGGACGCATTACTCTCAGAAACGTTTACATTTATCGTCTGGCAACTAATGCAGCGTGATGACGTTTGCGGTCGCACCATTCTGTACGAAGTAGAAGCTTCTAAGTTGTTGCAGTCACTAAGAAAGAGGCACAGAAATTCAAGTTTTAGTTTTTGAAAATTCAGTTTTTGGCTGCTTTTGCTGCCTTGTAGTTGACCTAGGACCTTAAGATTTAGCATGAACCGAACTCTGGCAGCCACATTACACGAGAAAAAGCGAGAAGTGGTAATTCGTAGTAAAAACCGCAGAAAACATAACGTTTTCTACATTGTTTTCGTTTAGACTTAACCGAAAATCTTCACATTTGACGCATTACTCTCAGAAACGTTAACATTTATCGTCTGGCAACTAATGCCGCGTGATGACGTTTGCGGTCGCACCACTCTGAACGAAGTAGAAGCTTCTAAGTTGTTGTAGTCACCAAGAAAGAGGCACAGAAATTCAAGTTTTAGTTTTTGAAAATTCAGTTTTTGGCTGCTTTTGCTGCCTTGTAGTTGACCTAGGACCTTAAGATTTTGCATGAAACGAACTCTGGCAGCCACATTACACGAGAAAAAGAGGGAAGTGGTAATTCGTAGTAAAAACCGCAGAAAACATAACGTTTTCAACATTTGTTTTCGAAATGACGTAACTGAAAATCTTCACATTGGACGCATTACTCTCAGAAACGTTTACATTTATCGTCTGGCAACTAATGCCGCGTGATGACGTTTGTGGCCGCACCACTCTGTACGAAGTAGAAGCTTCTAAGTTGTTGCAGTCACCAAGAAAGAGGCACAGAAATTCAAGTTTTAGTTTTTGAAAATTCAGTTTTTGGCTGCTTTTGCTGCCTTGTAGTTGACCTGGGACCTTAAAATTTTGCATGAACCGAACTCTGGCAGCCACATTACACGAGAAAAAGCGAGAAGTGGTAATTCGTAGTAAAAACCGCAGAAAACATAACGTTTTCTACATTGTTTTCGAAAGAGGCACAGAAATTCAAGTTTTAGTTTTTGAAAATTCAGTTTTTGGCTGCTTTTGCTGCCTTGTAGTTGACCTAGGACCTTAAGATTTTGCATGAACCGAACTCTGGCAGCCACATTACACGAGAAAAAGCGAGAAGTGGTAATTCGTAGTAAAAACCGCAGAAAACATAACGTTTTCTACATTGTTTTCGTTTAGACTTAACCGAAAATCTTCACATTTGACGCATTACTCTCAGAAACGTTAACATTTATCGTCTGGCAACTAATGCCGCGTGATGACGTTTGCGGTCGCACCACTCTGAACGAAGTAGAAGCTTCTAAGTTGTTGTAGTCACCAAGAAAGAGGCACAGAAATTCAAGTTTTAGTTTTTGAAAATTCAGTTTTTGGCTGCTTTTGCTGCCTTGTAGTTGACCTAGGACCTTAAGATTTTGCATGAAACGAACTCTGGCAGCCACATTACACGAGAAAAAGAGGGAAGTGGTAATTCGTAGTAAAAACCGCAGAAAACATAACGTTTTCAACATTTGTTTTCGAAATGACGTAACTGAAAATCTTCACATTGGACGCATTACTCTCAGAAACGTTTACATTTATCGTCTGGCAACTAATGCCGCGTGATGACGTTTGTGGCCGCACCACTCTGTACGAAGTAGAAGCTTCTAAGTTGTTGCAGTCACCAAGAAAGAGGCACAGAAATTCAAGTTTTAGTTTTTGAAAATTCAGTTTTTGGCTGCTTTTGCTGCCTTGTAGTTGACCTGGGACCTTAAAATTTTGCATGAACCGAACTCTGGCAGCCACATTACACGAGAAAAAGCGAGAAGTGGTAATTCGTAGTAAAAACCGCAGAAAACATAACGTTTTCTACATTGTTTTCGTATCGACGTAACTGAAAATCTTCACATTGGACGCATTACTCTCAGAAACGTTTACATTTATCGTCTGGCAACTAATGCAGCGTGATGACGTTTGCGGTCGCACCACTCTGTACGAAGTAGAAGCTTCTAAGTTGTTGCAGTCACCAAGAAAGAGGCACAGAAATTCAAGTTTTAGTTTTTGAAAATTCAGTTTTTGGCTGCTTTTGCTGCCTTGTAGTTGACCTAGGACCTTAAGATTTTGCATGAACCGAACTCTGGCAGCCACATTACACGAGAAAAAGCGAGAAGTGGTAATTCGTAGTAAAAACCGCAGAAAACATAACGTTTTCTACATTGTTTTCGTATCGACGTAACTGAAAATCTTCACATTGGACGCATTACTCTCAGAAACGTTCACATTTATCGTCTGGCAACTAATGCCGCGTGATGACGTTTGCGGTCGCACCACTCTGTACGAAGTAGAAGCTTCTAAGTTGTTGCAGTCACCAGGAAAGAGGCACAGAAATTCAAGTTTTAGTTTTTGAAAATTCAGTTTTTGGCTGCTTTTGCTGCCTTGTAGTTGACCTAGGACCTTAAGATTTTGCATGAACCGAACTCTGGCAGCCACATTACACGAGAATAAGCGAGAAGTGGTAATTCGTAGTTAAAACCGCAGAAAACATAACGTCTTCAACATTTGTTCTCGAAATGACGTAATTGAAAATCTTCACATTGGACGCATTACTCTCAGAAACGTTTACATTTATCGTCTGGCAACTAATGCCGCGTGATGACGTTTGCGGTCGCACCACTCTGTACGAAGTAGAAGCTTCTAAGTTGTTGCAGTAACCAAGAAAGAGGCACAGAAATTCAAGTTTTAGTTTTTGAAAATTCAGTTTTTGGCTGCTTTTGCTGCCTTGTAGTTGACCTAGGACCTTAAGATTTTGCATGAACCGAACTCTGGCAGCCACATTACACGAGAAAAAGCGAGAAGTGGTAATTCGTAGTAAAAACCGCAGAAAACATAACGTTTTCTACATTGTTTTCGTATCGACGTAACTCAAAATCTTCACATTGGACGCATTACTCTTAGAAACGTTTACATTTATCGTCTGGCAACTAATGCAGCGTGATGACGTTTGCGGTCGCACCACTCTGTACGAAGTAGAAGCTTCTAAGTTGTTGCAGTCACCAAGAAAGAGGCACAGAAATTCAAGTTTTTGTTTTTGAAAATTCAGTTTTTGGCTGCTTTTGCTGCCTTGTAGTTGACCTAGGACCTTAAGATTTTGCATGAACCGAACTCTGGCAGCCACATTACACGAGAAAAAGCGAGAAGTGGTAATTCGTAGCAAAAACAGCAGAAAACATAACGTTTTCTACTTTGTTTTCGTATCGACGTAACTGAAACTCTTCACATTGGACGCATTACTCTCAGAAACGTTTACATTTATCGTCTGGCAACTAATGCCGCGTGATGACGTTTGCGGTCGCACCACTCTGTACGAAGTAGAAGCTTCTAAGTTGTTGCAGTCACCAAGAAAGAGGCACAGAAATTCAAGTTTTGGTTTTTGAAAATTCAGTTTTTGGCTGCTTTTGCTGCCTTGTAGTTGACCTAGGACCTTAAGATTTTGCATGAACCGAACTCTGGCAGCCACATTACACGAGAAAAAGCGAGAAGTGGTAATTCGTAGTAAAAACCGCAGAAAACATAACGTTTTCTACATTGTTTTCGTATCGACGTAACTGACAATCTTCACATTGGACGCATTACTCTCAGAAACGTTTACATTTATCGTCTGGCAACTAATGCCGCGTCATGACGTTTGCGGTCGCACCACTCTGTACGAAGTAGAAGCTTCTAAGTTGTTGCAGTCACCAAGAAAGAGGCACAGAAATTGAAGTTTTAGTTTTTTAAAATTCAGTTTTTGGCTGCTTTTGCTGCCTTGTAGTTGACCTAGGACCTTAAGATTTTCCATGAACCGAACTCTGGCAGCCACATTACACGAGAAAAAGCGAGAAGTGGTAATTCGTGGTAAAAACCGCAGAAAACATAACGTTTTCTACATTGTTTTCGTATAGATGTAACTGAAAATCTTCACATTGGACGCATTACTCTCAGAAACGTTTACATTTATCGTCTGGCAACTAATGCCGCGTGATGACGTTTGCTGTCGCACCACTTTGTACGAAGTAGAAGCTTCTAAGTTGTTGCAGTCACCAAGAAAGAGGCACAGAAATTCAAGTTTTAGTTTTTGAAAGTTCAGTTTTTGGCTGCTTTTGCTGCCTTGTAGTTGACCTAGGACCTTAAGATTTTGCATGAACCGAACTCTGGCAGCCACATTATGCGAGAAAAAGCGAGAAGTGGTAATTCGTAGTAAAAACCGCAGAAAACATAACGTTTTCTACATTGTTTTCGTATCGACGTAACTGAAAATCTTCACATTGGACGCATTACTCTCAGAAACGTTTACATTTATCGTCTGGCAACTAATGCCGCGTGATGACGTTTGCGGTCGCACCACTCTGTACGAAGTAGAAGCTTCTAAGTTGTTGCAGTCACCAAGAAAGAGGCACAGAAATTCAAGTTTTAGTTTTTGAAAATTCAGTTTTTGGCAGCTTTTGCTGTATTGTAGTTGACCTAGGACCTTAAGATTTTGCATGAACCGAACTCTGGCAGCCACATTACACGAGAAAAAGCGAGAAGTGGTAATTCGTAGTAAAAACCGCAGAAAACATAACGTTTTCTACATTGTTTTCGTATCGACGTAACTGAAAATCTTCACATTGGACGCATTACTCTCAGAAACGTTTACATTTATCGTCTGGCAACTAATGCCGCGTGATGACGTTTGCGGTCGCACCACTCTGTACGAAGTAGAAGCTTCTAAGTTGTTGCAGTCACCAAGAAAGAGGCACAGAAATTCAAGTTTTAGTTTTTGAAAATTCAGTTTTTGGCTGCTTTTGCTGCCTTGTAGTTCATCTAGGACCTTAAGATTTTGCATGAACCGAACTCTGGCAGCCACATTACACGAGAAAAAGCGAGAAGTGGTAATTCGTAGTAAAAACCGCAGAAAACATAACGTTTTCTACATTGTTTTCGTATCGACGTAACTGAAAATCTTCACATTGGACGCATTACTCTCAGAAACGTTTACATTTATCGTCTGGCAACTAATGCAGCGTGATGACGTTTGCGGTCGCACCACTCTGTACGAAGTAGAAGCTTCTAAGTTGTTGCAGTCACCAAGAAAGAGGCACAGAAATTCAAGTTTTAGTTTTTGAAAATTCAGTTTTTGGGTGCTTTTGCTGCCTTGTAGTTGACCTAGGACCTTAAGATTTTGCATGAACCGAACTCTGGCAGCCACATTACACGAGAAAAATCGAGAAGTGGTAATTCGTAGTAAAAACCGCAGAAAACATAACGTTTTCTACATTTGTTTTCGTATCGACGTAACTGAAAATCTTCACATTGGACGCATTACTCTCAGAAACGTTTACATTTATCGTCTGGCAACTAATGCAGCGTGATGACGTTTGCGGTCGCACCACTCTGTACGAAGTAGAAGCTTCTAAGTTGTTGCAGTCACCAAGAAAGAGGCACAGAAATTAAAGTTTTAGTTTTTGAAAATTCAGTTTTTGGCTGCTTTTGCTGCCTTGTAGTTGACCTAGGACCTTAAGATTTTGCATGAACCGAACTCTGGCAGCCACATTACACGAGAAAAAGCGAGAAGTGGTAATTCGTAGTAAAAACCGCAGAAAACATAACGTTTTCAACATTTGTTTTCGAAATGACGTAACTGCAAATCTTCACATTGGACGCATTACTCTCAGAAACGTTTACATTTATCGTCTGGCAACTAATGCCGCGTGATGACGTTTGCGGTCGCACCACTCTGTACGAAGTAGAAGCTTCGACGTTGTTGCAGTCACCAAGAAAGAGGCACAGAAATTCAAGTTTTAGTTTTTGAAAATTCAGTTTTTGGTTGCTTTTGCTGCCTTGTAGTTGACCTAGGACCTTAAGATTTTTCATGAACCGAACTCTGGCAGCCACATTACACGAGAAAAAGCGAGAAGTGGTAATTCGTAGTAAAAACCGCAGAAAACATAATGTTTTCAACATTTGTTTTCGAAATGACGTAACTGAAAATCTTCACATTGGACGCATTACTCTCAGAAACGTTTACATTTATCGTCTGGCAAATAATGCCGCGTGATGACGTTTGCGGTCGCACCACTCTGTACGAAGTAGAAGCTTCGACGTTGTTGCAGTCACCAAGAAAGAGGCACAGAATTCAAGTTTTAGTTTTTGAAAATTCAGTTTTTGGCTGCTTTTGCTGCCTTGTAGTTGACCTAGGACCTTAAGATTTTGCATGAACCGAACTCTGGCAGCCACATTACACGAGAATAAGCGAGAAGTGGTAATTCGTAGTAAAAACCGCAGAAAACATAATGTTTTCAACATTTGTTTTCGAAATGACATAACTGAAAATCTTCACATTGGACGCATTACTCTCAGAAACGTTTACATTTATCGTCTGGCAACTAATGCCGCGTGATGACGTTTGCGGTCGCACCACTCTGTACGAAGTAGAAGCTTCTAAGTTGTCGCAGTCACCAAGAAAGAGGCACAGAAATTCAAGTTTTTGTTTTTGAAAATTCAGTTTTTGGCTGCTTTTGCTGCCTTGTAGTTGACCTAGGACCTTAAGATTTTGCATGAACCGAACTCTGGCAGCCACATTACACGAGAAAAAGCGAGAAGTGGTAATTCGTAGTAAAAACCGCAGAAAACATAACGTTTTCTACATTGTTTTCGTATCGACGTAACTCAAAATCTTCACATTGGACGCATTACTCTCAGAAACGTTTACATTTATCGTCTGGCAACTAATGCAGCGTGATGACGTTTGCGGTCGCACCACTCTGTACGAAGTAGAAGCTTCTAAGTTGTTGCAGTCACCGAGAAAGAGGCACAGAAATTCAAGTTTTAGTTTTTGAAAATTCAGTTTTTGGCTGCTTTTGCTGCCTTGTAGTTGACCTAGGACCTTAAGATTTTGCATGAACCGAACTCTGGCAGCCACATTACACGAGAAAAAGCGAGAAGTGGTAATTCGTAGTAAAAACCACAGAAAACATAACGTTTTCTACATTGTTTTCGTATCGACGTAACTGAAAATCTTCACATTGGACGCATTACTCTCAGAAACGTTTACATTTATCGTCTGGCAACTAATGCCGCGTGATGACGTTTGCTGTCGCACCACTCTGTACGAAGTAGAAGCTTCTAATTTGTTGCAGTCACCAAGAAATAGGCATAGTAATTCAAGTTTTAGTTTTTGAAAATTCAGTTTTTGGCTGCTTTTGCTGCCTTGTAGTTGACCTAGGACCTTAAGATTTTCCATGAACCGAACTCTGGCAGCCACATTACACGAGAAAAAGCAAGAAGTGGTAATTCGTAGTAAAAACCGCAGAAAACATAACGTTTTCTACATTGTTTTCGTATCGACGTAACTGAAAATCTTCACATTGGACGCATTACTCTCAGAAACGTTTATATTTATCGTCTGGCAACTAATGCAGGGTGATGACGTTTGCGGTCGCACCACTCTGTACGAAGTAGAAGCTTCTAAGTTGTTGCAGTCACCAAGAAAGAGGCACAGAAATTCAAATTTTAGTTTTTGAAAATTCAGTTTTTGGGTGCTTTTGCTGCCTTGTAGTTGACCTAGGACCTTAAGATTTTGCATGAACCGAACTCTGGCAGCCAAATTACACGAGAAAAAGCGAGAAGTGGTAATTCGTAGTAAAAACCGCAGAAAACATAACGTTTTCTACATCGTTTTCGTATCGACGTAACTGAAAATCTAAACATTGGACGCATTACTCTCAGAAACGTTTACATTTATCGTCTGGCAACTAATGTCGCGTGATGACGTTTGCGGTCGCACCACTCTGTACGAAGTAGAAGCTTCTAAGTTGTTGCAGTCACCAAGAAAGAGGCACAGAAATTCAAGTTTTAGTTTTTGAAAATTCAGTTTTTGGCAGCTTTTGCTGCCTTGTAGTTGACCTAGGACCTTAAGATTTTGCATGAACCGAACTCTGGCAGCCACATTACGCGAGAAAAAGCGAGAAGTGGTAATTCGTAGTAAAAACCGCAGAAAACATAACGTTTTCTACATTTGTTTTCGTATCGACATAACTGAAAATCTTCACATTGGACGCATTACTCTCAGAAACGTTTACATTTATCGTCTGGCAACTAATGCCGCGTGATGACGTTTGCGGTCGCACCACTCTGTACGAAGTAGAAGCTTCTAAGTTGTTGCAGTCACCAAGAAAGAGGCACAGAAATTCAAGTTTTAGTTTTTGAAAATTCAGTTTTTGGCTGCCTTTGCTGCCTTGTAGTTGACCTAGGACCTTAAGATTTTGCATGAACCGAACTCTGGCAGCAACATTACACGAGAAAAAGCGAGAAGTGGTAATTCGTAGTAAAAACCGCAGAAAACATAATGTTTTCAACATTTGTTTTCGAAATGACGTAACTGAAAATCTTCACATTGGACGCATTACTCTCAGAAACGTTTACATTTATCGTCTGGCAACTAATGCCGCGTGATGACGTTTGCGGTCGCACCACTCTGTACGAAGTAGAAGCTTCTAAGTTGTTGCAGTCACCAAGAAAGAGGCACAGAAATTCAAGTTTTTGTTTTTGAAAATTCAGTTTTTGGCTGCTTTTGCTGCCTTGTAGTTGACCTAGGACCTTAAGATTTTGCATGAACCGAACTCTGGCAGCCACATTACACGAGAAAAAGCGAGAAGTGGTAATTCGTAGTAAAAACCGCAGAAAACATAACGTTTTCTACATTGTTTTCGTGTCGACGTAACTCAAAATCTTCACATTGGACGCATTACTCTCAGAAACGTTTACATTTATCGTCTGGCAACTAATGCAGCGTGATGACGTTTGCGGTCGCACCACTCTGTACGAAGTAGAAGCTTCTAAGTTGTTGCAGTCACCGAGAAAGAGGCACAGAAATTCAAGTTTTAGTTTTTGAAAATTCAGTTTTTGGCTGCTTTTGCTGTCTTGTAGTTGACCTAGGACCTTAAGATTTTGCATGAACCGAACTCTGGCAGCCACATTACACGAGAAAAAGCGAGAAGTGGTAATTCGTAGTAAAAACCACAGAAAACATAACGTTTTCTACATTGTTTTCGTATCGACGTAACTGAAAATCTTCACATTGGACGCATTACTCTCAGAAACGTTTATATTTATCGTCTGGCAACTAATGCCGCGTGATGACGTTTGCTGTCGCACCACTCTGTACGAAGTAGAAGCTTCTAAGTTGTTGCAGTCACCAAGAAAGAGGCACAGTAATTCAAGTTTTAGTTTTTGAAAATTCAGTTTTTGGCTGCTTTTGCTGCCTTGTAGTTGACCTAGGACCTTAAGATTTTCCATGAACCGAACTCTGGCAGCCACATTACAAGAGAAAAAGCAAGAAGTGGTAATTCGTAGTAAAAACCGCAGAAAACATAACGTTTTTTACATTGTTTTCGTATCGACGTAACTGAAAATCTTCACATAGGACGCATTACTCTCAGAAACGTTTATATTTATCGTCTGGCAACTAATGCAGGGTGATGACGTTTGCGGTCGCACCACTCTGTACGAAGTAGAAGCTTCTAAGTTGTTGCAGTCACCAAGAAAGAGGCACAGAAATTCAAGTTTTAGTTTTTGAAAATTCAGTTTTTGGTAGCTTTTGCTGCCTTGTAGTTGACCTAGGACCTTAAGATTTTGCATGAACCGAACTCAGGCAGCCAAATTACACGAGAAAAAGCGAGAAGTGGTAATTCGTAGTAAAAACCGCAGAAAACTTAACGTTTTCTACATCGTTTTCGTATCGACGTAACTGAAAATCTAAACATTGGACGCATTACTCTCAGAAACGTTTACATTTATCGTCTGGCAACTAACGTAACGTGATGACGTTTGCGGTCGCACCACTCTGTACGAAGTAGAAGCTCCTAAGTTGTTGCAGTCACCAAGAAAGAGGCACAGAAATTCAAGTTTTAGTTTTTGAAAATTCAGTTTTTGGCAGCTTTTGCTGCCTTGTAGTTGACCTAGGACCTTAAGATTTTGCATGAACCGAACTCTGGCAGCCACATTACGCGAGAAAAAGCGAGAAGTGGTAATTCGTAGTAAAAACCGCAGAAAACATAACGTTTTCTACATTGTTTTCGTATCGACGTAACTGAAAATCTTCACATTGGACGCATTACTCTCAGAAACGTTTACATTTATCGTCTGGCAACTAATGCCGCGTGATGACGTTTGCGGTCGCACCACTCTGTACGAAGTAGAAGCTTCTAAGTTGTTGCAGTCACCAAGAAAGAGGCACAGAAATTCAAGTTTTAGTTTTTTAAAATTCGGTTTTTGGCTGCTTTTGCTGCCTTGTAGTTGACCTAGGACCTTAAGATTTTGCATGAACCGAACTCTGGCAGCCACATTACACGAGAAAAAGCGAGAAGTGGTAATTCGTAGTAAAAACCGCAGAAAACATAACGTTTTCAACATTTGTTTTCGAAATGACGTAACTGAAAATCTTCACATTGGACGCATTACTCTCAGAAACGTTTACATTTATCCTCTGGCAACTAATGCCGCGTGATGACGTTTGATGTCGCACCACTCTGTACGAAGTAGAAGCTTCTAAGTTGTTGCAGTCACCAAGAAAGAGGCACAGAAATTCAAGTTTTAGTTTTTTAAAATTCAGTTTTTGGCTGCTTTTGCTGCCTTGTAGTTGACCTAGGACCTTAAGATTTTGCATGAACCGAACTCTGGCAGCCACATTACACGAGAAAAAGCGAGAAGTGGTAATTCGTAGTAAAAACCGCAGAAAACATAACGTTTTCTACATTGCTTTCGTATCGACGTAACTGAAAGTCTTCACATTGGACGCATTACTCTCAGAAACGTTTACATTTATCGTCTGGCAACTAATGCAGCGTGATGACGTTTGCGGTCGCACCACTCTGTACGAAGTAGAAGCTTCTAAGTTGTTGCAGTCACCAAGAAAGAGGCACAGAAATTCAAGTTTTAGTTTTTGAAAATTCAGTTTTTGGGTGCTTTTGCTTCCTTGTAGTTGACCTAGGACCTTAAGATTTTGCATCAACCGAACTCTGGCAGCCACATTACACGAGAAAAAGCGAGAAGTGGTAATTCGTAGTAAAAACCGCAGAAAACATAACGTTTTCAACATTTGTTTTCGAAATGACGTAACTGAAAATTTTCACATTGGACGCATTACTCTCAGAAACGTTTACATTTATCGTCTGGCAACTAATGCCGCGTGATGACGTTTGCGGTCGCACCACTCTGTACGAAGTATAAGCTTCTAAGTTGTTGCAGTCACCAAGAAAGAGGCACAGAAATTCAAGTTTTAGTTCTTGAAAATTCAGTTTTTGGCTGCTTTTGCTGCCTTGTAGTTGACCTAGGACCTTAAGATTTTGCATGAACCGAACTCTGGCAGCCACATTACACGAGAAAAAGCGAGAAGTGGTAATTCGTAGTAAAAACCGCAGAAAACATAACGTTTTCAACATTTGTTTTCGAAATGACATAACTGAAAATCTTCACATTGGACGCATTACTCTCAGAAACGTTTACATTTATCGTCTGGCAACTAATGCAGCGTGATGACGTTTGCGGTCGCACCACTCTGTACGAAGTAGAAGCTTCTAAGTTGTTGCAGTCACCAAGAAAGAGGCACAGAAATTCAAGTTTTAGTTTTTGAAAATTCAGTTTTTGGTTGCTTTTGCTGCCTTGTAGTTGACCTAGGACCTTAAGATTTTGCATGAACCGAACTCTGGCAGCCACATTACACGAGAAAATCGAGAAGTGGTAATTCGTAGTAAAAACCGCAGAAAACATAACGTTTTCAACATTTGTTTTCGAAATGACGTAACTGAAAATCTTCACATTGGACGCATTACTCTCAGAAACGTTTACATTTATCGTCTGGCAACTAATGCAGCGTGATGACGTTTGAGGTCGCACCACTCTGTACGAAGTAGAAGCTTCTAAGTTGTTGCAGGCACCAAGAAAGAGGCACAGAAATTCAAGTTTTAGTTTTTGAAAATTCAGTTTTTAGCTGCTTTTGCTGCCTTGTAGTTGACCTAGGACCTTAAGATTTTGCATGAACCGAACTCTGGCAGCCACATTACACGAGAAAAAGCGAGAAGTGGTAATTCGTAGTAAAAACCGCAGAAAACATAACGTTTTCAACATTTGTTTTCGAAATGACGTAACTGAAAATCTTCACATTGGACGCATTACTCTCAGAAACGTTTACATTTATCCTCTGGCAACTAATGCCGCGTGATGACGTTTCCGGTCGCACCACTCTGTACGAAGTAGAAGCTTCTAAGTTGTTGCAGTCACCAAGAAAGAGGCACAGAAATTCAAGTTTTAGTTTTTTAAAATTCAGTTTTTGGCTGCTTTTGCTGCCTTGTAGTTGACCTAGGACCTTAAGATTTTGCATGAACCGAACTCTGGCAGCCACATTACACGAGAAAAAGCGAGAAGTGGTAATTCGTAGTAAAAACCGCAGAAAACATAACGTTTTCTACATTGCTTTCGTATCGACGTAACTGAAAGTCTTCACATTGGACGCATTACTCTCAGAAACGTTTACATTTATCGTCTGGCAACTAATGCAGCGTGATGACGGTTGCGGTCGCACCACTCTGTACGAAGTAGAAGCTTCTAAGTTGTTGCAGTCACCAAGAAAGAGGCACAGAAATTCAAGTTTTAGTTTTTGAAAATTCAGTTTTTGGGTGCTTTTGCTGCCTTGTAGTTGACCTAGGACCTTAAGATTTTGCATGAACCGAACTCTGGCAGCCACATTACACGAGAAAAAGCGAGAAGTGGTAATTCGTAGTAAAAACCGCAGAAAACATAACGTTTTCAACATTTGTTTTCGAAATGACGTAACTGAAAATTTTCACATTGGACGCATTACTCTCAGAAACGTTTACATTTATCGTCTGGCAACTAATGCCGCGTGATGACGTTTGCGGTCGCACCACTCTGTACGAAGTATAAGCTTCTAAGTTGTTGCAGTCACCAAGAAAGAGGCACAGAAATTCAAGTTTTAGTTCTTGAAAATTCAGTTTTTGGCTGCTTTTGCTGCCTTGTAGTTGACCTAGGACCTTAAGATTTTGCATGAACCGAACTCTGGCAGCCACATTACACGAGAAAAAGCGAGAAGTGGTAATTCGTAGTAAAAACCGCACAAAACATAACGTTTTCAACATTTGTTTTCGAAATGACATAACTGAAAATCTTCACATTGGACGCATTACTCTCAGAAACGTTTACATTTATCGTCTGGCAACTAATGCAGCGTGATGACGTTTGCGGTCGCACCACTCTGTACGAAGTAGAAGCTTCTAAGTTGTTGCAGTCACCAAGAAAGAGGCACAGAAATTCAAGTTTTAGTTTTTGAAAATTCAGTTTTTGGCTGCTTTTGCTGCCTTGTAGTTGACCTAGGACCTTAAGATTTTGCATGAACCGAACTCTGGCAGCCACATTACACGAGAAAATCGAGAAGTGGTAATTCGTAGTAAAAACCGCAGAAAACATAACGTTTTCAACATTTGTTTTCGAAATGACGTAACTGAAAATCTTCACATTGGACGCATTACTCTCAGAAACGTTTACATTTATCGTCTGGCAACTAATGCAGCGTGATGACGTTTGAGGTCGCACCACTCTGTACGAAGTAGAAGCTTCTAAGTTGTTGCAGGCACCAAGAAAGAGGCACAGAAATTCAAGTTTTAGTTTTTCAAAATTCAGTTTTTAGCTGCTTTTGCATCCTTGTAGTTGACCTAGGACCTTAAGATATTGCATGAACCGAACTCTGGCAGCCACATTACACGAGAAAAAGCGAGAAGTGGTAATTCGTAGTAAAAACCGCAGAAAACATAACGTTTTCTACATTGTTTTCGTATCGACGTAACTCAGAATCTTCACATTGGACGCATTACTCTCAGAAACGTTTACATTTATCGTCTGGCAACTAATGCAGCGTGATGACGATTGCGGTCGCACCGCTCTGTACGAAGTAGAAGCTTCTAAGTTGTTGCAGTCACCAAGAAAGAGGCACAGAAATTCAAGTTTTAGTTTTTGAAAATTCAGTTTTTGGCTGCTTTTGCTGCCTTGTAGTTGACCTAGGACCTTAAGATTTTGCATGAACCGAACTCTGGCAGGCCACATTACAGGAGGAAAAGCGAGAAGTGGTAATTCGTAGTAAAAACCTCAGAAAACAATACGTTTTCAACATTTGTTTTCGAAATGACGTAACCGAAAATTTTCACATTGGACGCATTACTCTCAGAAACGTTTACATTTATCGTCTGGCAACTAATGCCGCGTGATGACGTTTGCGTTCGCACCACTCTGTACGAAGTAGAAGCTTCTAAGTTGTTGCAGTCACCAAGAAAGAGGCACAGAAATTCAAGTTTTAGTTTTTGAAAATGCAGTTTTTGGCTGCTTTTGCTGCCTTGTAGTTGACCTAGGGCCTTAAGATTTTGCATGAACCGAACTCTGGCAGCCACATTACAAGAGAAAAAGCGAGAAGTGGTAATTCGTAGTAAAAACCGCAGAAAACATAACGTTTTCTACATTGTTTTCGTATCGACGTAACTGAAAATCTTCACATTGGACGCATTACTCTCAGAAACGTTTACATTTATCGTCTGGCAACAAATGCCGCGTGATGACGTTTGCGGTCGCAACACTCTGTACGAAGTAGAAGCTTCTAAGTTGTTGCAGTCACCAAGAAAGAGGCACAGAAATTCAAGTTTTAGTTTTTGAAAATTCAGTTTTTGGCTGCTTTTGCTGCCTTGTAGTTGACCTAGGACCTTAAGATTATGCATGAACAGAACTCTGGCAGCCACATTACACGAGAAAAAGCTTGAAGTGGTAATTCGTAGTAAAAACCGCAGAAAACATAACGTTTTCAACATTTGTTTTCGAAATGACGTAACTGAAAATCTTCACATTTAACGCATTACTCTGAGAAATGTTTACATTTATCGTCTGGCAACTAATGCCGCGTGATGACGTTTGCGGTCGCACCACTCTGTACGAAGTAGAAGCTTCTAAGTTGTTGCAGTCACCAAGAAAGAGCCACAGAAATTCAAGTTTCAGTTTTTGAAAATTCAGTTTTTGGTTGCTTTTGCTGCCTTGTATTTGACCTAGGACCTTAAGATTTTGCATGAACCGAACTCTGGCAGCCACATTACACGAGAAAAAGCGAGAAGTGGTAATTCGTAGTAAAAACCGCAGAAAACATAACGTTTTCAACATTTGTTTTCGAAATGACGTAACTGAAAATCTTCACATTGGACGCATTACTCTCAGAAACGTTTACATTTATTGTCTGGCAACTAATGCGGCGTGATGACGTTTGCGGTCGCACCACTCTGTACGAAGTAGAAGCTTCTAAGTTGTTGCAGTCACCAGGAAAGAGGCACAGAAATTCAAGTTTTAGTTTTTGAAAATTCAGTTTTTGGCTGCTTTTGCTGCCTTGTAGTTGACCTAGGACCTTAAGATTTTGCATGAACCGAACTCTGGCAGCCACATCACACGAGAAAAAGCGAGAAGTGGTAATTCGTAGTAAAAACCGCAGAAAACATAACGTTTTCAACATTTGTTTTCGAAATGACGTAACTGAAAATCTTCACATTGGACGCATTACTCTCAGAAACGTTTACATTTATTGTCTGGCAACTAATGCGGCGTGATGACGTTTGCGGTCGCACCACTCTGTACGAAGTAGAAGCTTCTAAGTTGTTGCAGTCACCAAGAAAGAGGCACAGAAATTCAAGTTTTAGTTTTTGAAAATTCAGTTTTTGGCTGCTTTTGCTGCCTTGTAGTTGACCTAGGACATTAAGATTTTGCATGAACCGAACTCTGGCAGCCACATTACACGAGAAAAAGCGAGAAGTGGTAATTCGTAGTAAAAACCGCAGAAAACATAACGTTTTCAACATTTGTTTTCGAAATGACGTAACTGAAAATCTTCACATTGGACGTATTACTCTCAGAAACATTTACATTTATCGTCTGGCAACTAATGCCGCGTGATGACGTTTGCGGTCGCACCACTCTGTACGAAGTAGAAGCTTCTAAGTTGTTGCAGTCACCAAGAAAGAGGCACAGAAATTCAAGTTTTAGTTTTTGAAAATTCAGTTTTTGGCTGCTTTTGCTGCCTTGTAGTTGACCAAGGCCTTATGATTTTGCATGAACCGAACTCTGGCAGCCACATTACACGAGAAAAAGCGAGAAGTGGTAATTCGTAGTAAAAACCGCAGAAAACATAACGTTTTCAACATTTGTTTTCGAAATGACGTAACTGAAAATCTTCACATTGGACGCATTACTCTCAGAAACGTTTACATTTATCGTCTGGCAACTAATGCCGCGTGATGACGTTTGCGGTCGCACCACTCTGTACGAAGTAGAAGCTTCTAAGTTGTTGCAGTCACCAAGAAAGAAGCACAGAAATTCAAGTTTTAGTTTTTGAAAATTCAGTTTTTGGCTGCTTTTGCTGCCTTGTAGTTGACCTAGGACCTTAAGATTTTGCATGAACCGAACTCTGGCAGCCACATTACACGAGAAAAAGCGAGAAGTGGTAATTCGTAGTAAAAACCGCAGAAAACATAACGTTTTCTACATTGCTTTCGTATCGACGTAACTGAAAGTCTTCACATTGGACGCATTACTCTCAGAAACGTTTACATTTATCGTCTGGCAACTAATGCAGCGTGATGACGTTTGCGGTCGCACCACTCTGTACGAAGTAGAAGCTTCTAAGTTGTTGCAGTCACCAAGAAAGAGGCACAGAAATTCAAGTTTTAGTTTTTGAAAATTCAGTTTTTGGGTGCTTTTGCTGCCTTGTAGTTGACCTAGGACCTTAAGATTTTGCATGAACCGAACTCTGGCAGCCACATTACACGAGAAAAAGCGAGAAGTGGTAATTCGTAGTAAAAACCGCAGAAAACATAACGTTTTCAACATTTGTTTTCGAAATGACGTAACTGAAAATTTTCACATTGGACGCATTACTCTCAGAAACGTTTACATTTATCGTCTGGCAACTAATGCCGCGTGATGACGTTTGCGGTCGCACCACTCTGTACGAAGTATAAGCTTCTAAGTTGTTGCAGTCACCAAGAAAGAGGCACAGAAATTCAAGTTTTAGTTCTTGAAAATTCAGTTTTTGGCTGCTTTTGCTGCCTTGTAGTTGACCTAGGACCTTAAGATTTTGCATGAACCGAACTCTGGCAGCCACATTACACGAGAAAAAGCGAGAAGTGGTAATTCGTAGTAAAAACCGCAGAAAACATAACGTTTTCAACATTTGTTTTCGAAATGACATAACTGAAAATCTTCACATTGGACGCATTACTCTCAGAAACGTTTACATTTATCGTCTGGCAACTAATGCAGCGTGATGACGTTTGCGGTCGCACCACTCTGTACGAAGTAGAAGCTTCTAAGTTGTTGCAGTCACCAAGAAAGAGGCACAGAAATTCAAGTTTTAGTTTTTGAAAATTCAGTTTTTGGCTGCTTTTGCTGCCTTGTAGTTGACCTAGGACCTTAAGATTTTGCATGAACCGAACTCTGGCAGCCACATTACACGAGAAAATCGAGAAGTGGTAATTCGTAGTAAAAACCGCAGAAAACATAACGTTTTCAACATTTGTTTTCGAAATGACGTAACTGAAAATCTTCACATTGGACGCATTACTCTCAGAAACGTTTACATTTATCGTCTGGCAACTAATGCAGCGTGATGACGTTTGAGGTCGCACCACTCTGTACGAAGTAGAAGCTTCTAAGTTGTTGCAGGCACCAAGAAAGAGGCACAGAAATTCAAGTTTTAGTTTTTCAAAATTCAGTTTTTAGCTGCTTTTGCATCCTTGTAGTTGACCTAGGACCTTAAGATATTGCATGAACCGAACTCTGGCAGCCACATTACACGAGAAAAAGCGAGAAGTGGTAATTCGTAGTAAAAACCGCAGAAAACATAACGTTTTCTACATTGTTTTCGTATCGACGTAACTCAGAATCTTCACATTGGACGCATTACTCTGAGAAATGTTTACATTTATCGTCTGGCAACTAATGCAGCGTGATGACGATTGCGGTCGCACCGCTCTGTACGAAGTAGAAGCTTCTAAGTTGTTGCAGTCACCAAGAAAGAGGCACAGAAATTCAAGTTTAAGTTTTTGAAAATTCAGTTTTTGGCTGCTTTTGCTGCCTTGTAGTTGACCTAGGACCTTAAGATTTTGCATGAACCGAACTCTGGCAGGCCACATTACAGGAGGAAAAGCGAGAAGTGGTAATTCGTAGTAAAAACCTCAGAAAACAATACGTTTTCAACATTTGTTTTCGAAATGACGTAACTGAAAATTTTCACATTGGACGCATTACTCTCAGAAACGTTTACATTTATCGTCTGGCAACTAATGCCGCGTGATGACGTTTGCGTTCGCACCACTCTGTACGAAGTAGAAGCTTCTAAGTTGTTGCAGTCACCAAGAAAGAGGCACAGAAATTCAAGTTTTAGTTTTTGAAAATGCAGTTTTTGGCTGCTTTTGCTGCCTTGTAGTTGACCTAGGGCCTTAAGATTTTGCATGAACCGAACTCTGGCAGCCACATTACACGAGAAAAAGCGAGAAGTGGTAATTCGTAGTAAAAACCGCAGAAAACATAACGTTTTCTACATTGTTTTCGTATCGACGTAACTGAAAATCTTCACATTGGACGCATTACTCTCAGAAACGTTTACATTTATCGTCTGGCAACTAATGCCGCGTGATGACGTTTGCGGTCGCACCACTCTGAACGAAGTAGAAGCTTCTAAGTTGTTGCAGTCACCAAGAAAGAGGCACAGAAATTCAAGTTTTAGTTTTTGAAAATTCAGTTTTTGGCTGCTTTTGCTGCCTTGTAGTTGACCTAGGACCTTAAGATTTTGCATGAACAGAACTCTGGCAGCCACATTACACGAGAAAAAGCTTGAAGTGGTAATTCGTAGTAAAAACCGCAGAAAACATAACGTTTTCAACATTTGTTTTCGAAATGACGTAACTGAAAATCTTCACATTGGACGCATTACTCTGAGAAATGTTTACATTTATCGTCTGGCAACTAACGCCGCGTGATGACGTTTGCGGTCGCGCCACTCTGTACGAAGTAGAAGCTTCTAAGTTGTTGCAGTCACCAAGAAAGAGCCACAGAAATTCAAGTTTCAGTTTTTGAAAATTCAGTTTTTGGTTGCCTTTGCTGCCTTGTATTTGACCTAGGACCTTAAGATTTTGCATGAACCGAACTCTGGCAGCCACATTACACGAGAAAAAGCGAGAAGTGGTAATTCGTAGTAAAAACCGCAGAAAACATAACGTTTTCAACATTTGTTTTCGAAATGACGTAACTGAAAATCTTCACATTGGACGCATTACTCTCAGAAACGTTTACATTTATTGTCTGGCAACTAATGCGGCGTGATGACGTTTGCGGTCGCACCACTCTGTACGAAGTAGAAGCTTCTAAGTTGTTGCAGTCACCAGGAAAGAGGCACAGAAATTCAAGTTTTAGTTTTTGAAAATTCAGTTTTTGGCTGCTTTTGCTGCCTTGTAGTTGACCTAGGACCTTAAGATTTTGCATGAACCGAACTCTGGCAGCCACATTACACGAGAAAAAGCGAGAAGTGGTAATTCGTAGTAAAAACCGCAGAAAACATAACGTTTTCAACATTTGTTTTCGAAATGACGTAACTGAAAATCTTCACATTGGACGTATTACTCTCAGAAACGTTTACATTTATCGTCTGGCAACTAATGCAGCGTGCTGACGTTTGCGGTCGCACCACTCTGTACGAAGTAGAAGCTTCTAAGTTGTTGCAGTCACCAAGAAAGAGGCACAGAAATTCAAGTTTTAGTTTTTGAAAATTCAATTTTTGGCTGCTTTTGCTGCCTTGTAGTTGACCTAGGACCTTAAGATTTTGCATGAACCGATCTCTGGCAGCCACATTACACGATAAAAAGCGAGAAGTGGTAATTCGTAGTAAAAACCGCAGAAAACATAACATTTTCATTATTTGTTTTCGAAATGACGTAACTGAAAATCTTCACATTGGACGCATTACTCTCAGAAACGTTTACATTTATCGTCTGGCAACTAATGCAGCGTGATGACGTTTGCGGTCGCACCACTCTGTACGAAGTAGAAGCTTCTATGTTGTTGCAGTCACCAAGAAAGAGGCACAGAAATACAAGTTTTAGTTTTTGAAAATTAAGTTTTTGGCTGCTTTTGCTACCTTGTAGTTGACCTAGGACCTTAAGATTTTGCATGAACCGAACTCTGGCAGCCACATTACACGAGAAAAAGCGAGAAGTGGTAATTCGTAGTAAAAACCGCAGAAAACATAACGTTTTCGACATTTGTTTTCGAAATGACGTAACTGAAAATCTTCACATTGGACGTATTACTCTCAGAAACATTTACATTTATCGTCTGGCAACTAATGCCGCGTGATGACGTTTGCGGTCGCACCACTCT
The DNA here is from genome assembly GCF_023864345.2 of Schistocerca serialis cubense. Taxonomy (NCBI): domain Eukaryota; kingdom Metazoa; phylum Arthropoda; class Insecta; order Orthoptera; family Acrididae; genus Schistocerca; species Schistocerca serialis. The sequence goes on from NW_026047571.1 coordinate 9,757,033, forward strand.
GTACGAAGTTGAAGCTTCTAAGTTGTTGCAGTCACCAAGAAAGAGGCACAGAAATTCAAGTTTTAGTTCTTGAAAATTCAGTTTTTGGCTGCTTTTGCTGCCTTGTAGTTGACCTAGGACCTTAAGATTTTGCATGAACCGAACTCTGGCAGCCACATTACACGAGAAAAAGCGAGAAGTGGTAATTCGTAGTAAAAACCGCAGAAAACATAACGTTTTCAACATTTGTTTTCGAAATGACATAACTGAAAATCTTCACATTGGACGCATTACTCTCAGAAACGTTTACATTTATCGTCTGGCAACTAATGCAGCGTGATGACGTTTGCGGTCGCACCACTCTGTACGAAGTAGAAGCTTCTAAGTTGTTGCAGTCACCAAGAAAGAGGCACAGAAATTCAAGTTTTAGTTTTTGAAAATTCAGTTTTTGGCTGCTTTTGCTGCCTTGTAGTTGACCTAGGACCTTAAGATTTTGCATGAACCGAACTCTGGCAGCCACATTACACGAGAAAATCGAGAAGTGGTAATTCGTAGTAAAAACCGCAGAAAACATAACGTTTTCAACATTTGTTTTCGAAATGACGTAACTGAAAATCTTCACATTGGACGCATTACTCTCAGAAACGTTTACATTTATCGTCTGGCAACTAATGCAGCGTGATGACGTTTGAGGTCGCACCACTCTGTACGAAGTAGAAGCTTCTAAGCTGTTGCAGGCACCAAGAAAGAGGCACAGAAATTCAAGTTTTAGTTTTTCAAAATTCAGTTTTTAGCTGCTTTTGCATCCTTGTAGTTGACCTAGGACCTTAAGATATTGCATGAACCGAACTCTGGCAGCCACATTACACGAGAAAAAGCGAGAAGTGGTAATTCGTAGTAAAAACCGCAGAAAACATAACGTTTTCTACATTGTTTTCGTATCGACGTAACTCAGAATCTTCACATTGGACGCATTACTCTCAGAAACGTTTACATTTATCGTCTGGCAACTAATGCAGCGTGATGACGATTGCGGTCGCACCGCTCTGTACGAAGTAGAAGCTTCTAAGTTGTTGCAGTCACCAAGAAAGAGGCACTGAAATTCAAGTTTTAGTTTTTGAAAATTCAGTTTTTGGCTGCTTTTGCTGCCTTGTAGTTGACCTAGGACCTCAAGATTTTGCATGAACCGAACTCTGGCAGGCCACATTACAGGAGGAAAAGCGAGAAGTGGTAATTCGTAGTAAAAACCTCAGAAAACAATACGTTTTCAACATTTGTTTTCGAAATGACGTAACCGAAAATTTTCACATTGTACGCATTACTCTCAGAAACGTTTACATTTATCGTCTGGCAACTAATGCCGCGTGATGACGTTTGCGTTCGCACCACTCTGTACGAAGTAGAAGCTTCTAAGTTGTTGCAGTCACCAAGAAAGAGGCACAGAAATTCAAGTTTTAGTTTTTGAAAATGCAGTTTTTGGCTGCTTTTGCTGCCTTGTAGTTGACCTAGGGCCTTAAGATTTTGCATGAACCGAACTCTGGCAGCCACATTACAAGAGAAAAAGCGAGAAGTGGTAATTCGTAGTAAAAACCGCAGAAAACATAACGTTTTCTACATTGTTTTCGTATCGACGTAACTGAAAATCTTCACATTGGACGCATTACTCTCAGAAACGTTTACATTTATCGTCTGGCAACTAATGCCACGTGATGACGTTTGCGGTCGCAACACTCTGTACGAAGTAGAAGCTTCTAAGTTGTTGCAGTCACCAAGAAAGAGGCACAGAAATTCAAGTTTTAGTTTTTGAAAATTCAGTTTTTGGCTGCTTTTGCTGCCTTGTAGTTGACCTAGGACCTTAAGATTTTGCATGAACAGAACTCTGGCAGCCACATTACACGAGAAAAAGCTTGAAGTGGTAATTCGTAGTAAAAACCGCAGAAAACATAACGTTTTCAACATTTGTTTTCGAAATGACGTAACTGAAAATCTTCACATTGGACGCATTACTCTGAGAAATGTTTACATTTATCGTCTGGCAACTAATGCCGCGTGATGACGTTTGCGGTCGCACCACTCTGTACGAAGTAGAAGCTTCTAAGTTGTTGCAGTCACCAAGAAAGAGCCACAGAAATTCAAGTTTCAGTTTTTGAAAATTCAGTTTTTGGTTGCTTTTGCTGCCTTGTATTTGACCTAGGACCTTAAGATTTTGCATGAACCGAACTCTGGCAGCCACATTACACGAGAAAAAGCGAGAAGTGGTAATTCGTAGTAAAAACCGCAGAAAACATAACGTTTTCAACATTTGTTTTCGAAATGACGTAACTGAAAATCTTCACATTGGACGCATTACTCTCAGAAACGTTTACATTTATTGTCTGGCAACTAATGCGGCGTGATGACGTTTGCGGTCGCACCACTCTGTACGAAGTAGAAGCTTCTAAGTTGTTGCAGTCACCAGGAAAGAGGCACAGAAATTGAAGTTTTAGTTTTTGAAAATTCAGTTTTTGGCTGCTTTTGCTGCCTTGTAGTTGACCTAGGATCTTAAGATTTTGCATGAACCGAACTCTGGCAGCCACATTACACGAGAAAAAGCGAGAAGTGGTAATTCGTAGTAAAAACCGCAGAAAACATAACGTTTTCAACATTTGTTTTCGAAATGACGTAACTGAAAATCTTCACATTGGACGCATTACTCTCAGAAACGTTTACATTTATTGTCTGGCAACTAATGCGGCGTGATGACGTTTGCGGTCGCACCACTCTGTACGAAGTAGAAGCTTCTAAGTTGTTGCAGTCACCAAGAAAGAGGCACAGAAATTCAAGTTTTAGTTTTTGAAAATTCAGTTTTTGGCTGCTTTTGCTGCCTTGTAGTTGACCTAGGACATTAAGATTTTGCATGAACCGAACTCTGGCAGCCACATTACACGAGAAAAAGCGAGAAGTGGTAATTCGTAGTAAAAACCGCAGAAAACATAACGTTTTCAACATTTGTTTTCGAAATGACGTAACTGAAAATCTTCACATTGGACGTATTACTCTCAGAAACATTTACATTTATCGTCTGGCAACTAATGCCGCGTGATGACGTTTGCGGTCGCACCACTCTGTACGAAGTAGAAGCTTCTAAGTTGTTGCAGTCACCAAGAAAGAGGCACAGAAATTCAAGTTTTAGTTTTTGAGAATTCAGTTTTTGGCTGCTTTTGCTGCCTTGTAGTTGACCAAGGCCTTATGATTTTGCATGAACCGAACTCTGGCAGCCACATTACACGAGAAAAAGCGAGAAGTGGTAATTCGTAGTAAAAACCGCAGAAAACATAACGTTTTCAACATTTGTTTTCGAAATGACGTAACTGAAAATCTTCACATTGGACGCATTACTCTCAGAAACGTTTACATTTATCGTCTGGCAACTAATGCCGCGTGATGACGTTTGCGGTCGCACCACTCTGTACGAAGTAGAAGCTTCTAAGTTGTTGCAGTCACCAAGAAAGAAGCACAGAAATTCAAGTTTTAGTTTTTGAAAATTCAGTTTTTGGCTGCTTTTGCTGCCTTGTAGTTGACCTAGGACCTTAAGATTTTGCATGAACCGAACTCTGGCAGCCACATTACACGAGAAAAAGCGAGAAGTGGTAATTCGTAGTAAAAACCGCAGAAAACATAACGTTTTCTACATTGCTTTCGTATCGACGTAACTGAAAGTCTTCACATTGGACGCATTACTCTCAGAAACGTTTACATTTATCGTCTGGCAACTAATGCAGCGTGATGACGTTTGCGGTCGCACCACTCTGTACGAAGTAGAAGCTTCTAAGTTGTTGCAGTCACCAAGAAAGAGGCACAGAAATTCAAGTTTTAGTTTTTGAAAATTCAGTTTTTGGGTGCTTTTGCTGCCTTGTAGTTGACCTAGGACCTTAAGATTTTGCATGAACCGAACTCTGGCAGCCACATTACACGAGAAAAAGCGAGAAGTGGTAATTCGTAGTAAAAACCGCAGAAAACATAACGTTTTCAACATTTGTTTTCGAAATGACGTAACTGAAAATTTTCACATTGGACGCATTACTCTCAGAAACGTTTACATTTATCGTCTGGCAACTAATGCCGCGTGATGACGTTTGCGGTCGCACCACTCTGTACGAAGTATAAGCTTCTAAGTTGTTGCAGTCACCAAGAAAGAGGCACAGAAATTCAAGTTTTAGTTCTTGAAAATTCAGTTTTTGGCTGCTTTTGCTGCCTTGTAGTTGACCTAGGACCTTAAGATTTTGCATGAACCGAACTCTGGCAGCCACATTACACGAGAAAAAGCGAGAAGTGGTAATTCGTAGTAAAAACCGCAGAAAACATAACGTTTTCAACATTTGTTTTCGAAATGACATAACTGAAAATCTTCACATTGGACGCATTACTCTCAGAAACGTTTACATTTATCGTCTGGCAACTAATGCAGCGTGATGACGTTTGCGGTCGCACCACTCTGTACGAAGTAGAAGCTTCTAAGTTGTTGCAGTCACCAAGAAAGAGGCACAGAAATTCAAGTTTTAGTTTTTGAAAATTCAGTTTTTGGCTGCTTTTGCTGCCTTGTAGTTGACCTAGGACCTTAAGATTTTGCATGAACCGAACTCTGGCAGCCACGTTACACGAGAAAATCGAGAAGTGGTAATTCGTAGTAAAAACCGCAGAAAACATAACGTTTTCAACATTTGTTTTTGAAATGACGTAACTGAAAATCTTCACATTGGACGCATTACTCTCAGAAACGTTTACATTTATCGTCTGGCAACTAATGCAGCGTGATGACGTTTGAGGTCGCACCACTCTGTACGAAGTAGAAGCTTCTAAGTTGTTGCAGGCACCAAGAAAGAGGCACAGAAATTCAAGTTTTAGTTTTTCAAGATTCAGTTTTTAGCTGCTTTTGCATCCTTGTAGTTGACCTAGGACCTTAAGATATTGCATGAACCGAACTCTGGCAGCCACATTACACGAGAAAAAGCGAGAAGTGGTAATTCGTAGTAAAAACCGCAGAAAACATAACGTTTTCTACATTGTTTTCGTATCGACGTAACTCAGAATCTTCACATTGGACGCATTACTCTCAGAAACGTTTACATTTATCGTCTGGCAACTAATGCAGCGTGATGACGATTGCGGTCGCACCGCTCTGTACGAAGTAGAAGCTTCTAAGTTGTTGCAGTCACCAAGAAAGAGGCACAGAAATTCAAGTTTTAGTTTTTTAAAATTCAGTTTTTGGCTGCTTTTGCTGCCTTGTAGTTGACCTAGGACCTTAAGATTTTGCATGAACCGAACTCTGGCAGGCCACATTACAGGAGGAAAAGCGAGAAGTGGTAATTCGTAGTAAAAACCTCAGAAAACAATACGTTTTCAACATTTGTTTTCGAAATGACGTAACTGAAAATTTTCACATTGGACGCATTACTCTCAGAAACGTTTACATTTATCGTCTGGCAACTAATGCAGCGTGATGACGTTTGCGTTCGCACCACTCTGTACGAAGTAGAAGCTTCTAAGTTGTTGCAGTCACCAAGAAAGAGGCACAGAAATTCAAGTTTTAGTTTTTGAAAATGCAGTTTTTGGCTGCTTTTGCTGCCTTGTAGTTGACCTAGGGCCTTAAGATTTTGCATGAACCGAACTCTGGCAGCCACATTACACGAGAAAAAGCGAGAAGTGGTAATTCGTAGTAAAAACCGCAGAAAACATAACGTTTTCTACATTGTTTTCGTATCGACGTAACTGAAAATCTTCACATTGGACGCATTACTCTCAGAAACGTTTACATTTATCGTCTGGCAACTAATGCCGCGTGATGACGTTTGCGGTCGCACCACTCTGAACGAAGTAGAAGCTTCTAAGTTGTTGCAGTCACCAAGAAAGAGGCACAGAAATTCAAGTTTTAGTTTTTGAAAATTCAGTTTTTGGCTGCTTTTGCTGCCTTGTAGTTGACCTAGGACCTTAAGATTTTGCATGAACAGAACTCTGGCAGCCACATTACACGAGAAAAAGCTTGAAGTGGTAATTCGTAGTAAAAACCGCAGAAAACATAACGTTTTCAACATTTGTTTTCGAAATGACGTAACTGAAAATCTTCACATTGGACGCATTACTCTGAGAAATGTTTACATTTATCGTCTGGCAACTAATGCCGCGTGATGACGTTTGCGGTCGCACCACTCTGTACGAAGTAGAAGTTTCTAAGTTGTTGCAGTCACCAAGAAAGAGCCACAGAAATTCAAGTTTCAGTTTTTGAAAATTCAGTTTTTGGTTGCTTTTGCTGCCTTGTATTTGACCTAGGACCTTAAGATTTTGCATGAACCGAACTCTGGCAGCCACATTACACGAGAAAAAGCGAGAAGTGGTAATTCGTAGTAAAAACCGCAGAAAACATAACGTTTTCAACATTTGTTTTCGAAATGACGTAACTGAAAATCTTCACATTGGACGCATTACTCTCAGAAACGTTTACATTTAATGTCTGGCAACTAATGCGGCGTGATGACGTTTGCGGTCGCACCACTCTGTACGAAGTAGAAGCTTCTAAGTTGTTGCAGTCACCAGGAAAGAGGCACAGAAATTCAAGTTTTAGTTTTTGAAAATTCAGTTTTTGGCTGCTTTTGCTGCCTTGTAGTTGACCTAGGACCTTAAGATTTTGCATGAACCGAACTCTGGCAGCCACATTACACGAGAAAAAGCGAGAAGTGGTAATTCGTAGTAAAAACCGCAGAAAACATAACGTTTTCAACATTTGTTTTCGAAATGACGTAACTGAAAATCTTCACATTGGACGCATTACTCTCAGAAACGTTTACATTTAATGTCTGGCAACTAATGCGGCGTGATGACGTTTGCGGTCGCACCACTCTGTACGAAGTAGAAGCTTCTAAGTTGTTGCAGTCACCAAGAAAGAGGCACAGAAATTCAAGTTTTAGTTTTTGAAAATTCAGTTTTTGGCTGCTTTTGCTGCCTTGTAGTTGACCTAGGACATTAAGATTTTGCATGAACCGAACTCTGGCAGCCACATTACACGAGAAAAAGCGAGAAGTGGTAATTCGTAGTAAAAACCGCAGAAAACATAACGTTTTCAACATTTGTTTTCGAAATGACGTAACTGAAAATCTTCACATTGGACGTATTACTCTCAGAAACGTTTACATTTATCGTCTGGCAACTAATGCAGCGTGCTGACGTTTGCGGTCGCACCACTCTGTACGAAGTAGAAGCTTCTAAGTTGTTGCAGTCACCAAGAAAGAGGCACAGAAATTCAAGTTTTAGTTTTTGAAAATTCAATTTTTGGCTGCTTTTGCTGCCTTGTAGTTGACCTAGGACCTTAAGATTTTGCATGAACCGATCTCTGGCAGCCACATTACACGATAAAAAGCGAGAAGTGGTAATTCGTAGTAAAAACCGCAGAAAACATAACATTTTCATTATTTGTTTTCGAAATGACGTAACTGAAAATCTTCACATTGGACGCATTACTCTCAGAAACGTTTACATTTATCGTCTGGCAACTAATGCAGCGTGATGACGTTTGCGGTCGCACCACTCTGTACGAAGTAGAAGCTTCTATGTTGTTGCAGTCACCAAGAAAGAGGCACAGAAATACAAGTTTTAGTTTTTGAAAATTAAGTTTTTGGCTGCTTTTGCTACCTTGTAGTTGACCTAGGACCTTAAGATTTTGCATGAACCGAACTCTGGCAGCCACATTACACGAGAAAAAGCGAGAAGTGGTAATTCGTAGTAAAAACCGCAGAAAACATAACGTTTTCGACATTTGTTTTCGAAATGACGTAACTGAAAATCTTCACATTGGACGTATTACTCTCAGAAACATTTACATTTATCGTCTGGCAACTAATGCCGCGTGATGACGTTTGCGGTCGCACCACTCTGTACGAAGTAGAAGCTTCTAAGTTGTTGCAGTCACCAAGAAAGAGGCACAGAAATTCAAGTTTTAGTTTTTGAAAATTCAGTTTTTGGCTGCTTTTGCTGCCTTGTAGTTGACCAAGGCCTTATGATTTTGCATGAACCGAACTCTGGCAGCCACATTACACGAGAAAAAGCGAGAAGTGGTAAATCGTAGTAAAAACCGCAGAAAACATAACGTTTTCAACATTTGTTTTCGAAATGACGTAACTGAAAATCTTCACATTGGACGCATTACTCTCAGAAACGTTTACATTTATCGTCTGGCAACTAATGCCGCGTGATGACGTTTGCGGTCGCACCACTCTGTACGAAGTAGAAGCTTCTAAGTTGTTGCAGTCACCAAGAAAGAGGCACAGAAATTCAAGTTTTAGTTTTTGAAAATGCAGTTTTTGGCTGCTTTTGCTGCCTTGTAGTTGACCTAGGACCTTAAGATTTTGCATGAACCGAACTCTGGCAGCCACATTACACGAGAAAAAGCGAGAAGTGGTAATTCGTAGTAAAAACCGCAGAAAACATAACGTTTTCGACATTTGTTTTCGAAATGACGTAACTGAAAATCTTCACATTGGACGTATTACTGTCAGAAACATTTACATTTATCGTCTGGCAACTAATGCCGCGTGATGACGTTTGCGGTCGCACCACTCTGTACGAAGTAGAAGCTTCTAAGTTGTTGCAGTCACCAAGATAGAGGCACAGAAATTCAAGTTTTAGTTTTTGAAAATTCAGTTTTTGGCTGCTTTTGCTGCCTTGTAGTTGACCAAGGCCTTATGATTTTGCATGAACCGAACTCTGGCAGCGACATTACACGAGAAAAAGCGAGAAGTGGTAATTCGTAGTAAAAACCGCAGAAAACATAACGTTTTCAACATTTGTTTTCGAAATGACGTAACTGAAAATCTTCACATTGGACGCATTACTCTCAGAAACGTTTACATTTATCGTCTGGCAAATAGTGCAGCGTGATGACGTTTGCGGTCGCACCACTCTGTGCGAAGTAGAAGCTTCTAAGTTGTTGCAGTCACCAAGAAAGAGGCACAGAAATTCAAGTTTTAGTTTTTGAAAATTCAGTTTTTGGCAGCTTTTGCTGCCTTGTAGTTGACCTAGGACCTTAAGATTTTGCATGAACCGAACTCTGGCAGCCAAATTACACGAGAAAAAGCGAGAAGTGGTAATTCGTAGTAAAAACCGCAGAAAACATAACGTTTTCAACATTTGTTTTCGAAATGACGTAACGGAAAATCTTCACATTGGACGCATTACTCTAAGAAACGTTTCCATTTATCGTCTGTCAACTAATGCAGCGTGATGACGTTTGCGGTCGCACCACTCTGTACGAAGTAGAAGCTTCTAAGTTGTTGCAGTCACCAAGAAAGAGGCACAGAAATTCAAGTTTTAGTTTTTGAAAATTCAATTTTTGGCTGCTTTTGCTGCCTTGTAGTTGACCTAGGACCTTAAGATTTTGCATGAACCGATCTCTGGCAGCCACATTACACGAGAAAAAGCGAGAAGTGGTAATTCGTAGTAAAAACCGCAGAAAACATAACATTTTCATTATTTGTTTTCGAAATGACGTAACTGAAAATCTTCACATTGGACGCATTACTCTCAGAAACGTTTACATTTATCGTCTGGCAACTAATGCAGCGTGATGACGTTTGCGGTCGCACCACTCTGTACGAAGTAGAAGCTTCTATGTTGTTGCAGTCACCAAGAAAGAGGCACAGAAATTCAAGTTTTAGTTTTTGAAAATTAAGTTTTTGGCTGCTTTTGCTGCCTTGTAGTTGACCTAGGACCTTAAGATTTTGCATGAACCGAACTCTGGCATCCACATTACACGAGAAAAAGCGAGAAGTGGTAATTCGTAGTAAAAACCGCAGAAAACATAACGTTTTCGACATTTGTTTTCGAAATGACGTAACTGAAAATCTTCACATTGGACGTATTACTCTCAGAAACATTTACATTTATCGTCTGGCAACTAATGCCGCGTGATGACGTTTGCGGTCGCACCACTCTGTACGATGTAGAAGCTTCTAAGTTGTTGCAGTCACCAAGAAAGAGGCACAGAAATTCAAGTTTTAGTTTTTGAAAATTCAGTTTTTGGCTGCTTTTGCTGCCTTGTAGTTGACCAAGGCCTTATGATTTTGCATGAACCGAACTCTGGCAGCCACATTACACGAGAAAAAGCGAGAAGTGGTAATTCGTAGTAAAAACCGCAGAAAACATAACGTTTTCAACATTTGTTTTCGAAATGACGTAACTGAAAATCTTCACATTGGACGCATTACTCTCAGAAACGTTTACATTTATCGTCTGGCAACTAATGCCGCGTGATGACGTTTGCGGTCGCACCACTCTGTACGAAGTAGAAGCTTCTAAGTTGTTGCAGTCACCAAGAAAGAAGCACAGAAATTCAAGTTTTAGTTTTTGAAAAATCAGTTTTTGGCTGCTTTTGCTGCCTTGTAGTTGACCTAGGACCTTAAGATTTTGCATGAACCGAACTCTGGCAGCCACATTACACGAGAAAAAGCGAGAAGTGGTAATTCGTAGTAAAAACCGCAGAAAACATAACGTTTTCAACATTTGTTTTCGAAATGACGTAACTGAAAATCTTCACATTGGACGCATTACTCTCAGAAACGTTTACATTTATCGTCTGGCAACTAATGCCGCGTGATGACGTTTGCGGTCGCACCACTCTGTACGAAGTAGAAGCTTCTAAGTTGTTGCAGTCACCAAGAAAGAGGCACAGAAATTCAAGTTTTAGTTTTTGAAAATTCAGTTTTTGGCTGCTTTTGCTGCCTTGTAGTTGACCAAGGCCTTATGATTTTGCATGAACCGAACTCTGGCAGCGACATTACACGACAAAAAGCGAGAAGTGGTAATTCGTAGTAAAAACCGCAGAAAACATAACGTTTTCAACATTTGTTTTCGAAATGACGTAACTGAAAATCTTCACATTGGACGCATTACTCTCAGAAACGTTTACATTTATCGTCTGGCAAATAATGCAGCGTGATGACGTTTGCGGTCGCACCACTCTGTGCGAAGTAGAAGCTTCTAAGTTGTTGCAGTCACCAAGAAAGAGGCACAGAAATTCAAGTTTTAGTTTTTGAAAATTCAGTTTTTGGCAGCTTTTGCTGCCTTGTAGTTGACCTAGGACCTTAAGATTTTGCATGAACCGAACTCTGGCAGCCAAATTACACGAGAAAAAGCGAGAAGTGGTAATTCGTAGTAAAAACCGCAGAAAACATAACGTTTTCAACATTTGTTTTCGAAATGACGTAACGGAAAATCTTCACATTGGACGCATTACTCTAAGAAACGTTTCCATTTATCGTCTGTCAACTAATGCAGCGTGATGACGTTTGCGGTCGCACCACTCTGTACGAAGTAGAAGCTTCTAAGTTGTTGCAGTCATCCAGAAAAAGGGAAAGAAATTCAAGTTTTAGTTTTTGAAAATTCAGTTTTTGGCTGCTTTTGCTGCCTTGTAGTTGACCTAGGACCTTAAGATTTTGCAGGAACCGAACTCTGGCAGCCACATTACACGAGAAAAAGCGAGAATCGGTAATTCGTAGTAAAAACCGCAGAAAACATAACGTTTTCAACATTTGTTTTCGAAATGACGTAACTGAAAATCTTCACATTGGACGCATTACTCTCAGAAACGTTTACATTTATCGTCTGGCAACTAATGCCGCGTGATGACGTTTGCGGTCGCACCACTCTGTACGAAGTAGAAGCTTCTAAGTTGTTGCAGTCACCAAGAAAGAGGCACAGAAATTCAAGTTTTAGTTTTTGAAAATTCAGTTTTTGGCTGCTTTTGCTCCCTTGTAGTAGACCTAGGACCTTAAGATTTTGCATGAACCGAACTCTGGCAGCCACATTACACGAGAAAAAGCGAGAAGGGGTAATTCGTAGTAAAAACCGCAGAAAACATAACGTTTTCAAAATTTTGTTTTCGAAATGACGTAACCGAAAATCTTCACATTGGACGCATTACTCTCAGAAACGTTTACATTTATCGTCTGGCAACTAATGCCGCGTGATGACGTTTGCGGTCGCACCACTCTGTACGAAGTAGAAGCTTCTAAGTTGTTGCAGTCACCAAGAAAGAAGCACAGAAATTCAAGTTTTAGTTTTTTAAAATTCAGTTTTTGGCTGCTTTTGCTGCCTTGTAGTTGACCTAGGACCTTAAGATTTTGCATGAACCGAACTCTGGCAGCCACATTACACGAGAAAAAGCGAGAAGTGGTAATTCGTAGTAAAAACCGCAGAAAACATAACGTTTTCTACATTTGTTTTCGAAATGACGTAACTGAAAATCTTCACATTGGACGCATTACTCTCAGAAACGTTTACATTTATCGTCTGGCAACTAATGCAGCGTGATGACGTTTGCGGTCGCACCACGTTGTACGAAGTAGAAGCTTCTAAGTTGTTGCAGTCACCAAGAAAGAGGCACAGAAATTCAAGTTTTAGTTTTTGAAAATTCAGTTTTTGGCTGCTTTTGCTGCCTTGTAGTTGACCTAGGACCTTAAGATTTTGCATGAACCGAACTCTTGCAGCCACATTACACGAGAAAAAGCGAGAAGTGGTAATTCGTGGTAAAAACCGCAGAAAACATAACGTTTTCAACATTTGTTTTCGAAATGACGTAACGGAAAATCTTCACATTGGACGCATTACTCTCAGAAACGTTTCCATTTATCGTCTGTCAACTAATGCAGCGTGTTGACGTTTGCGGTCGCACCACTCTGTACGAAGTAGATGCTTCTAAGTTGTTGCAGTCAGCAAGAAAAAGGGAAAGAAATTCAAGTTTTAGTTTTTGAAAATTCAGTTTTTGGCTGCTTTTTCTGCCTTGTAGTTGACCTAGGACCTTAAGATTTTGCATGAACCGAACTCTGGCAGCCACATTACACGAGAAAAAGCGAGAAGTGGTAATTCGTAGTAAAAACCGCAGAAAACATAACGTTTTCAACATTTGTTTTCGAAATGACGTAACTGAAAAACTTCACATTGAACGCATTACTCTCAGAAACGTTTACATTTATCGTCTGGCAACCAATGCCGCGTGATGACGTTTGCGGTCGCACCACTCTGTACGAAGTAGAAGCTTCTAAGTTGTTGCAGTCACCAAGAAAGAGGCACAGAAATTCAAGTTTTAGTTTTTGAAAATTCGGTGTTTGGCTGCTTTTGCTGCCTTGTAGTTGACCTAGGACCTTATGATTTTCATGAACCGAACTCTGGCAGCCACATTACACGAGAAAAAGCGAGAAGTGGTAATTCGTAGTAAAAACCGCAGAAAACATAACGTTTTCAACATTTGTTTTCGAAATGACGTAACTGAAAATCTTCACATTGGACGCATTACTCTCAGAAATGTTTACATTTATCGTCTGGCAAATAATGCAGCGTGATGACGTTTGCGGTCGCACCACTCTGTACGAAGTAGAAGCTTCTAAGTTGTTGCAGTCACCAAGAAAGAGGCACAGAAATTCAAGTTTTAGTTTTTGAAAATTCAGTTTTTGGCTGCTTTTGCTGCCTTGTTGTTGACCTAGGACCTTAAGATTTTGCATGAACCGAACTCTGGCAGCCACATTACACGAGAAAAAGCGAGAAGTGGTAATTCGTAGTAAAAAACGCAGTAAACATAACGTTTTCAACATTTGTTTTCGAAATGACGTAACTGAAAATCATCACATTGGACGCATTACTCTCAGAAACGTTTCCATTTATCGTCTGTCAACTAATGCAGCGTGATGACGTTTGCGGTCGCACCACTCTGTACGAAGTAGAAGCTTCTAAGTTGTTGCCGTCAGCAAGAGAAAGGGAAAGAAATTCAAGTTTTAGTTTTTGAAAATGCAGTTTTTGGCTGCTTTTGCTGCCTTGTACTTGACCTAGGACCTTAAGATTTTGCATGAACCGAACTCTGGCAGCCACATTACACGAGAAAAAGCGAGAAGAGGTAATTCGTAGTAAAAACTGCAGAAAACATAACGTTTTCAACATTTGTTTTCGAAATGACGTAACTGAAAATCATCACATTGGACGCATTACTCTCAGAAACGTTTACATTTATCGTCTGGCAACTAATGCAGCGTGATGACGTTTGCGGTCGCACCACTCTGTACGAAGTAGAAGCTTCTAAGTTGTTGCAGTCACCAAGAAAGAGGCACAGAAATTCAAGTTTTAGTTTTTGAAAATTCAGTTTTCGGCTGCTTTTGCTGCCTTGTAGTTGACCTAGGACCTTAAGATTTTGCATGAACCGAACTCAGGCAGCCACATTACACGATAAAAAGCGAGAAGTGGTAATTCGTAGCAAAAACCGCAGAAAACATAACGTTTTCAACATTTGTTTTCGAAATGACGTAACTGAAAATCTTCACATTGGACGCATTACTCTCAGAAACGTTTACATTTATCGTCTGGCAACTAATGCCGCGTGATGACGTTTGCGGTCGCACCACTCTGTACGAAGTAGAAGCTTCTAAGTTGTTGCAGTCACCAAGAAAGAGGCACAGAAATTCAAGTTTTAGTTTCTGAAAATTCAGTCTTTGGCTGCTTTTGCTGCCTTGTAGTTGACCTAGGACCTTAAGATTTTGCATGAACCGAACTCTGGCAGCCACATTACACGAGAAAAAGCGATAAGTGGTAATTCGTAGTAAAAACCGCAGAAAACATAACGTTTTCAACATTTGTTTTCGAAATGACGTAACTGAAATTCTTCACATTGGACGCATTACTCTCGGAAACGTTTACATTTATCGTCTGGCAACTAATGCAGCGTGATGACGTTTGCGGTCGCACCACTCTGTACAAATTAGAAGCTTCTAAGTTGTTGCAGTCACCAAGAAAGAGGCACAGAAATTCAAGTTTTAGTTTTTGAAAATTCAGTTTTTGGCTGCTTTTGCTGCCTTGTAGTTGACCTAGGACCTTAAGATTTTGCATGAACCGAACTCTGGCAGCCACATTACACGAGAAAAAGCGAGAAGTGGTAATTCGTAGTAAAAACCGCAGAAAACATAACGTTTTCAACATTTGTTTTCGAAATGACGTAACTGAAAATCTTCATATTGGACGCATTACTCTCAGAAACGTTTACATTTATCGTCTGGCAACTAATGCAGGGTGATGCCGTTTTCGGTCGCACCACTCTGTACGAAGTAGAAGCTTCTAAGTTGTTGCAGTCACCAAGAAAGAAGCACAGAAATTCAAGTTTTAGTTTTTTAAAATTCAGTTTTTGGCTGCTTTTGCTGCCTTGTAGTTGACCTAGGACCTTAAGATTTTGCATGAACCGAACTCTGGCAGCCACATTACACGAGAAAAAGCGAGAAGTGGTAATTCGTAGTAAAAACCGCAGAAAACATAAAGTTTTCAACATTTGTTTTCGAAATGACGTAACTGAAAATCTTCACATTGGACGCATTACTCTCAGAAACGTTTACATTTATCGTCTGGCAACTAATGCCGCGTGATGACGTTTGCGGTCGCACCACTCTGTACGAAGTAGAAGCTTCTAAGTTGTTGCAGTCACCAAGAAAGAGGCACAGAAATTCAAGTTTTAGTTTTTGAAAATTCAGTTTTTGGCTGCTTTTGCTGCCTTGTAGTTGAACTAGGACCTTAAGATTTTGCATGAACCGAACTCTGGCAGCCACATTACACGAGAAAAAGCGAGAAGTGGTAATTCGTAGTAAAAAACGCAGAAAACATAACGTTTTCAACATTTGTTTTCGAAATGACGTAACTGAAAATCTTCACATTCGACGCATTACTCTCAGAAACGTTTACATTTATCGTCTGGCAACTAATGCAGCGTGATGATGTTTGCGGTCGCACCACTCTGTACAAAGTAGAAGCTTCTAAGTTGTTGCAGTCACCAAGAAAGAGGCACAATAATTCAAGTTTTAGTTTTTGAAAATTCAGTTTTTGGCTGCTTTTGCTGCGTTGTAGTTGACCTAGGACCTTAAGATTTTGCACGAACCGAACTCTGGCAGCCACATTACGCGAGAAAAAGCGAGAAGTGGTAATTCGTAGTAAAAACCGCAGAAAACATAACGTTTTCAACATATGTTTTCGAAATGACGTAACTAAAAATCTTCACATTGGACGCATTACTCTCAGAAACGTTTACATTTATCGTCTGGCAACTAATGCAGCGTGATGACGTTTGCGGTCGCACCACTCTGTACGAAGTAGAAGCTTCTAAGTTGTTGCAGTCACCAAGAAAGAGGCACAGAAATTCAAGTTTTAATTTTTGAAAATTCAGTCTTCGGCTGCTTTTGCTGCCTTGTAGTTGACCTAGGACCTTAAGATTTTGCATGAACCGAACTCTGGCAGCCACATTACACGATAAAAAGCGATAAGTGGTAATTCGTAGTAAAAACCGCAGAAAACATAACGTTTTCAACATTTGTTTTCGAAATGACGTAACTGAAATTCTTCACATTGGACGCATTACTCTCAGAAACGTTTACATTTATCGTCTGGCAACTAATGCAGCGTGATGACGTTTGCGGTCGCACCACTCTGTACGAAGTAGAAGCTTCTAAGTTGTTGCAGTCACCAAGAAAGAGGCACAGAAATTAAAGTTTTAGTTTTTGAAAATTCAGTTTTTGGCTGCTTTTGCTGCCTTGTAGTTGACCTAGGACCTTAAGATTTTGCATGAACCGAACTCTGGCAGCCACATTACACGAGAAAAAGCGAGAAGTGGTAATTCGTAGTAAAAACCGCAGAAAACATAACGTTTTCAACATTTGTTTTCGAAATGACGTAACTGAAAATCTTCACATTGGACGCATTACTCTCAGAAACGTTTACATTTATCGTCTGGCAACTAATGCCGCGTGATGACGTTTGCGGTCGCACCACTCTGTACGAAGTAGAAGCTTCTAAGTTGTTGCAGTCACCAAGAAAGAGGCACAGAAATTCAAGTTTTAGTTTTTGAAAATTCAGTTTTTGGCTGCTTTTGCTGCCTTGTAGTTGACCTAGGACCTTAAGATTTTGCATGAACCGAACTCTGGCAGCCACATTACACGAGAAAAAGCGAGAAGTGGTAATTCGTAGTAAAAACCGCATTAAACATAACGTTTTCAACATTTGTTTTCGAAATGACGTAACTGAAAATCTTCACATTGGACGCATTACTCTCAGAAACGTTTACATTTATCGTCTGGCAACCAATGCAGCGTGATGACGCTTGCGGTCGCACCACTCTGTACGAAGTAGAAGCTTCTAAGTTGTTGCAGTCACCAAGAAAGAGGCACAGAAATTCAAGTTTTAGTTTTTGAAAATTCAGTTTTTGGCTGCTTTTGCTGCCTTGTAGTTGACCTAGGACCTTAAGATTTTGCATGAACCGAACTCTGGCAGCCACATTACACGAGAAAAAGCGAGAAGTGGTAATTCGTAGTAAAAACCGCAGAAAACATAACGTTTTCAACATTTGTTTTCGAAATGACGTAACTGAAAATCTTCACATAAGACGCATTACTCTCAGAAACGTTTACATTTATCGTCTGGCAACTAATGCAGCGTGATGACGTTTGCGGTCGCACCACTCTGTACGAAGTAGAAGCTTCTAAGTTGTTGCAGTCACCAAGAAAGAAGCACAGAAATTCAAGTTTTAGTTTTTGAAAATTCAGTTTTTGGCTGCTTTTGCTGCCTTGTAGTTGACCTAGGACCTTAAGATTTTGCATGAACCGAACTCTGGCAGCCACATTACACGAGAAAAAGCGAGAAGTGGTAATTCGTAGTAAAAACCGCAGAAAACATAACGTTTTCAACATTTGTTTTCGAAATGACGTAACTGAAAACCTTCACATTGGACGCATTACTCTCAGAAACGTTTACATTTATCGTCTGGCAACTAATGCCGCGTGATGATGTTTGCGGTCGCACCACTCTGTACAAAGTAGAAACTTCTAAGTTGTTGCAGTCACCAAGAAAGAGGCACAATAATTCAAGTTTTAGTTTTTGAAAATTCAGTTTTTGGCTGCTTTTGCTGCCTTGTAGTTGACCTAGGACCTTAAGATTTTGCACGAACCGAACTCTGGCAGCCACATTACACGAGAAAAAGCGAGAAGTGGTAATTCGTAGTAAAAACCGCAGAAAACATAACGTTTTCAACATATGTTTTCGAAATGACGTAACTGAAAATCTTCGTATTGGACGCATTACTCTCAGAAATGTTTACATTTATCGTCTGGCAACTAATGCAGCGTGATGACGTTTGCGGTCGCACCACTCTGTACGAAGTAGAAGCTTCTAAGTTGTTGCAGTCAGCAAGAAAAAGGGAAAGAAATTCAAGTTTTAGTTTTTGAAAATGCAGTTTTTGGCTGCTTTTGCTGCCTTGTAGTTGACCTAGGACCTTAAGATTTTGCATGAACCGAACTCTGGCAGCCACATTACACGAGAAAAAGCGAGAAGTGGTAATTCGTAGTAAAAACTGCAGAAAACATAACGTTTTCAACATTTGTTTTCGAAATGACGTAACCGAAAATCTTCACATTGGACGCATTACTCTCAGAAACGTTTACATTTATCGTCTGGCAACTAATGCAGCGTGATGACGTTTGCGGTCGCACCACTCTGTACGAAGTAGAAGCTTCTAAGTTGTTGCAGTCACCAAGAAAGAGGCACAGAAATTCAAGTTTTAGTTTTTGAAAATTCAGTTTTCGGCTGTATTTGCTGCCTTGTAGTTGACCTAGGACCTTAAGATTTTGCATGAACCGAACTCTGGCAGCCACATTACACGAGAAAAAGCGAGAAGTGGTAATTCGTAGCAAAAACCGCAGAAAACATAACGTTTTCAACATTTGTTTTCGAAATGACGTAACTGAAAATCTTCACATTGGACGCATTACCCTCAGAAACGTTTACATTTATCGTCTGGCAACTAATGCAGCGTGATGACGTTTGCGGTCGCACCACTCTGTACGAAGTAGAAGCTTCTAAGTTGTTGCAGTCACCAAGAAAGAGGCACAGAAATTCAAGTTTTAGTTTCTGAAAATTCAGTCTTTGGCTGCTTTTGCTGCCTTGTAGTTGACCTAGGACCTTAAGATTTTGCATGAACCGAACTCTGGCAGCCACATTACACGAGAAAAAGCGATAAGTGGTAATTCGTAGTAAAAACCGCAGAAAACATAACGTTTTCAACATTTGTTTTCGAAATGACGTAACTGAAATTCTTCACATTGGACGCATTACTCTCAGAAACGTTTACATTTATCGTCTGGCAACTAATGCAGCGTGATGACGTTTGCGGTCGCACCACTCTGTACGAAGTAGAAGCTTCTAAGTTGTTGCAGTCACCAAGAAAGAGGCACAGAAATTCAAGTTTTAGTTTTTGAAAATTCAGTTTTTGGCTGCTTTTGCTGCCTTGTAGTTGACCTAGGACCTTAAGATTTTGCATGAACCGAACTCTGGCAGCCACATTACACGAGAAAAAGCGAGAAGTGGTAATTCGTAGTAAAAACCGCAGAAAACATAACGTTTTCAACATTTGTTTTCGAAATGACGTAACTGAAAATCTTCACATAAGACGCATTACTCTCAGAAACGTTTACATTTATCGTCTGGCAACTAATGCAGCGTGATGACGTTTGCGGTCGCACCACTCTGTACGAAGTAGAAGCTTCTAAGTTGTTGCAGTCACCAAGAAAGAAGCACAGAAATTCAAGTTTTAGTTTTTGAAAATTCAGTTTTTGGCTGCTTTTGCTGCCTCGTAGTTGACCTAGGACCTTAAGATTTTGCATGAACCGAACTCTGGCAGCCACATTACACGAGAAAAAGCGAGAAGTGGTAATTCGTAGTAAAAACCGCAGAAAACATAACGTTTTCAACATTTGTTTTCGAAATGACGTAACTGAAAACCTTCACATTGGACGCATTACTCTCAGAAACGTTTACATTTATCGTCTGGCAACTAATGCCGCGTGATGACGTTTGCGGTCGCACCACTCTGTACGAAGTAGAAGCTACTAAGTTGTTGCGGTCACCAAGAAAGAGGCACAGAAATTCAAGTTTTAGTTTTTGAAAATTCAGTTTTTGGCTGCATTTGCTGCCTTGTAGTTGACCTAGGACCTTAAGATTTTGCATGAACCGAACTCTGGCAGCCACATTACACGAGAAAAAGCGAGAAGTGGTAATTCGTAGTAAAAACCGCAGAAAACATAACGTTTTCAACATTTGTTTTCGAAATCACGTAACTGAAAATCTTCACATTGGACGCATTACTCTCAGAAACGTTTACATTTATCGTCTGGCAACTAATGCAGCGTGATGATGTTTGCGGTCGCACCAATCTGTACAAAGTAGAAGCTTCTAAGTTGTTGCAGTCACCAAGAAAGAGGCACAATAATTCAAGTTTTAGTTTTTGAAAATTCAGTTTTTGGCTGCTTTTGCTGCCTTGTAGTTGACCTAGGACCTTAAGATTTTGCACGAACCGAACTCTGGCAGCCACATTACACGAGAAAAAGCGAGAAGTGGTAATTCGTAGTAAAAACCGCAGAAAACATAACGTTTTCAACATATGTTTTCGAAATGACATAACTAAAAATCTTCACATTGGACGCATTACTCTCAGAAACGTTTACATTTATCGTCTGGCAACTAATGCAGCGTGATGACGTTTGCGGTCGCACCACTCTGTACGAAGTAGAAGCTTCTAAGTTGTTGCAGTCACCAAGAAAGAGGCACAGAAATTCAAGTTTTAATTTTTGAAAATTCAGTCTTTGGCTGCTTTTGCTGCCTTGTAGTTGACCTAGGACCTTAAGATTTTGCATGAACCGAACTCTGGCAGACGCATTACACGAGAAAAAGCGATAAGTGGTAATTCGTAGTAAAAACCGCAGAAAACATAACGTTTTCAACATTTGTTTTCGAAATGACGTAACTGAAATTCTTCACATTGGACGCATTACTCTCAGAAACGTTTACATTTATCGTCTGGCAACTAATGCAGCGTGATGACGTTTGCGGTCGCACCACTCTGTACGAAGTAGAAGCTTCTAAGTTGTTGCAGTCACCAAGAAAGAGGCACAGAAATTCAAGTTTTAGTTTTTGAAAATTCAGTTTTTGGCTGCTTTTGCTGCCTTGTAGTTGACCTAGGACCTTAAGATTTTGCATGAACCGAACTCTGGCAGCCACATTACACGAGAAAAAGCGAGAAGTGGTAATTCGTAGTAAAAACCGCAGAAAACATAACGTTTTCAACATTTGTTTTCGAAATGACGTAACTGAAAATCTTCACATTGGACGCATTACTCTCAGAAACGTTTACATTTATCGTCTGGCAACTAATGCCGCGTGATGACGTTTGCGGTCGCACCACTCTGTACGAAGTAGAAGCTTCTAAGTTGTTGCAGTCACCAAGAAAGAGGCACAGAAATTCAAGTTTTAGTTTTTGAAAATTCAGTTTTTGGCTGCTTTTGCTGCCTTGTAGTTGACCTAGGACCTTAAGATTTTGCATGAACCGAACTCTGGCAGCCACATTACACGAGAAAAAGCGATAAGTGGTAATTCGTAGCAAAAACCGCAGAAAACATAACGTTTTCAACATTTGTTTTCGAAATGACGTAACTGAAAATTTTCACATTGGACGCATTACTCTCAGAAACGTTTACATTTATCGTCTGGCAACTAATGCAGCGTGATGACGTTTGCGGTCGCACCACTCTGTACGAAGTAGAAGCTTCTAAGTTGTTGCAGTCACCAAGAAAGAGGCACAGAAATTCAAGTTTTAGTTTCTGAAAATTCAGTCTTTGGCTGATTTTGCTGCCTTGTAGTTGACCTAGGACCTTAAGATTTTGCACGAACCGAACTCTGGCAGCCACATTACACGAGAAAAAGCGAGAAGTGGTAATTCGTAGTAAAAACCGCAGAAAACATAACGTTTTCAACATATGTTTTCGAAATGACGTAACTGAAAATCTTCGTATTGGACGCATTACTCTCAGAAACGTTTACATTTATCGTCTGGCAACTAATGCCGCGTGATGACGTTTGCGGTCGCACCACTCTGTACGAAGTAGAAGCTACTAAGTTGTTGCGGTCACCAAGAAAGAGGCACAGAAATTCAAGTTTTAGTTTTTGAAAATTCAGTTTTTAGCTGCATTTGCTGCCTTGTAGTTGACCTAGGACCTTAAGATTTTGCATGAACCGAACTCTGGCAGCCACATTACACGAGAAAAAGCGAGAAGTGGTAATTCGTAGTAAAAACCGCAGAAAAAATTACGTTTTCAACATTTGTTTTCGAAATGACGTAACTGAAAATCTTCACATCGGACGCATTACTCTCAGAAACGTTTACATTTATCGTCTGGCAACTAATGCAGCGTGATGATGTTTGCGGTCGCACCAATCTGTACAAAGTAGAAGCTTCTAAGTTGTTGCAGTCACCAAGAAAGAGGCACAATAATTCAAGTTTTAGTTTTTGAAAATTCAGTTTTTGGCTGCTTTTGCTGCCTTGTAGTTGACCTAGGACCTTAAGATTTTGCACGAACCGAACTCTGGCAGCCACATTACACGAGAAAAAGCGAGAAGTGGTAATTCGTAGTAAAAACCGCAGAAAACATAACGTTTTCAACATATGTTTTCGAAATGACATAACTAAAAATCTTCACATTGGACGCATTACTCTCAGAAACGTTTACATTTATCGTCTGGCAACTAATGCAGCGTGATGACGTTTGCGGTCGCACCACTCTGTACGAAGTAGAAGCTTCTAAGTTGTTGCAGTCACCAAGAAAGAGGCACAGAAATTCAAGTTTTAGTTTTTGAAAATTCAGTTTTTGGCTGCTTTTGCTGCCTTGTAGTTGACCTAGGACCTTAAGATTTTGCATGAACCGAACTCTGGCAGCCACATTACACGAGAAAAAGCGAGAAGTGGTAATTCGTAGTAAAAACCGCAGAAAACATAACGTTTTCAACATTTGTTTTCGAAATGACGTAACTGAAAATCTTCACATTGGACGCATTACTCTCAGAAACGTTTACATTTATCGTCTGGCAACTACTGCCGCGTGATGACGTTTGCGGTCGCACCACTCTGTACGAAGTAGAAGCTTCTAAGTTGTTGCAGTCACCAAGAAAGAGGCACAGAAATTCAAGTTTTAGTTTTTGAAAATTCAGTTTTTGGCTGCTTTTGCTGCCTTGTAGTTGACCTAGGACCTTAAGATTTTGCATGAACCGAACTCTGGCAGCCACATTACACGAGAAAAAGCGATAAGTCGTAATTCGTAGCAAAAACCGCAGAAAACATAACGTTTTCAACATTTGTTTTCGAAATGACGTAACTGAAAATTTTCACATTGGACGCATTGCTCTCAGAAACGTTTACATTTATCGTCTGGCAACTAATGCAGCGTGATGACGTTTGCGGTCGCACCACTCTGTACGAAGTAGAAGCTTCTAAGTTGTTGCAGTCAGCAAGAAAAAGGGAAAGAAATTCAAGTTTTAGTTTTTGAAAATGCAGTTTTTGGCTGCTTTTGATGCCTTGTAGTTGACCTAGGACCTTAAGATTTTGCATGAACCGAACTCTGGCAGCCACATTACACGAGAAAAAGCGAGAAGTGGTAATTCGTAGTAAAAACTGCAGAAAACATAACGTTTTCAACATTTGTTTTCGAAATGACGTAACTGAAAATCTTCACATTGGACGCATTACTCTCAGAAACGTTTACATTTATCGTCTGGCAACTAATGCAGCGTGATGACGTTTGCGGTCGCACCACTCTGTACGAAGTAGAAGCTTCTAAGTTGTTGCAGTCACCAAGAAAGAGGCACAGAAATTCAAGTTTTAGTTTTTGAAAATTCAGTTTTCGGCTGTATTTGCTGCCTTGTAGTTGACCTAGGACCTTAAGATTTTGCATGAACCGAACTCTGGCAGCCACATTACACGAGAAAAAGCGAGAAGTGGTAATTCGTAGTAAAAACCGCAGAAAACATAACGTTTTCAACATATGTTTTCGAAATGACATAACTAAAAATCTTCACATTGGACGCATTACTCTCAGAAACGTTTACATTTATCGTCTGGCAACTAATGCAGCGTGATGACGTTTGCGGTCGCACCACTCTGTACGAAGTAGAAGCTTCTAAGTTGTTGCAGTCACCAAGAAAGAGGCACAGAAATTCAAGTTTTAATTTTTGAAAATTCAGTCTTTGGCTGCTTTTGCTGCCTTGTAGTTGACCTAGGACCTTAAGATTTTGCATGAACCGAACTCTGGCAGCCACATTACACGAGAAAAAGCGATAAGTGGTTATTCGTAGTAAAAACCGCAGAAAACATAACGTTTTCAACATTTGTTTTCGAAATGACGTAACTGAAATTCTTCACATTGGACGCATTACTCTCAGAAACGTTTACATTTATCGTCTGGCAACTAATGCAGCGTGATGACGTTTGCGGTCGCACCACTCTGTACGAAGTAGAAGCTTCTAAGTTGTTGCAGTCACCAAGAAAGAGGCACAGAAATTCAAGTTTTAGTTTTTGAAAATTCAGTTTTTGGCTGCTTTTGCTGCCTTGTAGTTGACCTAGGACCTTAAGATTTTGCATGAACCGAACTCTGGCAGCCACATTACACGAGAAAAAGCGAGAAGTGGTAATTCGTAGTAAAAACCGCAGAAAACATAACGTTTTCAACATTTGTTTTCGAAATGACGTAACTGAAAATCTTCACATTGGACGCATTACTCTCAGAAACGTTTACATTTATCGTCTGGCAACTAATGCCGCGTGATGACGTTTGCGGTCGCACCACTCTGTACGAAGTAGAAGCTTCTAAGTTGTTGCAGTCACCAAGAAAGAGGCACAGAAATTCAAGTTTTAGTTTTTGAAAATTCAGTTTTTGGCTTATTTTGCTGCCTTGTAGTTGACCTAGGACCTTAAGATTTTGCATGAACCGAACTCTGGCAGCCACATTACACGAGAAAAAGCGAGAAGTGGTAATTCGTAGTAAAAACCGCATAAAACATAACGTTTTCAACATTTGTTTTCGAAATGACGTAACTGAAAATCTTCACATTGGACGCATTACTCTCAGAAACGTTTACATTTATCGTCTGGCAACTAATGCAGCGTGATGACGTTTGCGGTCGCACCACTCTGTACGAAGTAGAAACTTCTAAGTTGTTGCAGTCACCAAGAAAGAGGCACAGAAATTCAAGTTTTAGTTTTTGAAAATTCAGTTTTTGGCTGCTTTTGCTGCCTTGTAGTTGACCTAGGACCTTAACATTTTGCATGAACCGAACTCTGACAGCCACATTACACGAGAAAAAGCGAGAAGTGGTAATTCATAGTAAAAACCGCAGAAAACATAACGTTTTCAACATTTGTTTTCGAAATGACGTAACTGAAAATCTTCACATTGGACGCATTACTCTCAGAAACGTTTACATTTATCGTCTGGCAGCTAATGCAGCCTGATGATGTTTGCGGTCGCACCACTCTGTACAAAGTAGAAGCTTCTAAGTTGTTGCAGTCACCAAGAAAGAGGCACAATAATTCAAGTTTTAGTTTTTGAAAATTCAGTTTTTGGCTGCTTTTGCTGCCTTGTAGTTGACCTAGGACCTTAAGATTTTGCACGAACCGAACTCTGGCAGCCACATTACACGAGAAAAAGTGAGAAGTGGTAATTCGTAGTAAAAACCGCAGAAAACATAACGTTTTCAACATATGTTTTCGAAATGACGTAACTGAAAATCTTCGTATTGGACGCGTTACTCTCAGAAACGTTTACATTTATCGTCTGGCAACTAATGCAGCGTGATGACGTTTGCGGTCGCACCACTCTGTACGAAGTAGAAGCTTCTAAGTTGTTGCAGTCACCAAGAAAGAGGCACAGAAATTCAAGTTTTAGTTTTTGAAAATTCAGTTTTTGGCTGCTTTTGCTGCCTTGTAGTTGACCTAGGACCTTAAGATTTTGCATGAACCGAACTCTGGCAGCCACATTACACGAGAAAAAGCGAGAAGTGGTAATTCGTAGTAAAAACCGCAGAAAACATAACGTTTTCAACATTTGTTTTCGAAATGACGTAACTGAAAATCTTCATATTGGACGCATTACTCTCAGAAACGTTTACATTTATCGTCTGGCAACTAATGCAGCGTGATGACGTTTGCGGTCGCACCACTCTGTACGAAGTAGAAGCTTCTAAGTTGTTGCAGTCACCAAGAAAGAGGCACAGAAATTCAAGTTTTAGTTTTTGAAAATTCAGTCTTTGGCTGCTTTTGCTGCCTTGTAGTTGACCTAGGACCTTAAGATTTTGCATGAACCGAACTCTGGCAGCCACATTACACGAGAAAAAGCGAGAAGTGGTAACTCGTAGTAAAAACCGTAGAAAACATAACGTTTTCAACATTTGTTTTCGAAATGACGTAACTGAAAATCTTCGTATTGGACGCATTACTCTCAGAAACGTTTACATTTATCGTCTGGCAACTAATGCAGCGTGATGACGATTGCGGTCGCACCTCTCTGTACGAAGTAGAAGCTTCTAAGTTGTTGCAGTCACCAACAAAGAGGCACAGAAATTCAAGTTTTAGTTTTTGAAAATTCAGTTTTTGGCTGCTTTTGCTGCCTTGTAGTTGACCAAGGACCTTAAGTTTTTGCATGAACCGAACTCTGGCAGCCACATTACACGAGAAAAAGCGAGAAGTGGTAATTCGTAGTAAAAACCGCAGAAAACATAACGTTTTCTAAATTGTTTTCGTATCGACGTAACTGAAAATCTTCACATTGGACGCATTACTCTCAGAAACGTTTACATTTATCGTCTGGCAACTAATGGAGCGTGATGACGTTTGCGGTCGCACCACTCTGCACGAAGTGGAAGCTTCTAAGTTGTTGCAGTCACCAAGAAAGAGGCACAGAAATTCAAGTTTTAGTTTTTGAGAATTCAGTTTTTGGCTGCCTTTGCTGCCTTGTAGTTGACCTAGGACCTTAAGATTTTGCATGAACCGAACTCTGGCAGCCACATTACACGAGAAAAAGCGAGAAGTGGTAATTCGTAGTAAAAACCGCAGAAAACATAACGTTTTCAACATTTGTTTTCGAAATGACGTAACTGAAAATCTTCACATTGGACGCATTACTCTCAGAAACGTTTACATTTATCGTCTGGCAACTAATGCAGCGTGATGACGTTTGCGGTCGCACCACTCTGTACGAAGTAGAAGCTTCTAAGTTGTTGCAGTCACCAAGAAAGAGGCACAGAAATTCAAGTTTTAGTTTTTGGAAATTCAGTCTTTGGCTGCTTTTGCTGCCTTGTAGTTGACCTAGGACCTTAAGATTTTGCATGAACCGAACTCTGGCAGCCACATTACACGAGAAAAAGCGAGAAGTGGTAATTCGTAGTAAAAACCGCAGAAAACATAACGTTTTCAACATATGTTTTCGAAATGACATAACTAAAAATCTTCACATTGGACGCATTACTCTCAGAAACGTTTACATTTATCGTCTGGCAACTAATGCAGCGTGATGACGTTTGCGGTCGCACCACTCTGTACGAAGTAGAAGCTTC
The DNA here is from genome assembly GCF_023864345.2 of Schistocerca serialis cubense. NCBI lineage: Eukaryota > Metazoa > Arthropoda > Insecta > Orthoptera > Acrididae > Schistocerca > Schistocerca serialis. Next base: position 9,784,480 of record NW_026047571.1, read on the forward strand.
TAAGTTGTTGCAGTCACCAAGAAAGAGGCACAGAAATTCAAGTTTTAATTTTTGAAAATTCAGTCTTTGGCTGCTTTTGCTGCCTTGTAGTTGACCTAGGACCTTAAGATTTTGCATGAACCGAACTCTGGCAGCCACATTACACGAGAAAAAGCGATAAGTGGTAATTCGTAGTAAAAACCGCAGAAAACATAACGTTTTCAACATTTGTTTTCGAAATGACGTAACTGAAATTCTTCACATTGGACGCATTACTCTCAGAAACGTTTACATTTATCGTCTGGCAACTAATGCAGCGTGATGACGTTTGCGGTCGCACCACTCTGTACGAAGTAGAAGCTTCTAAGTTGTTGCAGTCACCAAGAAAGAGGCACAGAAATTCAAGTTTTAGTTTTTGAAAATTCAGTTTTTGGCTGCTTTTGCTGCCTTGTAGTTGACCTAGGACCTTAAGATTTTGCATGAACCGAACTCTGGCAGCCACATTACACGAGAAAAAGCGAGAAGTGGTAATTCGTAGTAAAAACCGCAGAAAACATAACGTTTTCAACATTTGTTTTCGAAATGACGTAACTGAAAATCTTCACATTGGACGCATTACTCTCAGAAACGTTTACATTTATCGTCTGGCAACTAATGCCGCGTGATGACGTTTGCGGTCGCACCACTCTGTACGAAGTAGAAGCTTCTAAGTTGTTGCAGTCACCAAGAAAGAGGCACAGAAATTCAAGTTTTAGTTTTTGAAAATTCAGTTTTTGGCTGCTTTTGCTGCCTTGTAGTTGACCTAGGACCTTAAGATTTTGCATGAACCGAACTCTGGCAGCCACATTACACGAGAAAAAGCGAGAAGTGGTAATTCGTAGTAAAAACCGCAGAAAACATAACGTTTTCAACATTTGTTTTCGAAATGACGTAACTGAAAATCTTCACATTGGACGCATTACTCTCAGAAACGTTTACATTTATCGTCTAGCAACTAATGCAGCGTGATGACGTTTGCGGTCGCACCACTCTGTACGAAGTAGAAGCTTCTAAGTTGTTGCAGTCACCAAGAAAGAGGCACAGAAATTCAAGTTTTAGTTTTTGAAAATTCAGTTTTTGGCTGCTTTTGCTGCCTTGTAGTTGACCTAGGACCTTAAGATTTTGCATGAACCGAACTCTGACAGCCACATTACACGAGAAAAAGCGAGAAGTGGTAATTCATAGTAAAAACCGCAGAAAACATAACGTTTTCAACATTTGTTTTCGAAATGACGTAACTGAAAATCTTCACATTGGACGCATTACTCTCAGAAACGTTTACATTTATCGTCTGGCAACTAATGCAGCGTGATGATGTTTGCGGTCGCACCACTCTGTACAAAGTAGAAGCTTCTAAGTTGTTGCAGTCACCAAGAAAGAGGCACAATAATTCAAGTTTTAGTTTTTGAAAATTCAGTTTTTGGCTGCTTTTGCTGCCTTGTAGTTGACCTAGGACCTTAAGATTTTGCACGAACCGAACTCTGGCAGCCACATTACACGAGAAAAAGCGAGAAGTGGTAATTCGTAGTAAAAACCGCAGAAAACATAACGTTTTCAACATATGTTTTCGAAATGACGTAACTGAAAATCTTCGTATTGGACGCGTTACTCTCAGAAACGTTTACATTTATCGTCTGGCAACTAATGCAGCGTGATGACGTTTGCGGTCGCACCACTCTGTACGAAGTAGAAGCTTCTAAGTTGCTGCAGTCACCAAGAAAGAGGCACAGAAATTCAAGTTTTAGTTTTTGAAAATTCAGTTTTTGGGTGCTTTTGCTGCCTTGTAGTTGACCTAGGACCTTAAGAATTTGAATGAACCGAACTCTGGCAGCCACATTACACGAGAAAAAGCGAGAAGTGGTAATTCGTAGTAAAAACCGCAGAAAACATAACGTTTTCAACATTTGTTTTCGAAATGACGTAACTGAAAATCTTCACATTGGACGCATTACTCGCAGAAACGTTTACATTTATCGTCTGGCAACTAATGCAGCGTGATGACGTTTGCGGTCGCACCACTCTGTACGAAGTAGAAGCTTCTAAGTTGTTGCAGTCACCAAGAAAGAGGCACAGAAATTCAAGTTTTAGTTTTTGAAAATTCAGTCTTTGGCTGCTTTTGCTGCCTTGTAGTTGACCTAGGACCTTAAGATTTTGCATGAACCGAACTCTGGCAGCCACATTACACGAGAAAAAGCGAGAAGTGGTAATTCGTAGTAAAAACCGCAGAAAACATAACGTTTTCAACATTTGTTTTCGAAATGACGTAACTGAAAATCTTCGTATTGGACGCATTACTCTCAGAAACGTTTACATTTATCGTCTGGCAACTAATGCAGCGTGATGACGTTTGCGGTCGCACCTCTCTGTACGAAGTAGAAGCTTCTAAGTTGTTGCAGTCACCAACAAAGAGGCACAGAAATTCAAGTTTTAGTTTTTGAAAATTCAGTTTTTGGCTGCTTTTGCTGCCTTGTAGTTGACCTAGGACCTTAAGATTTTGCATGAACCGAACTCTAACAGCCACATTACACGAGAAAAAGCGAGAAGTGGTAATTCGTAGTAAAAACCGCAGAAAACATAACGTTTTCTACATTGTTTTCGTATCGACGTAACTGAAAATCTTCACATTGGACGCATTACTCTCAGAAACGTTTACATTTATCGTCTGGCAACTAATGCAGCATGATGACGTTTGCGGTCGCACCACTCTGCACGAAGTGGAAGCTTCTAAGTTGTTGCAGTCACCAAGAAAGAGGCACAGAAATTCAAGTTTTAGTTTTTGAGAATTCAGTTTTTGGCTGCCTTTGCTGCCTTGTAGTTGACCTAGGACCTTAAGATTTTGCATGAACCGAACTCTGGCAGCCACATTACACGAGAAAAAGCGAGAAGTGGTAATTCGTAGTAAAAACCGCAGAAAACATAACGTTTTCAACATTTGTTTTCGAAATGACGTAACTGAAAATCTTCACATTGGACGCATTACTCTCAGAAACGTTTACATTTATCGTCTGGCAACTAATGCAGCGTGATGACGTTTGCGGTCGCACCACTCTGTACGAAGTAGAAGCTTCTAAGTTGTTGCAGTCACCAAGAAAGAGGCACAGAAATTCAAGTTTTAGTTTTTGGAAATTCAGTCTTTGGCTGCTTTTGCTGCCTTGTAGTTGACCTAGGACCTTAAGATTTTGCATGAACCGAACTCTGGCAGCCACATTACACGAGAAAAAGCGAGAAGTGGTAATTCGTAGTAAAAACCGCAGAAAACATAACGTTTTCAACATTTGTTTTCGAAATGACGTAACTGAAAATCTTCGTATTGGACGCATTTTTCTCAGAAACGTTTACATTTATCGTCTGGCAACTAATGCAGCGTGATGACGTTTGCGGTCGCACCACTCTGTACGAAGTAGAAGCTTCTAAGTTGTTGCAGTCACCAAGAAAGAGGCACAGATATTCAAGTTTTAGTTTTTGAAAATTCAGTTTTTGGCTGCTTTTGCTGCCTTGTAGTTGACCTAGGACCTTAAGATTTTGCATGAACCGAACTCTGGCAGCCACATTACACGAGAAAAAGCGAGAAGCGGTAATTCGTAGTAAAAACAGCAGAAAACATAACGTTTTCAACATTTGTTTTCGAAATGACGTAACTGAAAATCTTCACATTGGACGCATTACTCTCAGAAACGTTTACATTTATCGTCTGGCAACTAATGCAGCGTGATGACGTTTGCGGTCGCACCACTCTGTACGAAGTAGAAGCTTCTAAGTTGTTGCAGTCACCAAGAAAGAGGCACAGAAATTCAAGTTTTAGTTTTTGAAAATTCAGTTTTTGGCTGCTTTTGCTGCCTTGTAGTTGACCTAGGACCTTAAGATTTTGCATGAACCGAACTCTGGCAGCCACATTACACGAGAAAAAGCGAGAAGTGGTAATTCGTAGTAAAAACCGCAGAAAACATAACGTTTTCAACATTTGTTTTCAAAATGACGTAACTGAAAATCTTCACATTGGACGCATTACTCTCAGAAACGTTTACATTTATCGTCTGGCAACTAATGCAGCGTGATGACGTTTGAGGTCGGACCACTCTGTACGCAGTAGAAGCTTCTAAGTTGTTGCAGTCACCAAGAAAGAGGCACAGAAATTCAAGTTTTAGTTTTTGAAAATTCAGTTTTTGGCTGGTTTTGCTGCCTTGTAGTTGACCTAGGACCTTAAGATTTGGAATGAACCGAACTCTGGCAGCCACATTACACGAGCAAAAGCGAGAAGTGGTAATTCGTAGTAAAAACCGCAGAAAACATAACGTTTTCAACATTTGTTTTCGAAATGACGTAACTGAAAATCTTCACATTGGACGCATTACTCTCAGAAACGTTTACATTTATCGTCTGGCAACTAATGCAGCGTGATGACGTTTGCGGTCGCACCACTCTGTACGAAGTAGAAGCTTCTAAGTTGTTGCAGTCACCAAGAAAGAGGCACAGAAATTCAAGTTTTAATTTTTGAAAATTCAGTCTTTGGCTGCTTTTGCTGCCTTGTAGTTGACCTAGGACCTTAAGATTTTGCATGAACCGAACTCTGGCAGCCACATTACACGAGAAAAAGCGAGAAGTGGTAATTCGTAGTAAAAACCGCAGAAAACATAACGTTTTCAACATTTGTTTTCGAAATGACGTAACTGAAATTCTTCACATTGGACGCATTACTCTCAGAAACGTTTACATTTATCGTCTGGCAACTAATGCAGCGTGATGATGTTTGCGGTCGCACCACTCTGTACGAAGTAGAAGCTTCTAAGTTGTTGCAGTCACCAAGAAAGAGGCACAGAAATTCAAGTTTTAGTTTTTGAAAATTCAGTTTTTGGCTGCTTTTGCTGCCTTGTAGTTGACCTAGGACCTTAAGATTTTGCATGAACCGAACTCTGGCAGCCACATTACACGAGAAAAAGCGAGAAGTGGTAATTCGTAGTAAAAACCGCAGAAAACATAACGTTTTCAACATTTGTTTTCGAAATGACGTAACTGAAAATCTTCACATTGGACGCATTACTCTCAGAAACGTTTACATTTATCGTCTGGCAACTAATGCCGCGTGATGACGTTTGCGGTCGCACCACTCTGTACGAAGTAGAAGCTTCTAAGTTGTTGCAGTCACCAAGAAAGAGGCACAGAAATTCAAGTTTTAGTTTTTGAAAATTCAGTTTTTGGCTGCTTTTGCTGCCTTGTAGTTGACCTAGGACCTTAAGATTTTGCATGAACCGAACTCTGGCAGCCACATTACACGAGAAAAAGCGAGAAGTGGTAATTCGTAGTAAAAACCGCAGAAAACATAACGTTTTCAACATTTGTTTTCGAAATGACGTAACTGAAAATCTTCACATTGGACGCATTACTCTCAGAAACGTTTACATTTATCGTCTAGCAACTAATGCAGCGTGATGACGTTTGCGGTCGCACCACTCTGTACGAAGTAGAAGCTTCTAAGTTGTTGCAGTCACCAAGAAAGAGGCACAGAAATTCAAGTTTTAGTTTTTGAAAATTCAGTTTTTGGCTGCTTTTGCTGCCTTGTAGTTGACCTAGGACCTTAAGATTTTGCATGAACCGAACTCTGACAGCCACATTACACGAGAAAAAGCGAGAAGTGGTAATTCATAGTAAAAACCGCAGAAAACATAACGTTTTCAACATTTGTTTTCGAAATGACGTAACTGAAAATCTTCACATTGGACGCATTACTCTCAGAAACGTTTACATTTATCGTCTGGCAACTAATGCAGCGTGATGATGTTTGCGGTCGCACCACTCTGTACAAAGTAGAAGCTTCTAAGTTGTTGCAGTCACCAAGAAAGAGGCACAATAATTCAAGTTTTAGTTTTTGAAAATTCAGTTTTTGGCTGCTTTTGCTGCCTTGTAGTTGACCTAGGACCTTAAGATTTTGCACGAACCGAACTCTGGCAGCCACATTACACGAGAAAAAGCGAGAAGTGGTAATTCGTAGTAAAAACCGCAGAAAACATAACGTTTTCAACATATGTTTTCGAAATGACGTAACTGAAAATCTTCGTATTGGACGCGTTACTCTCAGAAACGTTTACATTTATCGTCTGGCAACTAATGCAGCGTGATGACGTTTGCGGTCGCACCACTCTGTACGAAGTAGAAGCTTCTAAGTTGTTGCAGTCACCAAGAAAGAGGCACAGAAATTCAAGTTTTAGTTTTTGAAAATTCAGTTTTTGGGTGCTTTTGCTGCCTTGTAGTTGACCTAGGACCTTAAGAATTTGAATGAACCGAACTCTGGCAGCCACATTACACGAGAAAAAGCGAGAAGTGGTAATTCGTAGTAAAAACCGCAGAAAACATAACGTTTTCAACATTTGTTTTCGAAATGACGTAACTGAAAATCTTCACATTGGACGCATTACTCTCAGAAACGTTTACATTTATCGTCTGGCAACTAATGCAGCGTGATGACGTTTGCGGTCGCACCACTCTGTACGAAGTAGAAGCTTCTAAGTTGTTGCAGTCACCAAGAAAGAGGCACAGAAATTCAAGTTTTAGTTTTTGAAAATTCAGTCTTTGGCTGCTTTTGCTGCCTTGTAGTTGACCTAGGACCTTAAGATTTTGCATGAACCGAACTCTGGCAGCCACATTACACGAGAAAAAGCGAGAAGTGGTAATTCGTAGTAAAAACCGCAGAAAACATAACGTTTTCAACATTTGTTTTCGAAATGACGTAACTGAAAATCTTCGTATTGGACGCATTACTCTCAGAAACGTTTACATTTATCGTCTGGCAACTAATGCAGCGTGATGACGTTTGCGGTCGCACCTCTCTGTACGAAGTAGAAGCTTCTAAGTTGTTGCAGTCACCAACAAAGAGGCACAGAAATTCAAGTTTTAGTTTTTGAAAATTCAGTTTTTGGCTGCTTTTGCTGCCTTGTAGTTGACCTAGGACCTTAAGATTTTGCATGAACCGAACTCTAACAGCCACATTACACGAGAAAAAGCGAGAAGTGGTAATTCGTAGTAAAAACCGCAGAAAACATAACGTTTTCTACATTGTTTTCGTATCGACGTAACTGAAAATCTTCACATTGGACGCATTACTCTCAGAAACGTTTACAATTATCGTCTGGCAACTAATGCAGCATGATGACGTTTGCGGTCGCACCACTCTGCACGAAGTGGAAGCTTCTAAGTTGTTGCAGTCACCAAGAAAGAGGCACAGAAATTCAAGTTTTAGTTTTTGAGAATTCAGTTTTTGGCTGCCTTTGCTGCCTTGTAGTTGACCTAGGACCTTAAGATTTTGCATGAACCGAACTCTGGCAGCCACATTACACGAGAAAAAGCGAGAAGTGGTAATTCGTAGTAAAAACCGCAGAAAACATAACGTTTTCAACATTTGTTTTCGAAATGACGTAACTGAAAATCTTCACATTGGACGCATTACTCTCAGAAACGTTTACATTTATCGTCTGGCAACTAATGCAGCGTGATGACGTTTGCGGTCGCACCACTCTGTACGAAGTAGAAGCTTCTAAGTTGTTGCAGTCACCAAGAAAGAGGCACAGAAATTCAAGTTTTAGTTTTTGGAAATTCAGTCTTTGGCTGCTTTTGCTGCCTTGTAGTTGACCTAGGACCTTAAGATTTTGCATGAACCGAACTCTGGCAGCCACATTACACGAGAAAAAGCGAGAAGTGGTAATTCGTAGTAAAAACCGCAGAAAACATAACGTTTTCAACATTTGTTTTCGAAATGACGTAACTGAAAATCTTCGTATTGGACGCATTTTTCTCAGAAACGTTTACATTTATCGTCTGGCAACTAATGCAGCGTGATGACGTTTGCGGTCGCACCACTCTGTACGAAGTAGAAGCTTCTAAGTTGTTGCAGTCACCAAGAAAGAGGCACAGATATTCAAGTTTTAGTTTTTGAAAATTCAGTTTTTGGCTGCTTTTGCTGCCTTGTAGTTGACCTAGGACCTTAAGATTTTGCATGAACCGAACTCTGGCAGCCACATTACACGAGAAAAAGCGAGAAGCGGTAATTCGTAGTAAAAACAGCAGAAAACATAACGTTTTCAACATTTGTTTTCGAAATGACGTAACTGAAAATCTTCACATTGGACGCATTACTCTCAGAAACGTTTACATTTATCGTCTGGCAACTAATGCAGCGTGATGACGTTTGCGGTCGCACCACTCTGTACGAAGTAGAAGCTTCTAAGTTGTTGCAGTCACCAAGAAAGAGGCACAGAAATTCAAGTTTTAGTTTTTGAAAATTCAGTTTTTGGCTGCTTTTGCTGCCTTGTAGTTGACCTAGGACCTTAAGATTTTGCATGAACCGAACTCTGGCAGCCACATTACACGAGAAAAAGCGAGAAGTGGTAATTCGTAGTAAAAACCGCAGAAAACATAACGTTTTCAACATTTGTTTTCAAAATGACGTAACTGAAAATCTTCACATTGGACGCATTACTCTCAGAAACGTTTACATTTATCGTCTGGCAACTAATGCAGCGTGATGACGTTTGAGGTCGGACCACTCTGTACGCAGTAGAAGCTTCTAAGTTGTTGCAGTCACCAAGAAAGAGGCACAGAAATTCAAGTTTTAGTTTTTGAAAATTCAGTTTTTGGCTGGTTTTGCTGCCTTGTAGTTGACCTAGGACCTTAAGATTTGGAATGAACCGAACTCTGGCAGCCACATTACACGAGCAAAAGCGAGAAGTGGTAATTCGTAGTAAAAACCGCAGAAAACATAACGTTTTCAACATTTGTTTTCGAAATGACGTAACCGAAAATCTTCACATTGGACGCATTACTCTCAGAAACGTTTACATTTATCGTCTGGCAACTAATGCAGCGTGATGACGTTTGCGGTCGCACCACTCTGTACGAAGTAGAAGCTTCTAAGTTGTTGCAGTCACCAAGAAAGAGGCACAGAAATTCAAGTTTTAGTTTTTGAAAATTCAGTTTTTGGCTGCTTTTGCTGCCTTGTAGTTGACCTAGGACCTTAAGATTTTGCATGAACCGAACTCTGGCAGCCACATTACACGAGAAAAAGCGAGAAGTGGTAATTCGTAGTAAAAACCGCAGAAAACATAACGTTTTCAACATTTGTTTTCGTGTCGACGTAACTGAAAATCTTCACATTGGACGCATTACTCTCATAAACGTTTACATTTATCGTCTGGCAACTAATGCAGCGTGATGACGTTTGCGGTCGCACCACTTTGTACGAAGTAGAAGCTTCTAAGTTGTTGCAGTCATCAAGAAAGAGGCACAGAAATTAAAGTTTTAGTTTTTGAAAATTTAGTTTTTGGCTGCTTTTGATGCCTTGTAGTTGACCTAGGACCTTAAGATTTTGCATGAACCGATCTCTGGCAGCCACATTACACGAGAAAAAGCGAGAAGTGGTAATTCGTAGTAAAAACCGCAGAAAACATAACGTTTTCTACATTGTTTTCGTATCGACGTAACTGAAAATCTTCACATTGGACGCATTACTCTCAGAAACGTTTACATTTATCGTCTGGCAACTAATGCAGCGTGATGACGTGTGCGGTCGCACCACTCTGTACGAAGTAGAAGCTTCTAAGTTGTTGCAGTCACCAAGAAAGAGGCACAGAAATTCAAGTTTTAGTTTTTGAAAATTCAGTTTTTGGCTGCTTTTGCTGCCTTGTAGTTGACCTAGGACCTTAAGATTTTGCATGAACCGAACTCTGGCAGCCACATTACACGAGAAAAAGCGAGAAGTGGTAATTCGTAGTAAAAACCGCAGAAAACATAACGTTTTCAACATTTGTTTTCGTGTCGACGTAACTGAAAATCTTCACATTGGACGCATTACTCTCATAAACGTTTACATTTATCGTCTGGCAACTAATGCAGCGTGATGACGTTTGCGGTCGCACCACTTTGTACGAAGTAGAAGCTTCTAAGTTGTTGCAGTCATCAAGAAAGAGGCACAGAAATTCAAGTTTTAGTTTTTGAAAATTTAGTTTTTGGCTGCTTTTGATGCCTTGTAGTTGACCTAGGACCTTAAGATTTTGCATGAACCGATCTCTGGCAGCCACATTACACGAGAAAAAGCGAGAAGTGGTAATTCGTAGTAAAAACCGCAGAAAACATAACGTTTTCTACATTGTTTTCGTATCGACGTAACTGAAAATCTTCACATTGGACGCATTACTCTCAGAAACGTTTACATTTATCGTCTGGCAACTAATGCAGCGTGATGACGTGTGCGGTCGCACCACTCTGTACGAAGTAGAAGCTTCTAAGTTGTTGCAGTCATCAAGAAAGAGGCACAGAAATTCAAGTTTTAGTTTTTGAAAATTTAGTTTTTGGCTGCTTTTGATGCCTTGTAGTTGACCTAGGACCTTAAGATTTTGCATGAACCGATCTCTGGCAGCCACATTACACGAGAAAAAGCGAGAAGTGGTAATTCGTAGTAAAAACCGCAGAAAACATAACGTTTTCTACATTGTTTTCGTATCGACGTAACTGAAAATCTTCACATTGGACGCATTACTCTCAGAAACGTTTACATTTATCGTCTGGCAACTAATGCAGCGTGATGACGTGTGCGGTCGCACCACTCTGTACGAAGTAGAAGCTTCTAAGTTGTTGCAGTCACCAAGAAAGAGGCACAGAAATTCAAGTTTTAGTTTTTGAAAATTCAGTTTTTGGCTGCTTTTGCTGCCTTGTTGTTGACCTAGGACATTAAGATTTTGCATGAACCGAACTCTGGCAGCCACATTACACGAGAAAAAGCGAGAAGTGGTAATTCGTAGAAAAAACCGAAGAAAACATAACGTTTTCAACATTTGTTTTCGAAATGACGTAACTGAAAATCTTCACATTGGACGCATTACTCTCAGAAACGTTTACATTTATCGTCTGGCAACTAATGCAGCGTGATGACGTTTGCGGTCGCACCACTCTGTACGAAGTAGAAGCTTCTAAGTTGTTGCAGTCACCAAGGAAGAGGCACAGAAATTCAAGTTTTAGTTTTTGAAAATTCAGTTTTTGGCTGCTTTTGCTGCCTTGTAGTTGACCTAGGACCTTAAGATTTTGCATGAACCGAACTCTGGCAGCCACATTACACGAGAAAAAGCGAGAAGTGGTAATTCGTAGTAAAAACCGCAGAAAACATAACGTTTTCAACATTTGTTTTCGAAATGACGTAACTGATAATCTTCACATTGGACGCATTACTCTCAGAAACGTTTACATTTATCGACTGGCAACTAATGCAGCGTGATGACGTTTGCGGTCGCACCACTTTGTACGAAGTAGAAGCTTCTAAGTTGTTGCAGTCACCAAGAAAGAGGCACAGAAATTCAAGTTTTAGTTTTTGAAAATTCAGTTTTTGGCTGCTTTTGCTGCCTTGTAGTTGACCTAGGACCTTAAGATTTTGCATGAACCGAACTCTGGCAGCCACATTACACGAGAAAAAGCGAGAAGTGGTAATTCGTAGTAAAAACCGCAGAAAACATAACGTTTTCTACATTGTTTTCGTATCGACGTAACTGAAAATCTTCACATTGGACGCATTACTCTCAGAAACGTTTACATTTATCGTCTGGCAACTAATGCAGCGTGATGACGTTTGCGGTCGCACCACTCTGCACGAAGTGGAAGCTTCTAAGTTGTTGCAGTCACCAAGAAAGAGGCACAGAAATTCAAGTTTTAGTTTTTGAGAATTCAGTTTTTGGCTGCCTTTGCTGCCTTGTAGTTGACCTAGGACCTTAAGATTTTGCATGAACAGAACTCTGGCAGCCACATTACACGAGAAAAAGCGATAAGTGGTTATTCGTAGTAAAAACCGCAGAAAACATAACGTTTTCAACATTTGTTTTCGAAATGCCGTAACTGAAAATCTTCACATTGGACGCATTACTCTCAGAAACGTTTACATTTATCGTCTGGCAACTAATGCAGCGTGATGACGTTTGCGGCCGCACCACTCTGTACGAAGTAGAAGCTTCTAAGTTGTTGCAGTCACCAAGAAAGAGGCACAGAAATTCAAGTTTTAGTTTTTGGAAATTCAGTCTTTGGCTGCTTTTGCTGCCTTGTAGTTGACCTATGACCTTAAGATTTTGCATGAACCGAACTCTGGCAGCCACATTACACGAGAAAAAGCGAGAAGCGGTAATTCGTAGTAAAAACCGCAGAAAACATAACGTTTTCAACATTTGTTTTCGAAATGACGTAACTGAAAATCTTCACATTGGACGCATTACTCTCAGAAACGTTTACATTTATCGTCTGGCAACTAATGCAGCGAGATAACGTTTGCGGTCGCACCACTCTGTACGAAGTAGAAGCTTCTAAGTTGTTTCAGTCACCAAGAAAGAGGCACAGAAATTCAAGTTTTAGTTTTTGAAAATTCAGTTTTTGGCTGCTTTTGCTGCCTTGTAGTTGACCTAGGACCTTAAGATTATGCATGAACCGAACTCTGGCAGCCACATTACACGAGAAAAAGCGAGAAGTGGTAATTCATAGTAAAAACCGCAGAAAACATAACGTTTTCAACATTTGTTTTCGAAATGACGTAACTGAAAATCTTCACATTGGACGCATTACTCTCAGAAAAGTTTACATTTATCGTCTCTCAACTAATGCCGCGTGATGACGTTTGCGGTCGCACCACTCTGTACGAAGTAGAAGCTTCTAAGTTGTTGCAGTCACCAAGAAAGAGGCACAGAAATTCAAGTTTTTGTTTTTGAAAATTCAGTTTTTGGCTGCTTTTGCTGCCTTGTAGTTGACCTAGGACCTTACGATTTTGCATGAACCGAACTCTGGCAGCCACTTTACACGAGAAAAAGCGAGAAGTGGTAATTCGTAGTAAAAACCGCAGAAAACATAACGTTTTCAACATTTCTTTTCGAAATGACGTAACTGAAAATCTTCACATTGGACGCATTACTCTCAGAAACGTTTACATTTATCGTCTGGCAACTAATGCAGCGTGATGACGTTTGAGGTCGCACCACTCTGTACGCAGTAGAAGCTTCTAAGTTGTTGCAGTCACCAAGAAAGAGGCACAGAAATTCAAGTTTTAATTTTTGAAAATTCAGGTTTTGGCTGCTTTTGCTGCCTTGTAGTTGACCTAGGACCTTAAGATTTGGAATGAACCGAACTCTGGCAGCCACATTACACGAGCAAAAGCGAGAAGTGGTAATTCGTAGTAAAAACCGCAGAAAACATAACGTTTTCAACATTTGTTTTCGAAATGACGTAACTGAAAATCTTCACATTGGACGCATTACTCTCAGAAACGTTTATATTTATCGTCTGGCAACTAATGCAGCGTGATGACGTTTGAGGTCGCACCACTCTGTACGAAGTAGAAGCTTCTAAGTTGTTGCAGTCACCAAGAAAGAGGCACAGAAATTCAAGTTTTAGTTTTTGAAAATTCAGTTTTTGGCTGCTTTTGCTGCCTTGTAGTTGACCTAGGACCTTAAGATTTTGCATGAACCGAACTCTGGCAGCCACATTACACGAGAAAAAGCGAGAAGTGGTAATTCGTAGTAAAAACCGCAGAAAACATAACGTTTTCTACATTGTTTTCGTATCGACGTAACTGAAAATCTTCACATTGGACGCATTACTCTCAGAAACGTTTACATTTATCGTCTGGCAACTAATGCAGCGTGATGACGTTTGCGGTCGCACCACTCTGCACGAAGTGGAAGCTTCTAAGTTGTTGCAGTCACCAAGAAAGAGGCACAGAAATTCAAGTTTTAGTTTTTGAGAATTCAGTTTTTGGCTGCCTTTGCTGCCTTGTAGTTGACCTAGGACCTTAAGATTTTGCATGAACAGAACTCTGGCAGCCACATTACACGAGAAAAAGCGATAAGTGGTTATTCGTAGTAAAAACCGCAGAAAACATAACGTTTTCAACATTTGTTTTCGAAATGCCGTAACTGAAAATCTTCACATTGGACGCATTACTCTCAGAAACGTTTACATTTATCGTCTGGCAACTAATGCAGCGTGATGACGTTTGCGGCCGCACCACTCTGTACGAAGTAGAAGCTTCTAAGTTGTTGCAGTCACCAAGAAAGAGGCACAGAAATTCAAGTTTTAGTTTTTGGAAATTCAGTCTTTGGCTGCTTTTGCTGCCTTGTAGTTGACCTAGGACCTTAAGATTTTGCATGAACCGAACTCTGGCAGCCACATTACACGAGAAAAAGCGAGAAGCGGTAATTCGTAGTAAAAACCGCAGAAAACATAACGTTTTCAACATTTGTTTTCGAAATGACGTAACTGAAAATCTTCACATTGGACGCATTACTCTCAGAAACGTTTACATTTATCGTCTGGCAACTAATGCAGCGAGATAACGTTTGCGGTCGCACCACTCTGTACGAAGTAGAAGCTTCTAAGTTGTTTCAGTCACCAAGAAAGAGGCACAGAAATTCAAGTTTTAGTTTTTGAAAATTCAGTTTTTGGCTGCTTTTGCTGCCTTGTAGTTGACCTAGGACCTTAAGATTATGCATGAACCGAACTCTGGCAGCCACATTACACGAGAAAAAGCGAGAAGTGGTAATTCATAGTAAAAACCGCAGAAAACATAACGTTTTCAACATTTGTTTTCGAAATGACGTAACTGAAAATCTTCACATTGGACGCATTACTCTCAGAAAAGTTTACATTTATCGTCTCTCAACTAATGCCGCGTGATGACGTTTGCGGTCGCACCACTCTGTACGAAGTAGAAGCTTCTAAGTTGTTGCAGTCACCAAGAAAGAGGCACAGAAATTCAAGTTTTTGTTTTTGAAAATTCAGTTTTTGGCTGCTTTTGCTGCCTTGTAGTTGACCTAGGACCTTACGATTTTGCATGAACCGAACTCTGGCAGCCACATTACACGAGAAAAAGCGAGAAGTGGTAATTCGTAGTAAAAACCGCAGAAAACATATCGTTTTCAACATTTCTTTTCGAAATGACGTAACTGAAAATCTTCACATTGGACGCATTACTCTCAGAAACGTTTACATTTATCGTCTGGCAACTAATGCAGCGTGATGACGTTTGAGGTCGCACCACTCTGTACGCAGTAGAAGCTTCTAAGTTGTTGCAGTCACCAAGAAAGAGGCACAGAAATTCAAGTTTTAATTTTTGAAAATTCAGGTTTTGGCTGCTTTTGCTGCCTTGTAGTTGACCTAGGACCTTAAGATTTGGAATGAACCGAACTCTGGCAGCCACATTACACGAGCAAAAGCGAGAAGTGGTAATTCGTAGTAAAAACCGCAGAAAACATAACGTTTTCAACATTTGTTTTCGAAATGACGTAACTGAAAATCTTCACATTGGACGCATTACTCTCAGAAACGTTTATATTTATCGTCTGGCAACTAATGCAGCGTGATGACGTTTGAGGTCGCACCACTCTGTACGAAGTAGAAGCTTCTAAGTTGTTGCAGTCACCAAGAAAGAGGCACAGAAATTCAAGTTTTAGTTTTTGAAAATTCAGTTTTTGGCTGCTTTTGCTGCCTTGTAGTTGACCTAGGACCTTAAGATTTTGCATGAACCGAACTCTGGCAGCCACATTACACGAGAAAAAGCGAGAAGTGGTAATTCGTAGTAAAAACCGCAGAAAACATAACGTTTTCAACATTTGTTTTCGAAATGACGTAACTGAAAATCTTCACATTGGACGCATTACTCTCAGAAACGTTTACATTTATCGTCTGGCAACTAATGCAGCGTGATGACGTTTGCGGTCGCACCACTCTGTACGAAGTAGAAGCTTCTAAGTTGTTGCAGTCACCAAGAAAGAGGCACAGAAATTCAAGTTTTAGTTTTTGAAAATTCAGTTTTTGGCTGCTTTTGCTGCCTTGTAGTTGACCTAGGACCTTAAGATTTTGCATGAACCGAACTCTGGCAGCCACATTACACGAGAAAAAGCGAGAAGTGGTAATTCGTAGTAAAAACCGCAGAAAACATAACGTTTTCAACATTTGTTTTCGAAATGACGTAACTGAAAATCCTCACATTGGACGCATTACTCTCAGAAACGTTTACATTTATCGTCTGACAAGTAATGCAGCGTGATGACGTTTGCGGTCGCACCACCCTGTACGAAGTAGAAGCTTCTAAGTTGTTGCAGTCACCAAGAAAGAGGCACAGAAATTCAAGTTTTAGTTTTTGAAAATTCAGTTTTTGGCTGCTTTTGCTGCCTTGTAGTTGACCTAGGACCTTAAGATTTTGAATGAACCGAACTCTGGCAGCCACATTACACGAGCAAAAGCGAGAAGTGGTAATTCGTAGTAAAAACCGCAGAAAACATAACGTTTTCAACATTTGTTTTCGAAATGACGTAACTGAAAATCTTCACATTGGACGCATTACTCTCAGAAACGTTTATATTTATCGTCTGGCAACTAATGCAGCGTGATGACGTTTGAGGTCGCACCACTCTGTACGAAGTAGAAGCTTCTAAGTTGTTGCAGTCACCAAGAAAGAGGCACAGAAATTCAAGTTTTTGTTTTTGAAAATTCAGTTTTTGGCTGCTTTTGCTGCCTTGTAGTTGACCTAGGACCTTAAGATTTTGCATGAACCGAACTCCGGCAGCCACATTAACCGAGAAAAAGCGAGAAGTGGTAATTCGTAGTAAAAACCGCAGAAAACATAACGTTTTCTACATTGTTTTCGTATCGACGTAACTGAAAATCTTCAAATTGGACGCGTTAGTCTCAGAAACGTTTACATTTATCGTCTGGCAACTAATGCCGCGTGATGACGTTTGCGGTCGCACCACTCTGTACGAAGTAGAAGCTTCTAAGTTGTTGCAGTCACCAAGAAAGAGGCACAGAAATTCAAGTTTTAGTTTTTGAAAATTCAGTTTTTGGCTGCTTTTGCTGCCTTGTATTTGACCCAGGACCTTAAGATTTTGCATGAACCGAACTCTGGCAGCCACATTACACGAGAAAAAGCGAGAAGTGGTAATTCGTAGTAAAAACCGCAGAAAACATAACGTTTTCTTCATCTGTTTTCGTATCGACGTAACTGAAAATCTTCACATTGGACGCATTACTCACAGAAACGTTTACATTTATTGTCTGGCAACTAATGCCGTGTGATGACGTTTGCGGTCGCACCACTCTGTACGAAGTAGAAGCTTCTAAGTTGTTGCAGTCACCAAGAAAGAGGCACAGAAATTCAAGTTTTAGTTTTTGAAAATTCAGTTTTTGGCTGCTTTTGCTGCCTTGTAGTTGACCTAGGACCTTAAGATTTTGCATGAACCGAACTCTGGCAGCCACATTACACGAGAAAAAGCGAGAAGTGGTAATTCGTAGTAAAAACCGCAGAAAACATAACGTTTTCAACATTTGTTTTCGAAATGACGTAACTGAAAATCTTCACATTGGACGCATTACTCTCAGAAACGTTTACATTTATCGTCTGGCAACTAATGCAGCGTGATGACGTTTGAGGTCGCACCACTCTGTACGCAGTAGAAGCTTCTAAGTTGTTGCAGTCACCAAGAAAGAGGCACAGAAATTCAAGTTTTAGTTTTTGAAAATTCAGCTTTTGGCTGCTTTTGCTGCCTTGTAGTTGACCTAGGACCTTAAGATTTTGAATGAACCGAACTCTGGCAGCCACATTACACGAGCAAAAGCGAGAAGTGGTAATTCGTAGTAAAAACCGCAGAAAACATAACGTTTTCAACATTTGTTTTCGAAATGACGTAACTGAAAATCTTCACATTGGACGCATTACTCTCAGAAACGTTTACATTTATCGTCTGGCAACTAATGCAGCGTGATGACGTTTGCGGTCGCACCACTCTGTACGAAGTAGAAGCTTCTAAGTTGTTGCAGTCACCAAGAAAGAGGCACATAAATTCAAGCTTTAGTTTTTGAAAATTCAGTTTTTAGCTGCTTTTGCTGCCTTGTAGTTGACCTAGGACCTTAAGATTTTGCATGAACCGAACTCTGGCAGCCACATTACACGAGAAAAAGCGAGAAGTGGTAATTCGTAGTAAAAACCGCAGAAAACATAACGTTTTCAACATTTGTTTTCGAAATGACGTAACTGAAAATCTTCACATTGGACGCATTACTCTCAGAAACGTTTACATTTATCGTCTGGCAACTAATGCAGCGTGATGACGTTTGCGGTCGCACCACTCTGTACGAAGTAGAAGCTTCTAAGTTGTTGCAGTCACCAAGAAAGAGGCACAGAAATTCAAGTTTTAGTTTTTGAAAATTCAGTTTTTGGCTGCTTTTGCTGCCTTGTAGTTGACCTAGGACCTTAAGATTTTGCATGAACCGAACTCTGGCAGCCACATTACACGAGAAAAAGCGAGAAGTGGTAATTCGTAGTAAAAACCGCAGAAAACATAACGTTTTCAACATTTGTTTTCGAAATGACGTAACTGAAAATCTTCACATTGGACGCATTACTCTCAGAAACGTTTACATTTATCGTCTGGCAACTAATGCAGCGTGATGACGTTTGAGGTCGCACCACTCTGTACGCAGTAGAAGCTTCTAAGTTGTTGCAGTCACCAAGAAAGAGGCACAGAAATTAAAGTTTTAGTTTTTGAAAATTCAGTTTTTGGCTCCTTTTGCTGCCTTGTAGTTGACCTAGGACCTTAAGATTTTGAATGAACCGAACTCTAGCAGCCACATTACACGAGCAAAAGCGAGAAGTGGTAATTCGTAGTAAAAACCGCAGAAAACATAACGTTTTCAACATTTGTTTTCGAAATGACGTAACTGAAAATCTTCACATTGGACGCATTACTCTCAGAAACGTTTATATTTATCGTCTGGCAACTAATGCAGCGTGATGACGTTTGAGGTCGCACCACTCTGTACGAAGTAGAAGCTTCTAAGTTGTTGCAGTCACCAAGAAAGAGGCACAGAAATTCAAGTTTTAGTTTTTGAAAATTCAGTTTTTGGCTGCTTTTGCTGCCTTGTAGTTGACCTAGGACCTTAAGATTTTGCATGAACCGAACTCTGGCAGCCACATTACACGAGAAAAAGCGAGAAGTGGTAATTCGTAGTAAAAACCGCAGAAAACATAACGTTTTCAACATTTGTTTTCGAAATGACGTAACTGAAAATCTTCACATTGGACGCATTACTCTCAGAAACGTTTACATTTATCGTCTGGCAACTAATGCAGCGTGATGACGTTTGAGGTCGCACCACTCTGTACGCAGTAGAAGCTTCTAAGTTGTTGCAGTCACCAAGAAAGAGGCACAGAAATTCAAGTTTTAGTTTTTGAAAATTCAGTTTTTGGCTGCATTTGCTGCCTTGTAGTTGACCTAGGACCTTAAGATTTTGAATGAACCGAACTCTGGCAGCCACATTACACGAGCAAAAGCGAGAAGTGGTAATTCGTAGTAAAAACCGCAGAAAACATAACGTTTTCAACATTTGTTTTCGAAATGACGTAACTGAAAATCTTCACATTGGACGCACTACTCTCAGAAACGTTTATATTTATCGTCTGGCAACTAATGCAGCGTGATGACGTTTGAGGTCGCACCACTCTGTACGAAGTAGAAGCTTCTAAGTTGTTGCAGTCACCAAGAAAGAGGCACAGAAATTCAAGTTTTTGTTTTTGAAAATTCAGTTTTTGGCTGCTTTTGCTGCCTTGTAGTTGACCTAGGACCTTAAGATTTTGCATGAACCGAACTCTGGCAGCCACATTACACGAGAAAAAGCGAGAAGTGGTAATTCGTAGTAAAAACCGCAGAAAACATAACGTTTTCTACATTGTTTTCGTATCGACGTAACTGAAAATCTTCACATTGGACGCATTACTCTCAGAAACGTTTACATTTATCGTCTGGCAACTAATGCCGCGTGATGACGTTTGCGGTCGCACCGCTTTGTACGAAGTAGAAGCTTCTAAGTTGTTGCAGTCACCAAGAAAGAGGCACAGAAATTCAAGTTTTAGTTTTTGAAAATTCAGTTTTTGGCTGCATTTGCTGCCTTGTAGTTGACCTAGGACCTTAAGATTTTGCATGAACCGAACTCTGGCAGCCACATTACACGAGAAAAAGCGAGAAGTGGTAATTCGTAGTAAAAACCGCAGAAAACATAACGTTTTCTACATTGTTTTCGTATCGACGTAACTGAAAATCTTCACATTGGACGCATTACTCACAGAAACGTTTACATTTATTGTCTGGCAACGAATGCCGCGTGATGACGTTTGCGGTCGCACCACTCTGTACGAAGTAGAAGCTTCTAAGTTGTTGCAGTCACCAAGAAAGAGGCACAGAAATTCAAGATTTAGTTTTTGAAAATTCAGTTTTTGGCTGCTTTTGCTGCCTTGTAGTTGACCTAGGACCTTAAGATTTTGCATGAACCGAACTCTGGCAGCCACATTACACGAGAAAAAGCGAGAAGTGGTAATTCGTAGTAAAAACCGCAGAAAACATAACGTTTTCAACATTTGTTTTCGAAATGACGTAACTGAAAATCTTCACATTGGACGCATTACTCTCAGAAACGTTTACATTTATCGTCTGGCAACTAATGCAGCGTGATGACGTTTGAGGTCGCACCACTCTGTACGCAGTAGAAGCTTCTAAGTTGTTGCAGCCACCAAGAAAGAGGCACAGAAATTCAAGTTTTAGTTTTTGAAAAATCAGCTTTTGGCTGCTTTTGCTGCCTTGTAGTTGACCTAGGACCTTAAGATTTTGAATGAACCGAACTCTGGCAGCCACATTACACGAGCAAAAGCGAGAAGTGGTAATTCGTAGTAAAAACCGCAGAAAACATAACGTTTTCAACATTTGTTTTCGAAATGACGTAACTGAAAATCTTCACATTGGACGCATTACTCTCAGAAACGTTTATATTTATCGTCTGGCAACTAATGCAGCGTGATGACGTTTGAGGTCGCACCACTCTGTACGAAGTAGAAGCTTCTAAGTTGTTGCAGTCACCAAGAAAGAGGCACAGAAATTCAAGTTTTAGTTTTTGAAAATTCAGTTTTTGGCTGCTTTTGCTGCCTTGTAGTTGACCTAGGACCTTAAGATTTTGCATGAACCGAACTCTGGCAGCCACATTACACGAGAAAAAGCGAGAAGTGGTAATTAGTAGTAAAAACCGCAGAAAACATAACGTTTTCAACATTTGTTTTCGAAATGACGTAACTGAAAATCTTCACATTGGACGCATTACTCTCAGAAACGTTTACATTTATCGTCTGGCAACTAATGCAGCGTGATGACGTTTGCGGTCGCACCACTCTGTACGAAGTATAAGCTTCTAAGTTGTTGCAGTCACCAAGAAAGAGGCACAGAAATTCAAGTTTTAGTTTTTGAAAATTCAGTTTTTGGCTGCTTTTGCTGCCTTGTAGTTGACCTAGGACCTTAAGATTTCGCATGAACCGAACTCTGGCAGCCACATTACACGAGAAAAAGCGAGAAGTGGTAATTCGTAGTAAAAACCGCAGAAAACATAACGTTTTCAACATTTGTTTTCGAAATGACGTAACTGAAAATCTTCACATTGGACGCATTACTCTCAGATACGTTTACATTTATCGTCTGGCAACTAATGCAGCGTGATGACGTTTGCGGTCGCACCACTCTGTACGAAGTAGAAGCTTCTAAGTTGTTGCAGTCACCAAGAAAGAGGCACAGAAATTCAAGTTTTAGTTTTTGAAAATTCAGTTTTTGGCTGCTTTTGCTGCCTTGTAGTTGACCTAGGACCTTAAGATTTTGCATGAACCGAACTCTGGCAGCCACATTACACGAGAAAAAGCGAGAAGTGGTAATTAGTAGTAAAAACCGCAGAAAACATAACGTTTTCAACATTTGTTTTCGAAATGACGTAACTGAAAATCTTCACATTGGACGCATTACTCTCAGAAACGTTTACATTTATCGTCTGGCAACTAATGCAGCGTGATGACGTTTGCGGTCGCACCACTCTGTACGAAGTATAAGCTTCTAAGTTGTTGCAGTCACCAAGAAAGAGGCACAGAAATTCAAGTTTTAGTTTTTGAAAATTCAGTTTTTGGCTGCTTTTGCTGCCTTGTAGTTGACCTAGGACCTTAAGATTTTGCATGAACCGAACTCTGGCAGCCACATTACACGAGAAAAAGCGAGAAGTGGTAATTCGTAGTAAAAACCGCAGAAAACATAACGTTTTCAACATTTGTTTTCGAAATGACGTAACTGAAAATCTTCACATTGGACGCATTACTCTCAGAAACGTTTACATTTATCGTCTGGCAACTAATGCAGCGTGATGACGTTTGCGGTCGCACCACTCTGTACGAAGTAGAAGCTTCTAAGTTGTTGCAGTCACCAAGAAAGAGGCATAGAAATTCAAGTTTTAGTTTTTGAAAATTCAGTTTTTGGCTCCTTTTGCTGCCTTGTAGTTGACCTAGGACCTTAAGATTTTGCATGAACCGAACTCTGGCAGCCACATTACACGAGAAAAAGCGAGAAGTGGTAATTCGTAGTAAAAACCGCAGAAAACATAACGTTTTCAACATTTGTTTTCGAAATGACGTAACTGAAAATCTTCACATTGGACGCATTACTCTCAGAAACGTTTATATTTATCGTCTGGCAACTAATGCAGCGTGATGACGTTTGAGGTCGCACCACTATGTACGACGTAGAAGCTTCTAAGTTGTTGCAGTCACCAAGAAAGAGGCACAGAAATTCAAGTTTTAGTTTTTGAAAATTCAGTTTTTGGCTGCTTTTGCTGCCTTGTAGTTGACCTAGGACCGTAAGATTTTGCATGAACCGAACTCTGGCAGCCACATTACACGAGAAAAAGCGAGAAGTGGTAATTAGTAGTAAAAACCGCAGAAAACATAACGCTTTCAACATTTGTTTTCGAAATGACGTAACTGAAAATCTTCGTATTGGACGCATTACTCTCAGAAACGTTTACATTTATCGTCTGGCAACTAATGCAGCGTGATGACGTTTGCGGTCGCACCACTCTGTACGAAGTAGAAGCTTCTAAGTTGTTGCAGTCACCAAGAAAGAGGCACAGAAATTCAAGTTTTAGTTTTTGAAAATTCAGTTTTTGGCTGCTTTTGCTGCCTTGTAGTTGACCTAGGACCTTAAGATTTTGCATGAACCGAACTCTGGCAGCCACATTACACGAGAAAAAGCGAGACGTGGTAATTCGTAGTAAAAACCGCAGAAAACATAACGTTTTCAACATTTGTTTTCGAAATGTCGTAACTGAAAATCTTCACATTGGACGCATTACTCTCAGAAACGTTTACATTTATCGTCTGGCAACTAATGCAGCGTGATGACGTTTGCGGTCGCACCACTCTGTACGAAGTAGAAGCTTCTAAGTTGTTGCAGTCACCAAGAAAGAGGCACAGAAATTCAAGTTTTAGTTTTTGAAAATTCAGTTTTTGGCTGCTTTTGCTGCCTTGTAGTTGACCTAGGACCTTAAGATTTTGCATGAACCGAACTCTGGCAGCCACATTACACGAGAAAAAGCGAGAAGTGGTAATTCGTAGTAAAAACCGCAGAAAACATAACGTTTTCAACATTTGTTTTCGAAATGACGTAACTGAAAATCTTCACATTGGACGCATTACTCTCAGAAACGTTTACATTTATCGTCTGGCAACTAATGCAGCGTGATGACGTTTGAGGTCGCACCACTCTGTACGCAGTAGAAGCTTCTAAGTTGTTGCAGTCACCAAGAAAGAGGCACAGAAATTCAAGTTTTAGTTTTTGAAAATTCGGTTTTTGGCTGCTTTTGCTGCCTTGTAGTTGACCTAGGACCTTAAGATTTTGAATGAACCGAACTCTGGCAGCCACATTACACGAGCAAAAGCGAGAAGTGGTAATTCGTAGTAAAAACCGCAGAAAACATAACGTTTTCAACATTTGTTTTCGAAATGACGTAACTGAAAATCTTCACATTGGACGCATTACTCTCAGAAACGTTTATATTTATCGTCTGGCAACTAATGCAGCGTGATGACGTTTGAGGTCGCACCACTCTGTACGAAGTAGAAGCTTCTAAGTTGTTGCAGTCACCAAGAAAGAGGCACAGAAATTCAAGTTTTAGTTTTTGAAAATTTAGTTTTTGGCTGCTTTTGATGCCTTGTAGTTGACCTAGGACCTTAAGATTTTGCATGAACCGATCTCTGGCAGCCACATTACACGAGAAAAAGCGAGAAGTGGTAATTCGTAGTAAAAACCGCAGAAAACATAACGTTTTCTACATTGTTTTCGTATCGACGTAACTGAAAATCTTCACATTGGACGCATTACTCTCAGAAACGTTTACATTTATCGTCTGGCAACTAATGCAGCGTGATGACGTGTGCGGTCGCACCACTCTGTACGAAGTAGAAGCTTCTAAGTTGTTGCAGTCACCAAGAAAGAGGCACAGAAATTCAAGTTTTAGTTTTTGAAAATTCAGTTTTTGGCTGCTTTTGCTGCCTTGTTGTTGACCTAGGACATTAAGATTTTGCATGAACCGAACTCTGGCAGCCACATTACACGAGAAAAAGCGAGAAGTGGTAATTCGTAGAAAAAACCGAAGAAAACATAACGTTTTCAACATTTGTTTTCGAAATGACGTAACTGAAAATCTTCACATTGGACGCATTACTCTCTGAAACGTTTACATTTATCGTCTGGCAACTAATGCAGCGTGATGACGTTTGCGGTCGCACCACTCTGTACGAAGTAGAAGCTTCTAAGTTGTTGCAGTCACCAAGGAAGAGGCACAGAAATTCAAGTTTTAGTTTTTGAAAATTCAGTTTTTGGCTGCTTTTGCTGCCTTGTAGTTGACCTAGGACCTTAAGATTTTGCATGAACCGAACTCTGGCAGCCACATTACACGAGAAAAAGCGAGAAGTGGTAATTCGTAGTAAAAACCGCAGAAAACATAACGTTTTCTACATTGTTTTCGTATCGACGTAACTGAAAATCTTCACATTGGACGCATTACTCTCAGAAACGTTTACATTTATAGTCTGGCAACTAATGCCGCGTGATGACGTTTGCGGTCGCACCACTCTGTACGAAGTAGAAGCTTCTAAGTTGTTGCAGTCACCAAGAAAGAGGCACAGAAATTCAAGTTTTAGTTTTTGAAAATTCAGTTTTTGGCTGCTTTTGCTGCCTTGTAGTTGACCTAGGACCTTAAGATTTTGCATGAACCGAACTCTGGCAGCCACATTACACGAGAAAAAGCGAGAAGTGGTAATTCGTAGTAAAAACCGCAGAAACCATAACGTTTTCAACATTTGTTTTCGAAATGAAGTAACTGAAAATCTTCACATTGGACGCATTACTCTCAGAAACGTTTACATTTATCGTCTGGCAACTAATGCCGCGTGATGACGTTTGCGGTCGCACCACTCTGTACGAAGTAGAAGCTTCTAAGTGGTTGCAGTCACCAAGAAAGAGGCACAGAAATTCAAGTTTTAGTTTTTGAAAATTCAGTTTTTGGCTGCTTTTGCTGCCGTGTAGTTGACCTAGGACCTTAAGATTTTGCATGAACCGAACTCTGGCAGCCACATTACACGAGAAAAAGCGAGAAGTGGTAATTAGTAGTAAAAACCGCAGAAAACATAACGTTTTCTACATTGTTTTCGTATCGACGTAACTGAAAATCTTCACATTGGACGCATTACTCTCAGAAACGTTTACATTTATCGTCTGGCAACTAATGCCGCGTGATGACGTTTGCGGTCGCACCACTCTGTACGAAGTAGAAGCTTCTAAGTTGTTGCAGTCACCAAGAAAGGGGCACAGAAATTCAAGTTTTAGTTTTTGAAAATTCAGTTTTTGGCTGCTTTTGCTGCCTTGTAGTTGACCTAGGACCTTAAGATTTTGCATGAACCGAACTCTGGCAGCCACATTACACGAGAAAAAGCGAGAAGTGGTAATTCGTAGTAAAAACCGCAAAAAACATAACGTTTTCAACATTTGTTTTCGAAATGACGTAACTGAAAATCTTCACATTGGACGCATTACTCTCAGAAACGTTTACATTTATCGTCTGGCAACTAATGCCGCGTGATGACGTTTGCGGTCGCACCACTCTGTACGAAGTAGAAGCTTCTAAGTTGTTGCTGTCACCAAGAAAGAGGCACAGAAATTCAAGTTTTAGTTTTTGAAAATTCAGTTTTTGGCTGCTTTTGCTGCCTCGTAGTTGACCTAGGACCTTACGATTTTGCATGAACCGAACTCTGGCAGCCACATTACACGAGAAAAAGCGAGAAGTGGTAATTCGTAGTAAAAACCGCTGAAAACATAACGTTTTCTACATTGTTTTCGTATCGACGTAACTGAAAATCTTCACATTGGACGCATTACTCTCAGAAACGTTTACATTTATCGTCTGGCAACTAATGCCGCGTGATGACGTTTACGGTCGCACCGCTTTGTACGAAGTAGAAGCTTCTAAGTTGTTGCAGTCACCAAGAAAGAGGCACAGAAATTCAAGTTTTAGTTTTTGAAAATTCAGTTTTTGGCTGCTTTTGCTGCCTTGTAGTTGACCTAGGACCTTAAGATTTTGCATGAACCGAACTCTGGCAGCCACATTACATGAGAAAAAGCGAGAAGTGGTAATTCGTAGTAAAAACCGCAGAAAACATAACGTTTTCTACATTGTTTTCGTATCGACGTAACTGAAAATCTTCACATTGGACGCATTACTCTCAGAAACGTTTACATTTATCGTCTGGCAACTAATGCAGCGTGATGACGTTTGCGGTCGCACCACTCTGTACGAAGTAGAAGCTTCTAAGTTGTTGCAGTCACCAAGAAAGAGGCACAGAAGTTCAAGTTTTAGTTTTTGAAAATTCAGTTTTTGGTTGCTTTTGCTGCCTTGTAGTTGACCTAGGACCTTAAGATTTTGCATGAACCGAACTCTGGCAGCCACATTACACGAGAAAAAGCGAGAAATGGTAATTCGTAGTAAAAACCGCAGAAAACATAACGTTTTCAACATTTGTTTTCGAAATGACGTAACTGAAAATCTTCACATTGGACGCATTACTCTCAGAAACGTTTACATTTATCGTCTGGCAACTAATGCAGCGTGATGACGTTTGCGGTCGCACCACCCTGTACGAAGTAGAAGCTTCTAAGTTGTTGCAGTCACCAAGAAAGAGGCACAGAAATTCAAGTTTTAGTTTTTGAAAATTCGGTTTTTGGCTGCTTTTGCTGCCTTGTAGTTGACCTAGGACCTTAAGATTTTGCATGAACCGAACTCTGGCAGCCACATTACACGAGAAAAAGCGAGAAGTGGTAATTCGTAGTAAAAACCGCAGAAAACATAACGTTTTCTACATTGTTTTCGTATCGACGTAACTGAAAATCTTCACATTGGACGCATTACTCTCAGAAACGTTTACATTTATCGTCTGGCAACTAATGCCGCGTGATGACGTTTGCGGTCGCACCACTCTGTACGAGGTAGAAACTTCTAAGTTGTTGCAGTCACCAAGAAAGAGGCACAGAAATTCAAGTTTTAGTTTTTGAAAATTCAGTTTTTGGCTGCTTTTGCAGCCTTGTAGTTGACCTAGGACCTTAAGATTTTGCATGAACCGAAGTCTGGCAGCCACATTACACGACAAAAAGCGAGAAGTGGTAATTCGTAGTAAAAACCGCAGAAAACATAACGTTTTCTACATTGTTTTCGTATCGACGTAACTGAAAATCTTCACATTGGACGCGTTACTCTCAGAAACGTTTACATTTATCGTCTGGCAACTAATGCCGCGTGATGACGTTTGCGGTCGCACCACTCTGTACGAAGTAGAAGCTTCTAAGTTGTTGCAGTCACCAAGAAAGAGGCACAGAAATTCAAGTTTTAGTTTTTGAAAATTCAGTTTTTGGCTGCTTTTGCTGCCTTGTAGTTGACCTAGGACCTTAAGATTTTGCATGAACCGAACTCTGGCAGCCACATTACACGAGAAAAAGCGAGAAGTGGTAATTCGTAGTAAAAACCGCAGAAAACATAACGTTTTCTTCATTTGTTTTCGTATCGACGTAACTGAAAATCTTCACATTGGACGCATTACTCACAGAAACGTTTACATTTATCGTCTGGCAACTAATGCAGCGTGATGACGTTTGCGGTCGCACCACTCTGTACGAAGTAGAAGCTTCTAAGTTGTTGCAATCACCAAGAAAGAGGCACAGAAATTCAAGTTTTAGTTTTTGAAAATTCGGTTTTTGGCTGCTTTTGCTGCCTTGTAGTTGACCTAGGACCTTAAGATTTTGCATGAACCGAACTCTGGCAGCCACATTACACGAGAAAAAGCGAGTAGTGGTAATTCGTAGTAAAAACCGCAGAAAACATAACGTTTTCTACATTGTTTTCGTATCGACGTAACTGAAAATCTTCACATTGGACGCATTACTCTCAGAAACGTTTACATTTATCGTCTGGCAACTAATGCAGCGTGATGACGTTTGCGGTCGCACCCCTCTGTACGAAGTAGAAATTTCTAAGTTGTTGCAGTCACCAAGAAAGAGGCACAGAAATTCAAGTTTTAGTTTCTGAAAATTCAGTTTTTGGCTGCTTTTGCTGCCTTGTAGTTGACCTAGGACCTTAAGATTTTGCATGAACCGAACTCTGGCAGCCACATTACACGAGAAAAAGCGAGAAGTGGTAATTCGTAGTGAAAACCGCAGAAAACATAACGTTTTCTACATTGTTTTCGTATCGACGTAACTGAAGTTCTTCACATTGGACGCATTACTCTCAGAAACGTTTACATTTATCGTCTGGCAACTAATGACGCGTGATGACGTTTGCGGTCGCAGCACTCTGTACGAAGTAGATGCTTCTAAGTTGTTGCAGTCACCACGAAAGGGGCACAGAAATTCAAGTTTTAGTTTTTGAAAATT
The DNA here is from genome assembly GCF_023864345.2 of Schistocerca serialis cubense. NCBI lineage: Eukaryota > Metazoa > Arthropoda > Insecta > Orthoptera > Acrididae > Schistocerca > Schistocerca serialis. The sequence goes on from NW_026047571.1 coordinate 9,813,333, forward strand.
CAGTTTTTGGCTGCTTTTGCTGCCTTGTAGTTGACCTAGGACCTTAAGATTTTGCATGAACCGAACTCTGGCAGCCACATTACACGAGAAAAAGCGAGAAGTGGTAATTCGTAGTAAAAACCGCAGAAAACATAAAGTTTTCAACATTTGTTTTCGAAATGACGTAACTGAAAATCTTCACATTGGACGCATTACTCTCAGAAACGTTTACATTTATCGTCTGGCAACTAATGCCGCGTGATGACGTTTGCGGTCGCACCACTCTGTACGAAGTAGAAGCTTCTAAGTTGTTGCAGTCACCAAGAAAGAGGCACAGAAATTCAAGTTTTTGTTTTTGAAAATTCAGCTTTTGGCTGCTTTTGCAGCCCTGTAGTTGACCTCTGACCTTAAGATTTTGCATGAACCGAACTCTGGCAGCCACATTACACGAGAAAAAGCGAGAAGTGGTAATGCGTATTAAAAACCGCAGAAAACATAACGTTTTCAACATTTGTTTTCGAAATGACGTAACTGAAAATCTTCACATTGGACGCATTACTCTCAGAAACGTTTACATTTATCGTCTGGCAACTAATGCAGCGTGATGACGTTTGCGGTAGCACCACTCTGTACGAAGTAGAAGCTTCTAAGTTGTTGCAGTCACCAAGAAAGAGGCACAGAAATTCAAGTTTTAGTTTTTGAAAATTCAGTTTTTGGCTGCTTTTGCTGCCTTGTAGTTGACCTAGGACCTTAAGATTTTGCATGAACCGAACTCTGGCAGCCACATTACACGAGAAAAAGCGAGAAGTGGTAATTCGTAGTAAAAACCGCAGAAAACATAACGTTTTCTACATTGTTTTCGTATCGACGTAACTGAAAATCTTCACATTGGACGCATTACTCTCAGAAACGTTTACATTTATCGTCTGGCAACTAATGCCGCGTGATGACGTTTGCGGTCGCACCACTCTGTACGAAGTAGAAGCTTCTAAGTTGTTGCACTCACCAAGAAAGAGGCACAGAAAATCAAGTTTTAGTTTTTGAAAATTCAGTTTTTGGCTGCTTTTGCTGCCTTGTAGTTGACCTAGGACCTTAAGATTTTGCATGAACCGAACTCTGGCAGCCACATTACACGAGAAAAGGCGAGAAGTGGTCATTCGTAGTAAAAACCGCAGAAAACATAACGTTTTCAACATTTGTTTTCGAAATGACGTAACTGAAAATCTTCACATTGGACGCATTACTCTCAGAAACGTTTACATTTATCGTCTGGCAACTAATGCCGCGTGATGACGTTTGCAGTCGCACCACTCTGTACGAAGTAGAAGCTTCTAAGTTGTTGCAGTCACCAAGAAAGAGGCACAGAAATTCAAGTTTAGTTTTTGAAAATTCAGTTTTTGGCTGCTTTTGCTGCCTTGTAGTTGACCTAGGACCTTAAGATTTTGCATGAACCGAACTCTGGCAGCCACATTACACGAGAAAAAGCGAGAAGTGGTAATTCGTAGTAAAAACCGCAGAAAACATAACGTTTTCTACATTGTTTTCGTATCGACGTAACTGAAAATCTTCACATTGGACGCGTTACTCTCAGAAACGTTTACATTTATCGTCTGGCAACTAATGCCGCGTGATGACGTTTGCGGTCGCACCACTCTGTACGAAGTAGAAGCTTCTAAGTTGTTGCAGTCACCAAGAAAGAGGCACAGAAATTCAAGTTTTAGTTTTTGAAAATTCAGTTTTTGGCTGCTTTTGCTGCCTTGTAGTTGACCTAGGACCTTAAGATTTTGCATGAACCGAACTCTGGCAGCCACATTACACGAGAAAAAGCGAGAAGTGGTAATTCGTAGTAAAAACCGCAGAAAACATAACGTTTTCTTCATTTGTTTTCGAAATAACGTAACTGAAACTCTTCACATTGGACGCATTACTCTCAGAAACAATTACATTTATCGTCTGGCAACTAATGCCGCGTGATGACGTTTGCGGTCGCACCACTCTGTACGAAGTAGAAGCTTCTAAGTTGTTGCAGTCACCAAGAAAGAGGCACAGAAATTCAAGTTTTAGTTTTTGAAAATTCAGTTTTTGGCTGCTTTTGCTGCCTTGTAGTTGACCTAGGACCTTAAGATTTTGCATGAACCGAACTCTGGCAGCCACATTACACGAGAAAAAGCGAGAAGTGGTAATTCGTAGTAAAAAAAGCAGAAAACATAACGTTTTCTACATTGTTTTCGTATCGACGTAACTGAAAATCTTCACATTGGACGCATTACTCTCAGAAACGTTTACATTTATCGTCTGGCAACTAATGCCGCGTGATGACGTTTGCGGTCGCACCACTCTGTACGAAGTAGAAGCTTCTAAGTTGTTGCTGTCACCAAGAAAGAGGCACAGAAATTCAAGTTTTAGTTTTTGAAAATTCAGTTTTTGGCTGCTTTTGCTGCCTTGTAATTGACCTAGGACCTTAAGATTTTGCATGAACCGAACTCTGGCAGCCACATTACACGAGAAAAAGCGAGAAGTGGTAATTCGTAGTAAAAACCGCAGAAACCATAACGTTTTCAACATTTGTTTTCGAAATGACGTAACTGAAAATCTTCACATTGGACGCATTACTCTCAGAAACGTTTACATTTATCGTCTGGCAACTAATGCCGCGTGATGACGTTTGCGGTCGCACCACTCTGTACGAAGTAGAAGCTTCTAAGTTGTTGCAGTCACCAAGAAAGAGGCACAGAAATTCAAGTTTTAGTTTTTGAAAATTCAGTTTTTGGCTGCTTTTGCTGCCGTGTAGTTGACCTAGGACCTTAAGATTTTGCATGAACCGAACTCTGGCAGCCACATTACACGAGAAAAAGCGAGAAGTGGTAATTAGTAGTAAAAACCGCAGAAAACATAACGTTTTCTACATTGTTTTCGTATCGACGTAACTGAAAATCTTCACATTGGACGCATTACTCTCAGAAACGTTTACATTTATCGTCTGGCAACTAATGCCGCGTGATGACGTTTGCGGTCGCACGACTTTCTACGAAGTAGAAGCTTCTAAGTTGTTGCAGTCACCAAGAAAGGGGCACAGAAATTCAAGTTTTAGTTTTTGAAAATTCAGTTTTTGGCTGCTTTTGCTGCCTTGTAGTTGACCTAGGACCTTAAGATTTTGCATGAACCGAACTCTGGCAGCCACATTACACGAGAAAAAGCGAGAAGTGGTAATTCGTAGTAAAAACCGCAGAAAACATAACGTTTTCAACATTTGTTTTCGAAATGACGTAACTGAAAATCTTCACATTGGACGCATTACTCTCAGAAACGTTTACATTTATCGTCTGGCAACTAATCCCGCGTGATGACGTTTGCGGTCGCACCACTCTGTACGAAGTAGAAGCTTCTAAGTTGTTGCTGTCACCAAGAAAGAGGCACAGAAATTCAAGTTTTAGTTTTTGAAAATTCAGTTTTTGGCTGCTTTTGCTGCCTCGTAGTTGACCTAGGACCTTAAGATTTTGCATGAACCGAACTCTGGCAGCCACATTACACGAGAAAAAGCGAGAAGTGGTAATTCGTAGTAAAAACCGCAGAAAACATAACGTTTTCTACATTGTTTTCGTATCGACGTAACTGAAAATCTTCACATTGGACGCATTACTCTCAGAAACGTTTACATTTATCGTCTGGCAACTAATGCCGCGTGATGACGTTTACGGTCGCACCGCTTTGTACGAAGTAGAAGCTTCTAAGTTGTTGCAGTCACCAAGAAAGAGGCACAGAAATTCAAGTTTTAGTTTTTGAAAATTCAGTTTTTGGCTGCTTTTGCTGCCTTGTAGTTGACCTAGGACCTTAAGATTTTGCATGAACCGAACTCTGGCAGCCACATTACATGAGAAAAAGCGTGAAGTGGTAATTCGTAGTAAAAACCGCAGAAAACATAACGTTTTCTACATTGTTTTCGTATCGACGTAACTGAAAATCTTCACATTGGACGCATTACTCTCAGAAACGTTTACATTTATCGTCTGGCAACTAATGCAGCGTGATGACGTTTGCGGTCGCACCACTCTGTACGAAGTAGAAGCTTCTAAGTTGTTGCAGTCACCAAGAAAGAGGCACAGAAGTTCAAGTTTTAGTTTTTGAAAATTCAGTTTTTGGTTGCTTTTGCTGCCTTGTAGTTGACCTAGGACCTTAAGATTTTGCATGAACCGAACTCTGGCAGCCACATTACACGAGAAAAAGCGAGAAATGGTAATTCGTAGTAAAAACCGCAGAAAACATAACGTTTTCAACATTTGTTTTCGAAATGACGTAACTGAAAATCTTCACATTGGACGCATTACTCTCAGAAACGTTTACATTTATCGTCTGGCAACTAATGCAGCGTGATGACGTTTGCGGTCGCACCACCCTGTACGAAGTAGAAGCTTCTAAGTTGTCGCAGTCACCAAGAAAGAGGCACAGAAATTCAAGTTTTAGTTTTTGAAAATTCGGTTTTTGGCTGCTTTTGCTGCCTTGTAGTTGACCTAGGACCTTAAGATTTTGCATGAACCGAACTCTGGCAGCCACATTACACGAGAAAAAGCGAGAAGTGGTAATTCGTAGTAAAAACCGCAGAAAACATAACGTTTTCTACATTGTTTTCGTATCGACGTAACTGAAAATCTTCACATTGGACGCATTACTCTCAGAAACGTTTACATTTATCGTCTGGCAACTAATGCCGCGTGATGACGTTTGCGGTCGCACCACTCTGTACGAGGTAGAAACTTCTAAGTTGTTGCAGTCACCAAGAAAGAGGCACAGAAATTCAAGTTTTAGTTTTTGAAAATTCAGTTTTTGGCTGCTTTTGCAGCCTTGTAGTTGACCTAGGACCTTAAGATTTTGCATGAACCGAAGTCTGGCAGCCACATTACACGACAAAAAGCGAGAAGTGGTAATTCGTAGTAAAAACCGCAGAAAACATAACGTTTTCTACATTGTTTTCGTATCGACGTAACTGAAAATCTTCACATTGGACGCGTTACTCTCAGAAACGTTTACATTTATCGTCTGGCAACTAATGCCGCGTGATGACGTTTGCGGTCGCACCACTCTGTACGAAGTAGAAGCTTCTAAGTTGTTGCAGTCACCAAGAAAGAGGCACAGAAATTCAAGTTTTAGTTTTTGAAAATTCAGTTTTTGGCTGCTTTTGCTGCCTTGTAGTTGACCTAGGACCTTAAGATTTTGCATGAACCGAACTCTGGCAGCCACATTACACGAGAAAAAGCGAGAAGTGGTAATTCGTAGTAAAAACCGCAGAAAACATAACGTTTTCTTCATTTGTTTTCGTATCGACGTAACTGAAAATCTTCACATTGGACGCATTACTCACAGAAACGTTTACATTTATCGTCTGGCAACTAATGCAGCGTGATGACGTTTGCGGTCGCACCACTCTGTACGAAGTAGAAGCTTCTAAGTTGTTGCAATCACCAAGAAAGAGGCACAGAAATTCAAGTTTTAGTTTTTGAAAATTCGGTTTTTGGCTGCTTTTGCTGCCTTGTAGTTGACCTAGGACCTTAAGATTTTGCATGAACCGAACTCTGGCAGCCACATTACACGAGAAAAAGCGAGTAGTGGTAATTCGTAGTAAAAACCGCAGAAAACATAACGTTTTCTACATTGTTTTCGTATCGACGTAACTGAAAATCTTCACATTGGACGCATTACTCTCAGAAACGTTTACATTTATCGTCTGGCAACTAATGCAGCGTGATGACGTTTGCGGTCGCACCCCTCTGTACGAAGTAGAAATTTCTAAGTTGTTGCAGTCACCAAGAAAGAGGCACAGAAATTCAAGTTTTAGTTTTTGAAAATTCAGTTTTTGGCTGCTTTTGCTGCCTTGTAGTTGACCTAGGACCTTAAGATTTTGCATGAACCGAACTCTGGCAGCCACATTACACGAGAAAAAGCGAGAAGTGGTAATTCGTAGTAAAAACCGCAGAAAACATAACGTTTTCAACATTTGTTTTCGAAATGACGTAACTGAAAATCTTCACATTGGACGCATTACTCTCAGCAACGTTTACATTTATCGTCTGGCAACTAATGCCGCGTGATGACGTTTGCGGTCGCACCACTCTGTACGAAGTAGAAGCTTCTAAGTTGTTGCAGTCACCAAGAAAGAGGCACAGAAATTCAAGTTTTTGTTTTTGAAAATTCAGCTTTTGGCTGCTTTTGCAGCCCTGTAGTTGACCTCTGACCTTAAGATTTTGCATGAACCGAACTCTGGCAGCCACATTACACGAGAAAAAGCGAGAAGTGGTAATGCGTATTAAAAACCGCAGAAAACATAACGTTTTCAACATTTGTTTTCGAAATGACGTAACTGAAAATCTTCACATTGGACGCATTACTCTCAGAAACGTTTACATTTATCGTCTGGCAACTAATGCAGCGTGATGACGTTTGCGGTAGCACCACTCTGTACGAAGTAGAAGCTTCTAAGTTGTTGCAGTCACCAAGAAAGAGGCACAGAAATTCAAGTTTTAGTTTTTGAAAATTCAGTTTTTGGCTGCTTTTGCTGCCTTGTAGTTGACCTAGGACCTTAAGATTTTGCATGAACCGAACTCTGGCAGCCACATTACACGAGAAAAAGCGAGAAGTGGTAATTCGTAGTAAAAACCGCAGAAAACATAACGTTTTCTACATTGTTTTCGTATCGACGTAACTGAAAATCTTCACATTGGACGCATTACTCTCAGAAACGTTTACATTTATCGTCTGGCAACTAATGCCGCGTGATGACGTTTGCGGTCGCACCACTCTGTACGAAGTAGAAGCTTCTAAGTTGTTGCAGTCACCAAGAAAGAGGCACAGAAATTCATGTTTTAGTTTTTGAAAATTCAGTTTTTGGCTGCTTTTGCTGCCTTGTAGTTGACCTAGGACCTTAAGATTTTGCATGAACCGAACTCTGGCAGCCACATTACAGGAGAAAAAGCGAGAAGTGGTAATTCGTAGTAAAAACCGCAGAAAACGTAACGTTTTCAACATTTGTTTTCGAAATGACGTAACTGAAAATCTTCACATTGGACGCATTACTCTCAGAAACGTTTACATTTATCGTCTGGCAACTAATGCCGCGTGATGACGTTTGCGGTCGCACCACTCTGTACGAAGTAGAAGCTTCTAAGTTGTTGCAGTCACCAAGAAAGAGGCACAGAAATTCAAGTTTTAGTTTTTGAAAATTCAGTTTTTGGCTGCTTTTGCTGCCTTGTAATTGACCTAGGACCTTAAGATTTTGCATGAACCGAACTCTGGCAGCCACATTACACGAGAAAAAGCGAGAAGTGGTAATTCGTAGTAAAAAAAGCAGAAAACATAACGTTTTCTACATTGTTTTCGTATCGACGTAACTGAAAATCTTCACATTGGACGCATTACTCTCAGAAACGTTTACATTTATCGTCTGGCAACTAATGCCGCGTGATGACGTTTGCGGTCGCACCACTCTGTACGAAGTAGAAGCTTCTAAGTTGTTGCTGTCACCAAGAAAGAGGCACAGAAATTCAAGTTTTAGTTTTTGAAAATTCAGTTTTTGGCTGCTTTTGCTGCCTTGTAGTTGACCTAGGACCTTAAGATTTTGCATGAACCGAACTCTGGCAGCCACATTACACGAGAAAAAGCGAGAAGTGGTAATTCGTAGTAAAAACCGCAGAAAACATAACGTTTTCTACATTGTTTTCGTATCGACGTAACTGAAAATCTTCACATTGGACGCGTTACTCTCAGAAACGTTTACATTTATCGTCTGGCAACTAATGCCGCGTGATGACGTTTGCGGTAGCACCACTCTGTACGAAGTAGAAGCTTCTAAGTTGTTGCAGTCACTAAGAAAGAGGCACAGAAATTCAAGTTTTAGTTTTTGAAAATTCAGTTTTTGGCTGCTTTTGCTGCCTTGTAGTTGACCTAGGACCTTAAGATTTTGCATGAACCGAACTCTGGCAGCCACATTACACGAGAAAAAGCGAGAAGTGGTAATTCGTAGTAAAAACCGCAGAAAACATAACGTTTTCTTCATTTGTTTTCGAAATAACGTAACTGAAAATCTTCACATTGGACGCATTACTCTCAGAAACGTTTACATTTATCGTCTGGCAACTAATGCCGCGTGATGACGTTTGCGGTCGCACCACTCTGTACGAAGTAGAAGCTTCTAAGTTGTTGCAGTCACCAAGAAAGAGGCACAGAAATTCAAGTTTTAGTTTTTGAAAATTCAGTTTTTGGCTGCTTTTGCTGCCTTGTAGTTGACCTAGGACCTTAAGATTTTGCATGAACCGAACTCTGGCAGCCACATTACACGAGAAAAGGCGGAAAGTGGTAATTCGTAGTAAAAACCGCAGAAAACATAACGTTTTCTACATTGTTTTCGTATCGACGTAACTGAAAATCTTCACATTGGACGCATTACTCTCAGAAACGTTTACATTTATCGTCTGGCAACTAATGCCGCGTGATGACGTTTGCGGTCGCACCACTCTGTACGAAGTAGAAGCTTCTAAGTTGTTGCAGTCACCAAGAAAGAGGCACAGAAATTCATGTTTTAGTTTTTGAAAATTCAGTTTTCGGCTGCTTTTGCTGCCTTGTAGTTGACCTAGGACCTTAAGATTTTGCATGAACCGAACTCTGGCAGCCACATTACACGAGAAAAAGCGAGAAGTGGTAATTCGTAGTAAAAACCGCAGAAAACGTAACGTTTTCAACATTTGTTTTCGAAATGACGTAACTGAAAATCTTCACATTGGACGCATTACTCTCAGAAACGTTTACATTTATCGTCTGGCAACTAATGCCGCGTGATGACGTTTGCGGTCGCACCACTCTGTACGAAGTAGAAGCTTCCAAGTTGTTGCAGTCACCAAGAAAGAGGCACAGAAATTCAAGTTTTAGTTTTTGAAAATTCAGTTTTTGGCTGCTTTTGCTGCCTTGTAGTTGACCTAGGACCTTAAGATTTTGCATGAACCGAACTCTGGCAGCCACATTACACGAGAAAAAGCGAGAAGTGGTAATTCGTAGTAAAAAAAGCAGAAAACATAACGTTTTCTACATTGTTTTCGTATCGACGTAACTGAAAATCTTCACATTGGACGCATTACTCTCAGAAACGTTTACATTTATCGTCTGGCAACTAATGCCGCGTGATGACGTTTGCGGTCGCACCACTCTGTACGAAGTAGAAGTTTCTAAGTTGTTGCTGTCACCAAGAAAGAGGCACAGAAATTCAAGTTTTAGTTTTTGAAAATTCAGTTTTTGGCTGCTTTTGCTGCCTTGTAGTTGACCTAGGACCTTAAGATTTTGCATGAACCGAACTCTGGCAGCCACATTACACGAGAAAAAGCGAGAAGTGGTAATTCGTAGTAAAAACCGCAGAAAACATAACGTTTTCAACATTTGTTTTCGAAATGACGTAACTGAAAATCTTCACATTGGACGCATTACTCTCAGAAACATTTACATTTATCGTCTGGCAACTAATGCCGCGTGATGACGTTTGCGGTCGCACCACTCTGTACGAAGTAGAAGCTTCTAAGTTGTTGCAGTCACCAAGAAAGAGACACAGAAGTTCAAGTTTTAGTTTTTGAAAATTCAGTTTTTGGTTGCTTTTGCTGCCTTGTAGTTGACCTAGGACCTTAAGATTTTGCATGAACCGAACTCTGGCAGCCACATTACACAAGAAAAAGCGAGAAATGGTAATTCGTAGTAAAAACCGCAGAAAACATAACGTTTTCAACATTTGTTTTCGAAATGACGTAACTGAAAATCTTCACATTGGACGCATTACTTTCAGAAAAGTTTACATTTATCGTCTGGCAACTAATGCAGCGTGATGACGTTTGCGGTCGCACCACTCTGTACGAAGTAGAAGCTTCTAAGTTGTTGCAGTCACCAAGAAAGAGGCACAGAAATTCAAGTTTTAGTTTTTGAAAATTCAGTTTTTGGCTGCTTTTGCTGCCTTGTAGTTGACCTAGGACCTTAAGATTTTGCATGAACCGAACTCTGGCAGCCACATTACACGAGAAAAAGCGAGAAGTGGTAATTCTTAGTAAAAACCGAAGAAAACATAACGTTTTCAACATTTGTTTTCGAAATGACGTAACTGAAAATCTTCACATTGGACGCATTACTCTCAGAAACGTTTACATTTATCGTCTGGCAACTAATGCAGCGTGATGACGTTTGCGGTCGCACCACTCTGTACGAAGTAGAAGCTTCTAAGTTGTTGCAGTCACCAAGAAAGAGGCACAGAAATTCAAGTTTTAGTTTTTGAAAATTCAGTTTTTGGCTGCTTTTGCTGCCTTGTAGTTGACCTAGGACCTTAAGATTTTGCATGAACCGAACTCTGGCAGCCACATTACACGAGAAAAAGCGAGAAGTGGTAATTCGTAGTAAAAACCGCAGAAAACATAACGTTTTCAACATTTGTTTTCGAAATGACGTAACTGAAAATCTTCACATTGGACGCATTACTCTCAGAAACGTTTACATTTATCGTCTGGCAACTAATGCCGCGTGATGACGTTTGCGGTCGCACCACTCTGTACGAAGGTGAAGCTTCTAAGTTATTGCAGTCACCAAGAAAGAGGCACAGAAATTCAAGGTTTAGTTTTTGAAAATTCAGTTTTTGGCTGCTTTTGCTGCCTTGTAGTTGACCTAGGACCTTAAGATTTTGCATGAACCGAACTCTGGCAGCCACATTACACGAGAAAAAGCGAGAAGTGGTAATTCGTAGTAAAAACCGCAGAAAACATAACGTTTTCAACATTTGTTTTCGAAATGACGTAACTGAAAATCTTCACATTGGACGCATTACTCTCAGAAACGTTTACATTTATCGTCTGGCAACTAATCCCGCGTGATGACGTTTGCGGTCGCACCACTCTGTACGACGTAGAAGCTTCTAAGTTGTTGCAGTCACCAAGAAAGAGGCACAGAAATTCAAGTTTTAGTTTATGAAAATTCAGTTTTTGGCTGCTTTTGCTGCCGTGTAGTTGACCTAGGACCTTAAGATTTTGCATGAACCGAACTCTGGCAGCCACATTACACGAGAAAAAGCGAGAAGTGGCAATTCGTAGTAAAAACCGCAGAAAACATAACGTTTTCTACATTGTTTTCGTATCGACGTAACTGAAAATCTTCACATTGCACGCATTACCCTCAGAAACGTTTACATTTAACGTCTGGCAACTAATGCCGCGTGATGACGTTTGCGGTCGCACCACTCTGTACGAAGTAGAAGCTTCTAAGTTGTTGCAGTCACCAAGAAAGTGGCACAGAAATTCAAGTTTTAGTTTTTGAAAATTCAGTTTTTGGCTGCTTTTGCTGCCTTGTAGTTGACCTAGGACCTTAAGATTTTCCATGAACCGAACTCTGGCAGCCACATTACACGAGAAAAAGCGAGAAGTGGTAATTCGTAGTAAAAACCGCAGAAAACATAACGTTTTCAACATTTGTTTTCGAAATGACGTAACTGAAAATCTTCACATTGGACGCATTACTCTCAGAAACGTTTACATTTATCGTCTGGCAACTAATGCCGCGTGATGACGTTTGCGGTCGCACCACTCTGTACGAAGTAGAAGCTTCTAAGTTGTTGCTGTCACCAAGAAAGAGGCACAGAAATTCAAGTTTTAGTTTTTGAAAATTCAGTTTTTGGCTGCTTTTGCTGCCTCGTAGTTGACCAAGGACCTTAAGATTTTGCATGAACCGAACTCTGGCAGCCACATTACACGAGAAAAAGCGAGAAGTGGTAATTCGTAGTAAAAACCGCAGAAAACATAACGTTTTCTACATTGTTTTCGTATCGACGTAACTGAAAATCTTCACATTGGACGCATTACTCTCAGAAACGTTTACATTTATCGTCTGGCAACTAATGCAGCGTGATGACGTTTGCGGTCGCACCACTCTGTACGAAGTAGAAGCTTCTAAGTTGTTGCAGTCACCAAGATAGAGGCACAGAAGTTCACGTTTTAGTTTTTGAAAATTCAGTTTTTGGTTGCTTTTGCTGCTTTGTAGTTGACCTAGGACCTTAAGATTTTGCATGAACCGAACTCTGGCAGCCACATTACACGAGAAAAAGCGAGAAATGGTAATTCGTAGTAAAAACCGCAGAAAACATAACGTTTTCAACATTTGTTTTCGAAATGACGTAACTGAAAATCTTCACATTGGACGCATAACTCTCAGAAACGTTTACATTTATCGTCTGGCAACAAATGCAGCGTGATGACGTTTGCGGTCGCACCACCCTGTACGAAGTAGAAGCTTCTAAGTTGTTGCAGTCACCAAGAAAGAGGCACAGAAATTCAAATTTTAGTTTTTGAAAATTCAGTTTTTGGCTGCTTTTGCTGCCTTGTAGTTGACCTATTACCTTAAGATTTTGCATGAACCGAACTCTGGCAGCCACATTACACGAGAAAAAGCGAGAAGTGGTAATTCGTAGTAAAAACCGCAGAAAACATAACGTTTTCTACATTGTTTTCGTATCGACGTAACTGAAAATCTTCACATTGGACGCATTACTCTCAGAAACGTTTACATTTATCGTCTGGCAACTAATGCCGCGTGATGACGTTTGCGGTCGCACCACTCTGTACGAAGTAGAAACTTCTAAGTTGTTGCAGTCACCAAGAAAGAGGCCGAGAAATTCAAGTTTTAGTTTTTGAAAATTCAGTTTTTGGCTGCTTTTGCTGCCTTGTAGTTGACCTAGGACCTTAAGATTTTGCATGAACCGAACTCTGGCAGCCACATTACACGAGAAAAAGCGAGAAGTGGTAATTCGTAGTAAAAACCGCAGAAAACATAACGTTTTCTGCATTGTTTTCGTATCGACGTAACTGAAAATCTTCACATTGGACGCGTTACTCTCAGAAACGTTTACATTTATCGTCTGGCAACTAATGCCGCGTGATGACGTTTGCGGTCGCACCACTCTGTACGAAGTAGAAGTTTCTAAGTTGTTGCAGTCACCAAGAAAGAGGCACAGAAATTCAAGTTTTAGTTTTTGAAAATTCAGTTTTTGGCTGCTTTTGCTGCCTTGTAGTTGACCTAGGACCTTAAGATTTTGCATGAACCGAACTCTGGCAGCCACATTACACGAGAAAAAGCGAGAAGTGGTAATTCGCAGTAAAAACCGCAGAAAACATAACGTTTTCTTCATTTGTTTTCGAAATGACGTAACTGAAAATCTTCACATTGGACGCATTACTCTCAGAAACGTTTACATTTATCGTCTGGCAACTAATGCCGCGTGATGACGTTTGCGGTCGCACCACTCTGTACGAAGTAGAAGCTTCTAAGTTGTTGCAGTCACCAAGAAAGAGGCACAGAAATTCAAGTTTTAGTTTTTGAAAATTCAGTTTTTGGCTGCTTTTGCTGCCTTGTAGTTGACCTAGGACCTTAAGATTTTGCATGAACCGAACTCTGGCAGCCACATTACACGAGAAAAAGCGAGAAGTGGTAATTCGTAGTAAAAACCGCAGAAAACATAACGTTTTCTACATTGTTTTCGTATCGACGTAACTGAAAATCTTCACATTGGACGCATTACTCTCAGAAACGTTTACATTTATCGTCTGGCAACTAATGCAGCGTGATGACGTTTGCGGTCGCACCACTCTGTACGAAGTAGAAGCCTCTAAGTTGTTGCAGTCACCAACAAAGAGGCACAGAAATTCAAGTTTTAGTTTTTGAAAATTCAGTTTTTGGCTGCTTTTGCTGCCTTGTAGTTGATGTAGGACCTTAAGATTTTGCATGAACAGAACTCTGGCAGCCACATTACACGAGAAAAAGCGAGAAGTGGTAATTCGTAGTAAAAACCGCAGAAAACATAACGTTTTCAACATTTGTTTTCGAAATGACGTAACTGAAAATCTTCACATTGGACGCATTACTCTCAGAAACGTTTACATTTATCGTCTGGCAACTAATGCAGCGTGATGACGTTTGCGGTCGCACCACCCTGTACGAAGTAGAAGCTTCTAAGTTGTTGCAGTCACCAAGAAAGAGGCACAGAAATTCAAGTTTTAGTTTTTGAAAATTCAGTTTTTGGCTGCTTTTGCTGCCTTGTAGTTGACCTATTACCTTAAGATTTTGCATGAACCGAACTCTGGCAGCCACATTACACGAGAAAAAGCGAGAAGTGGTAATTCGTAGTAAAAACCGCAGAAAACATAACGTTTTCTACATTGTTTTCGTATCGACGTAACTGAAAATCTTCACATTGGACGCATTACTCTCAGAAACGTTTACATTTATCGTCTGGCAACTAATGCCGCGTGATGACGTTTGCGGTCGCACCACTCTGTACGAAGTAGAAACTTCTAAGTTGTTGCAGTCACCAAGAAAGAGGCCCAGAAATTCAAGTTTTAGTTTTTGAAAATTCAGTTTTTGGCTGCTTTTGCTGCCTTGTAGTTGACCTAGGACCTTAAGATTTTGCATGAACCGAACTCTGGCAGCCACATTACACGAGAAAAAGCGAGAAGTGGTAATTCGTAGTAAAAACCGCAGAAAACATAACGTTTTCTGCATTGTTTTCGTATCGACCTAACTGAAAATCTTCACATTGGACGCGTTACTCTCAGAAACGTTTACATTTATCGTCTGGCAACTAATGCCGCGTGATGACGTTTGCGGTCGCACCACTCTGTACGAAGTAGAAGTTTCTAAGTTGTTGCAGTCACCAAGAAAGAGGCACAGAAATTCAAGTTTTAGTTTTTGAAAATTCAGTTTTTGGCTGCTTTTGCTGCCTTGTAGTTGACCTAGGACCTTAAGATTTTGCATGAACCGAACTCTGGCAGCCACATTACACGAGAAAGAGCGAGAAGTGGTAATTCGCAGTAAAAACCGCAGAAAACATAACGTTTTCTTCATTTGTTTTCGAAATGACGTAACTGAAAATCTTCACATTGGACGCATTACTCTCAGAAACGTTTACATTTATCGTCTGGCAACTAATGCCGCGTGATGACGTTTGCGGTCGCACCACTCTGTACGAAGTAGAAGCTTCTAAGTTGTTGCAGTCACCAAGAAAGAGGCACAGAAATTCAAGTTTTAGTTTTTGAAAATTCAGTTTTTGGCTGCTTTTGCTGCCTTGTAGTTGACCTAGGACCTTAAGATTTTGCATGAACCGAACTCTGGCAGCCACATTACACGAGAAAAAGCGAGAAGTGGTAATTCGTAGTAAAAACCGCAGAAAACATAACGTTTTCTACATTGTTTTCGTATCGACGTAACTGAAAATCTTCACATTGGACGCATTACTCTCAGAAACGTTTACATTTATCGTCTGGCAACTAATGCAGCGTGATGACGTTTGCGGTCGCACCACTCTGTACGAAGTAGAAGCTTCTAAGTTGTTGCAGTCACCAACAAAGAGGCACAGAAATTCAAGTTTTAGTTTTTGAAAATTCAGTTTTTGGCTGCTTTTGCTGCCTTGTAGTTGATGTAGGACCTTAAGATTTTGCATGAACAGAACTCTGGCAGCCACATTACACGAGAAAAAGCGAGAAGTGGTAATTCGTAGTAAAAACCGCAGAAAACATAACGTTTTCAACATTTGTTTTCGAAATGACGTAACTGAAAATCTTCACATTGGACGCATTACTCTCAGAAACGTTTACATTTATCGTCTGGCAACTAATGCCGCGTGATGACGTTTGCGGTCGCACCACTCTGTACGAAGGTGAAGCTTCTAAGTTATTGCAGTCACCAAGAAAGAGGCACAGAAATTCAAGTTTTTGTTTTTGAAAATTCAGCTTTTGGCTGCTTTTGCAGCCCTGTAGTTGACCTCTGACCTTAAGATTTTGCATGAACCGAACTCTGGCAGCGAGAAGTGGTAATTCGTAGTAAAAACCGCAGAAAACATAACGTTTTCTACATTGTTTTCGTATCGACGTAACTGAAAATCTTCACATTGGACGCGTTACTCTCAGAAACGTTTACATTTATCGTCTGGCAACTAATGCCGCGTGATGACGTTTGCGGTCGCACCACTCTGTACGAAGTAGAAGCTTCTAAGTTGTTGCAGTCACCAAGAAAGAGGCACAGAAATTCAAGTTTTAGTTTTTGAAAATTCAGTTTTTGGCTGCTTTTGCTGCCTTGTAGTTGACCTAGGACCTTAAGATTTTGCATGAACCGAACTCTGGCAGCCACATTACACGAGAAAAAGCGAGAAGTGGTAATTCGTGGTAAAAACCGCAGAAAACATAACGTTTTCTTCATTTGTTTTCGAAATAACGTAACTGAAAATCTTCACATTGGACGCATTACTCTCAGAAACGTTTACATTTATCGTCTGGCAACTAATGCCGCGTGATGACGTTTGCGGTCGCACCACTCTGTACGAAGTAGAAGCTTCTAAGTTGTTGCAGTCACCAAGAAAGAGGCACAGAAATTCAAGTTTTAGTTTTTGAAAATTCAGTGTTTGGCTGCTTTTGCTGCCTTGTAGTTGACCTAGGACCTTAAGATTTTGCATGAACCGAACTCTGGCAGCCACATTACACGAGAAAAAGCGGAAAGTGGTAATTCGTAGTAAAAACCGCAGAAAACATAACGTTTTCTACATTGTTTTCGTATCGACGTAACTGAAAATCTTCACATTGGACGCATTACTCTCAGAAACGTTTACATTTATCGTCTGGCAACTAATGCCGCGTGATGACGTTTGCGGTCGCACCACTCTGTACGAAGTAGAAGCTTCTAAGTTGTTGCAGTCACCAAGAAAGAGGCACAGAAGTTCATGTTTTAGTTTTTGAAAATTCAGTTTTTGGCTGCTTTTGCTGCCTTGTAGTTGACCTAGGACCTTAAGATTTTGCATGAACCGAACTCTGGCAGCCACATTACACGAGAAAAAGCGAGAAGTGGTAATTCGTAGTAAAAACCGCAGAAAACGTAACGTTTTCAACATTTGTTTTCAAAATGACGTAACTGAAAATCTTCACATTGGACGCATTACTCTCAGAAACGTTTACATTTATCGTCTGGCAACTAATGCCGCGTGATGACGTTTGCGGTCGCACCACTCTGTACGAAGTAGAAGCTTCTAAGTTGTTGCAGTCACCAGGAAAGAGGCACAGAAATTCAAGTTTTAGTTTTTGAAAATTCAGTTTTTGGCTGCTTTTGCTGCCTTGTAGTTGACCTAGGACCTTAAGATTTTGCATGAACCGAACTCTGGCAGCCACATTACACGAGAAAAAGCGAGAAGTGGTAATTCGTAGTAAAAAAAGCAGAAAACATAACGTTTTCTACATTGTTTTCGTATCGACGTAACTGAAAATCTTCACATTGGACGCATGACTCTCAGAAACGTTTAAATTTATCGTCTGGCAACTACTGCCGCGTGATGACGTTTGCGGTCGCACCACTCTGTACGAAGTAGAAGCTTCTAAGTTGTTGCAGTCACCAAGAAAGGGGCACAGAAATTCAAGTTTTAGTTTTTGAAAATTCAGTTTTTGGCTGCTTTTGCTGCCTTGTAGTTGACC
Organism: Schistocerca serialis cubense; assembly: GCF_023864345.2. NCBI lineage: Eukaryota > Metazoa > Arthropoda > Insecta > Orthoptera > Acrididae > Schistocerca > Schistocerca serialis. The sequence goes on from NW_026047571.1 coordinate 9,830,816, forward strand.
TAGGACCTTAAGATTTTGCATGAACCGAACTCTGGCAGCCACATTACACGAGAAAAAGCGAGAAGTGGTAATTCGTAGTAAAAACCGCAGAAAACATAACGTTTTCAACATTTGTTTTCGAAATGACGTAACTGAAAATCTTCACATTGGACGCATTACTCTCAGAAACGTTTACATTTATCGTCTGGCAACTAATGCCGCGTGATGACGTTTGCGGACGCACCACTCTGTACGAAGTAGAAGCTTCTAAGTTGTTGCATTCACCAAGAAAGAGGCACAGAAATTCAAGTTTTTGTTTTTGAAAATTCAGCTTTTGGCTGCTTTTGCAGCCCTGTAGTTGACCTCTGACCTTAAGATTTTGCATGAACCGAACTCTGGCAGCCACATTACACGAGAAAAAGCGAGAAGTTGTAATGCGTATTAAAAACCGCAGAAAACATAACGTTTTCAACATTTGTTTTCGAAATGACGTAACTGAAAATCTTCACATTGGACGCATTACTCTCAGAAACGTTTACATTTATCGTCTGGCAACTAATGCCGCGTGATGACGTTTGCGGTCGCACCACTCTGTACGAAGTAGAAGCTTCTAAGTTGTTGCAGTCACCAAGAAAGAGGCACAGAAATTCAAGTTTTAGTTTTTGAAAATTCAGTTTTTGGCTGCTTTTGCTGCCTTGTAGTTGACCTAGGACCTTAAGATTTTGCATGAACCGAACTCTGGCAGCCACATTACACGAGAAAAAGCGAGAAGCGGTAATTCGTAGTAAAAACCGCAGAAAACATAACGTTTTCTACATTGTTTTCGTATCGACGTAACTGAAAATCTTCACATTGGACGCGTTACTCTCAGAAACGTTTACATTTATCGTCTGGCAACTAATGCCGCGTGATGACGTTTGCGGTCGCACCACTCTGTACGAAGTAGAAGCTTCTAAGTTGTTGCAGTCACCAAGAAAGAGGCACAGAAATTCAAGTTTTAGTTTTTGAAAATTCAGTTTTTGGCTGCTTTTGCTGCCTTGTAGTTGACCTAGGACCTTAAGATTTTGCATGAACCGAACTCTGGCAGCCACATTACACGAGAAAAAGCGAGAAGTGGTAATTCGTGGTAAAAACCGCAGAAAACATAACGTTTTCTTCATTTGTTTTCGAAATAACGTAACTGAAAATCTTCACATTGGACGCATTACTCTCAGAAACGTTTACATTTATCGTCTGGCAACTAATGCCGCGTGATGACGTTTGCGGTCGCACCACTCTGTACCAAGTAGAAGCTTCTAAGTTGTTGCAGTCACCAAGAAAGAGGCACAGAAATTCAAGTTTTAGTTTTTGAAAATTCAGTGTTTGGCTGCTTTTGCTGCCTTGTAGTTGACCTAGGACCTTAAGATTTTGCATGAACCGAACTCTGGCAGCCACATTACACGAGAAAAAGCGGAAAGTGGTAATTCGTAGTAAAAACCGCAGAAAACATAACGTTTTCTACATTGTTTTCGTATCGACGTAACTGAAAATCTTCACATTGGACGCATTACTCTCAGAAACGTTTACATTTATCGTCTGGCAACTAATGCCGCGTGATGACGTTTGCGGTCGCACCACTCTGTACGAAGTAGAAGCTTCTAAGTTGTTGCAGTCACCAAGAAAGAGGCACAGAAGTTCATGTTTTAGTTTTTGAAAATTCAGTTTTTGGCTGCTTTTGCTGCCTTGTAGTTGACCTAGGACCTTAAGATTTTGCATGAACCGAACTCTGGCAGCCACATTACACGAGAAAAAGCGAGAAGTGGTAATTCGTAGTAAAAACCGCAGAAAACGTAACGTTTTCAACATTTGTTTTCAAAATGACGTAACTGAAAATCTTCACATTGGACGCATTACTCTCAGAAACGTTTACATTTATCGTCTGGCAACTAATGCCGCGTGATGACGTTTGCGGTCGCACCACTCTGTACGAAGTAGAAGCTTCTAAGTTGTTGCAGTCACCAGGAAAGAGGCACAGAAATTCAAGTTTTAGTTTTTGAAAATTCAGTTTTTGGCTGCTTTTGCTGCCTTGTAGTTGACCTAGGACCTTAAGATTTTGCATGAACCGAACTCTGGCAGCCACATTACACGAGAAAAAGCGAGAAGTGGTAATTCGTAGTAAAAAAAGCAGAAAACATAACGTTTTCTACATTGTTTTCGTATCGACGTAACTGAAAATCTTCACATTGGACGCATGACTCTCAGAAACGTTTAAATTTATCGTCTGGCAACTACTGCCGCGTGATGACGTTTGCGGTCGCACCACTCTGTACGAAGTAGAAGCTTCTAAGTTGTTGCAGTCACCAAGAAAGGGGCACAGAAATTCAAGTTTTAGTTTTTGAAAATTCAGTTTTTGGCTGCTTTTGCTGCCTTGTAGTTGACCTAGGACCTTAAGATTTTGCATGAACCGAACTCTGGCAGCCACATTACACGAGAAAAAGCGAGAAGTGGTAATTCGTAGTAAAAACCGCAGAAAACATAACGTTTTCAACATTTGTTTTCGAAATGACGTAACTGAAAATCTTCACATTGGACGCATTACTCTCAGAAACGTTTACATTTATCGTCTGGCAACTAATGCCGCGTGATGACGTTTGCGGTCGCACCACTCTGTACGAAGTAGAAGCTTCTAAGTTGTTGCATTCACCAAGAAAGAGGCACAGAAATTCAAGTTTTTGTTTTTGAAAATTCAGCTTTTGGCTGCTTTTGCAGCCCTGTAGTTGACCTCTGACCTTAAGATTTTGCATGAACCGAACTCTGGCAGCCACATTACACGAGAAAAAGCGAGAAGTTGTAATGCGTATTAAAAACCGCAGAAAACATAACGTTTTCAACATTTGTTTTCGAAATGACGTAACTGAAAATCTTCACATTGGACGCATTACTCTCAGAAACGTTTACATTTATCGTCTGGCAACTAATGCCGCGTGATGACGTTTGCGGTCGCACCACTCTGTACGAAGTAGAAGCTTCTAAGTTGTTGCAGTCACCAAGAAAGAGGCACAGAAATTCAAGTTTTAGTTTTTGAAAATTCAGTTTTTGGCTGCTTTTGCTGCCTTGTAGTTGACCTAGGACCTTAAGATTTTGCATGAACCGAACTCTGGCAGCCACATTACACGAGAAAAAGCGAGAAGTGGTAATTCGTAGTAAAAACCGCAGAAAACATAACGATTTCTACATTGTTTTCGTATCGACGTAACTGAAAATCTTCACATTGGAAGCATTACTCTCAGAAACGTTTACATTTATCGTCTGGCAACTAATGCCGCGTGATGACGTTTGCGGTCGCACCACTCTGTACGAAGTAGAAGCTTCTAAGTTGTTGCAGTCACCAAGAAATAGGCACAGAAATTCAAGTTTTAGTTTTTGAAAATTCAGTTTTTGGCTGCTTTTGCTGCCTTGTAGTTGACCTAGGACCTTAAGATTTTGCATGAACCGAACTCTGGCAGCCACATTACACGAGAAAAAGCGAGAAGTGGTAATTCGTAGTAAAAACCGCAGAAAACATAACGTTTTCTTCATTTGTTTTCGAAATGACGTAACTGAAAATCTTCACATTGGACGCATTACTCTCAGAAACGTTTACATTTATCGTCTGGCAACTAATGCCGCGTGATGACGTTTGCGGTCGCACCACTCTGTACGAAGTAGAAGCTTCTAAGTTGTTGCAGTCACCAAGAAAGAGGCACAGAAATTCAAGTTTTAGT